>NC_092205.1:68066694-68289008 GCF_043381705.1 Parasteatoda tepidariorum | reverse complement strand
TATATATATATAATGAATTAGTTACGTAACATGAAGAGAATCAGGTATAAATAACATTACAGCAGGAATAATTGAAACGGCAACACAAAAAATGGGCAAAAATAAAAGTCGAAGAACTGATCAGCATAGTAGTATCCTCGTAGGGATCATTACCATGAAGTAAGAGCGGGAGCAGTTTCTGCAGTTGGAGGTAGGATAACACAAACAACTATAACCCTAGACTCCTTCGAGACTAATAATGGCAGAAAATGCAAATTTTACTCATAAATATGTAGCTCAGAAAAAAATAAACTCAAAAAATAAATTTTATAACAGATTTATTAATTGCAATTAATTAACATCTTTCGTTAATTTTAATTAGTACATATTAAAAATTTTACGTTTTAGCATTGATGACATACTCAATGGCATTTTTGTGAAATATTTTTTCCCATTTTGAAAATGACTGATTTTTTTGACTTAAATAATAAGATATTTGCGTAATATAAAGATGTCCGAAAACTTCAATTAAATTCCTTACCTTTTTTTATCAACGAAATTGCCTTACAAAAAATACTTTAAGTCATGCAAAGAGGAAAAAGGCCTTACAAAAACTAACAACAATTGCATTTAACAAAATGTGATTCAAGGTACATTAAAATTTTTTATTGTAAAAGGTGCGAATTTTGTGAATTTATGACACAGACTTACAAGATTATGTTTTTCTTTTCTTTTCTTCCCTTTTACCTATTTACCTATTTAATTTTTACTTTAATTCATCGTTTCATAACTTTCAGAACGAATGCGATTCATGTAACCATTAGAAATTTTTTGCACATAGTTTTCAAAGTTAGTAAATTAGTTAAACAAAAAATAACAAGAGGTAAAAGATAATCCTGTATCACCGTTTACTTATTCCAATTTGAAGACCTGATTTTTTTTCATATAATCATGATTAATTTTTCATGTGTTTGATTTTATAATAAACGAAAACTATGGGTATAAAAATTCCCTTAGTTACTTTAAAAACGCATACATATTTATTACCAACAAAACTGTCTATTACAAACAATTTATAATTAAAAACGATATAAAACAACAAAAAAAATTTTTTTGTAATAAACTGAGTTTACAGACTTAAAGCAATAAAATTCATCCCTTGGTTTCTCTCTAAATGCATCCCAATTTATTGCTCATTAAAATAAATTTACAAAATTCACAATTTTATCAAAAAATCTGAATGACTCAGCATGCACATCAATAATATTCTTCTTAAACTAATTTTATTTAGCAATAACGCTTGTAACATGTAACTTGCATTATATTTTTTAGTACAATGATTTTAATTTTAATAATAATGATTCATTTGCATTTCTTTTATTTCATAATAAACAAAGACTGTGTAAATAAAAACAATACGATTCTTCCCTAGATTTCTCTTTAAACGTATCCTAATTTATTACCAATAAAAATAAATTTATTATTTTATCACAAAATCTTAAATAGAATGACTCTCAAAAACTCATATGTAATATTCTTCCTAAAATTCATTTTTTTTAGCCATAAAGAATGTAACTTACATTATGGTTCTAAAAAATATGTTGTCCCAAAAGGTTACATCAGGGTAATTACAAGATGATAAACTCATAGCCATTTATTTGCCTCGAGTAATCTTACAAGACACATACTTACAAGATTTAGTTTTCCTGTTTCCTTTTTTTTTCTTTCCTTTTAATTTTTTTTCACTCTTTGTCTCTTTTGAGATCTGTTTTTAAAAGCTTTTTATTTTCTATTTGCATGCACAGTTCGATGATGATTTTTAAAGCAAATGCATATAACCATTAGAACGTTTCTGTAAGAAATTTTCACATTAAATAAGCAAACAATAATCCGAGGTAAAATGGAGTCCAGTAGCACAATTCACTTATTCCGATCTAAAATAGCTGATTTTAATTCTTATAAAAATGATTAATTTTCATCTGTTTGAGTTTATAATAACATGAACTATTGATTTTATAATAAACGCATCCTAATTTATAACCAATAATTTATAACCAATAATTTATTACAATTTTATCACAAAATCTTAAATAGAATGACTCACCATGCACGTAAAAATAACACGCTTCCTAAAATTCATTTTATTTAGCAATAAAGCATATTGCATGTAACTTGCATTAAACTTTTAAAAATTATGTTATCCCAAAAGGTTACATAAGGGTAATTACTAGATGATAAACTCGTTGCCATTTATTTTCCCAGTGTAATCTGTTTGGAGATAACAAGAGCATTTTATCTTTCTCCCACATCCCTATAATCAAACCATTTCTCATAACGGTAAATATTTTTTCAATGGTTTTTGAAGTTTCTCCGGAGTATTGCGATTAATCGATGCCCAATTAGTTTTAATCGTAATCATCGCTCACTTCAGCTTCGACTGTCTAGTTAGTAAGGTAATGACGTTGAATTATCTTCTGGGTGACACAGAAGAAAAAGAAACTGGGGGAAGATAAATTCGTCCTATCTTCACCCCGTTCTCACCTAATAATTGCTACTGTCATAAGTTCATGATCTGTCTTCTAAATAAAATGTTGCTAAGCTAGAGTTAATGAGAATAATTTTCGGAAACAAGAGTTTTGGAAAACAAGAAAAATATTATTAATTAGTTTTAACCCTTTGACATAGATTTTTTATTACACATATTTTTTCATACTTTTTTATTACTTTGTGTTAATTTAGATCAAAATAAGTCAAAAATAATATATTAAGCATAAGCATCTTGATAATTTATGGTTACAGCATTAAACACCGGTGTCTTTTTTTTGCGTAAAAGATAAAATCTTACAAAAACGGCTCAGTTCCAAAAAATTATTTTTGAAATTTTCACTATTTGCAGTTATTTATATATAAAAGAAACAGTTATTTATCATCGAAATTTCATTAATTTATAAGACAATTGTGCATAAGCTTACGAATATGAATGAAAAAAATGGATTTTATATTTTAATATAAATATAATTCCGATAATCTAACAGATTTCTTGGTAACAATTAGATTGTTTTTTTTATAATTAAAAAATACCAAAATACATTTTTGCTTGTAATTAGATAATATATTAAAATATATAAAAAGAACACCGGTGCACCATCTACGTCAAAGGGTTAAAGTAATTCAATATATTATTCAGGCATATGATACATTGTAAAATCCAATTTAATTTAGACGCAAAGAAAGCTGATTTTACTCCCTTTAAAAACATTTTACTCACCACTCTAAAAAAGAATTTCCACACATAAATTTTCCATATACAGTGCGCTAAAAAAAACAGACCACCCTGAATAACTCTTGATCTAATGATCGGATCTTCACGTTCTAGAACTCAATCTTAATGGTTCGAAGAGGTGCCCTCACACATGCTAAAAAATTAGAGCAGATAATATTTTAAATTACGAAATCAGACTCAAAAATGTACTTTCACTAAATAAACATACCTTTTTTTAAATGGATTCAGGTTTCTGACCCCCAAATTATAAGGGTTAGCTGCAATTTGGAAAAGGGTTAGCTGCAATATGGTCCCAATAGTTTGGTCAAGAGAGCGCTCCAAAGTTTGAACCCAATAATGCAATATTTCTTTTTGCGTATTTCGCTGTATCTCGAGAAATGTTTAAGCGAATTGAAACATTTTTGCACCCAAGTGAGAAATTTGTTTATTCAAAGATGATTCCATGCAAAAAAACAACTTTTAGTAAATATTTATTATTTTTTTAAGAATGATCGAGAGTATTTTGAATCGTAAGGTATAAAAATGCTTGCATCATCTTAAAGAATATAAGTTTATAAAGCAAAATGCAAAATTTAAGCAAAATCGGTCAAATAATTCCTAAGAAATCTACTTTTAAGTATTTGACTTTTTAAATTTTTTTTTTCATTAAAAATTTACAATTCAATAAAAATTTACATTTAAGATCATTGCATTAGGAAACAATTATGCCTCATTTAGAAAATAACGCAGTGTAAAGCTGAAAATTTCCATCTACGTAATGATTATGACCGAATTATGAGTTTAACTATTTATTTCATACATAAAACTATTTTTAAAGTATAAGATTTTATTTGAAATTTAGTCTTCTTTGAAGCTTATTTTTTTGTTTCAATTCCTCAGATAAAATAAAACCACTGAAATAATAAGAAAACTGGAGGAACTTTGTGTAAATAGAAAAAAATATATATATTACAGATTTAAAACGTAGCTCGAGTTTGACATAATATTCAGAAAAGTTAAGATTTTTGCTTGAAATATTCCGTTGTGAAAGGAAACCAGAGTAGAAGTTGTAAAGCAAAAGTATACTTAACTATTATCTCAAACATTGTTGTTGACTAACAAATAACAAAGTCATTATTATTAATGGTAGCAAAGATATTAAAATACGAACTTTCTAATATTTTTATTTTGTAACCCGGATATAATACTATCGTTGAACAATAAATAATTCATAAATAATCCTTATTAAATGTAAACAATTTTACTTATTGTAATCAAAACTAATTGAAACATGCATGTATTCCTAATATCATTTCAAGTAATCAATAAAATCAAACACCAAGCCATCCAATCAGTGTGTGATAGGGGTAAATTCTTTTGTCTATCACGTTTAGACCTGGGTTCGATTCCCTTTCTTAATGAGTGGGCCTGATCGGATTGCACTTTCTCCGATTGTACCTTTTAGTGGGTTGTATTTAACCCTAATGTAATTTGATCCTTATGTAATTTCCGATATGAATTCAAAATCGGAAATGTTCACGTATGGCTAACAGTTAAGTTTGTAAACCGGGTGGACAATTTTCAATCCAGCCTCCTTTAACTATCTTCTTAGCTATTTTACTTTTTCTTAGATAAAATAATAATTCTTGACTTTATATTTAATTAAGGTAAAACAATTTAATGAAATTTTACATTATAACTTCAACCAACTGCACCGAGAGAGAAATGTCCAAAAAAGAGAATGAGTTGTTAAAGGCCACTAGATTGTAAATTAACAACCGAGTGCTTACTACCTCTGAATTGGTTGTGCTAGTATTTTTAACATAACATAAGTATGGGTCAGTATCATCTTCGGATCAACATTAAAAGAGAATCTTTAATTATCACCGTATTTTCATCAGTATATCTTTAGAGTGATGTCAACAACTAAAACCAGAAACAGAATCAAATTTTATCAAATTATTACATAAAAATGAACTACGGCATTTTTTATTGCTGATAAATTCTTCGAAAAACTCAGGTTTTCTTTTTTTGCGAAGTAAAAATGCTTTTAACGAAGCCAAAAAGTTCACTTTGTTCAAAATTTTGGGATATCGTTGATTTATGACAACTTGGCAGATGAAATTCGATCTGAAATAAGAAATAATGAAATTCGATCTGAAGATAGGTTTATAAATATCCAGAAAATGACTATTTAAGTTTAATATTAATGCTCAAACATACTAAAAATTTATTTGGTTTAGAAAGCATGAAAAAGTTGTAGCATAATCGAACTAAAAAATACTTTTACATGGGATTTGCATGCCTTATAAGTCTCAGTTCTTGAAATCTAACATTACAAATTAATAATTATTTATTTATTTATTTATTTATTTATTTATTTATTTATTTATTTATTTATTTTATTTATTTATTTATTTATTTATTTATTTTATTTTATTTTATTTTATTTTATTTTGCATATTTTTTTTATATTTTATAACCGGCGTTGAACAGTGTGTTAACGAATTATGTGTTAACGAATCAATATTCAACCTAATATTTTGAACCCAACTTAGAAGACAAGGGAACTTCTGGGTCAAGCATTGAGACAAACTAGCCTTCGTTGAAGACTTTTTTTATGGAACCAATCCCCATTTAAGCTTACATAATTAAAAAAAGCACGAAAAACTCCCCCAGTTAGCTCGACGATGAAGGGATTTTAACCCATGCTCCGTCTACCGCTGAAGATATTTTACGTTATCATTATGGTCTCTGCGAACCGGTAGCATAATTCGTGCAAATTAGATACTGTTGTGATTTGAACCCGAATCAATTCATCGGGAGGTGATCACTCTGTCCACTGAGCCACCGGGACTCCTTGTACCCCATTAAAAAAGCCTTGCCTTTTAACCTTATTCTTTTTTTATAAGCTAACGAAAAACCTTTTAAAAATACCAAAAACATGTCTAAAACCACGGCTTTAACATCTATCTGAACAGTTCTAAAAATTTTGTTTTACTTAAGTAAATGAATAAGAAATATACAGAATGCACTCAGTGTGCCGATAAATCTGTGCAAGAAAATTATATTCTGTTTTAAGAAAGGTATGGAAAAATATGGAATGTATGTAAATAAAAATGAATGATGTTGCCTGAAAGTAAAAACTTAATTAAGAACTTTTTAATCTCTCGAAATTATTTCATTAATTAGATGCTGTAACAATTATTAAACCATCAAAATATTTAGCTTCACTAATAGTGTACATACATGAGAACAACACTAATAAAATTCTTGAGAAAAAACAAAAGTGCCTACAGCTTCTTTAAGTATCAATTGAAGAGGATTTACAGTGTCTGCGAAAAAGATTAAGATGTCTATTCTGTACTAAAACTTAGATTTCTTTTTTACTGTAATTGAACAAATAATACCTTTTATAGATACCTCCTTAACTCATACGGAAGGTAAAAAAAAACTGTAGAGCTTATAAGGTGACTTCAAAGAATTTAGAGATTAATGGCTCTCGAAAAGACAAAGACAATCTGGCTAAGAAAAGAAATGCTAATTCTTTGCTTTCTTGAAGAATTTGATTCAGTAATAAGTAAAAATGAAATAACAAAACAATATACTTGATTTAAATATTTTGCTATTCCTCTTCCATTGAACTTTTTACATGAAGTAAGAGTTGATTTTTCATTTAACTAACAATTCGTGATTCGTTATTTTATATTGGATGATTTTTTATTAAATTCGTTATTTTGTTGGTGCGAATAAATAATAGCAATCGCTTTTATTTCGCAGAACAAGTTCATATTATTACATACTGCCAATTTTATGCTTAAAATTTTTATTTAATAAAATAATTTAACTATGAAATATATTTTCTCAACTGTTAGCAGTTTTTATAAGAATTTAATTAAAGTTAAACAAACATGGCAGTTTGAATATATTATGAAGTATATGAATGACAATATAAAACATGAATAAAGCTATTAATATTGTTTTAATTGTTCAAATATTAAGATATTATTAACAAGGAACATAGAATTAAATTTTAACTAAATGCATTTATATTTATTTTAGTTTTTAAAAACATTTCTTGCAGTAAAACAAGGGGTGCTAAAATACCCCCTTGAACACCCCCTTGAACAGAGTCTTAAGGAGAGAAAAAATCTCGGAAAAATTTTTATACAATATTTAACATTCCTTTATTATATATCTGACCTTGATATATTTTTTTTTCTCCATCGTAAGGGTATTAGTACCATTTTAAAAATTCTAGATGAGCTCGGTTATCTCAATGTCTGATCCGGGATTTCTTGCCTTCTGAGATAAATTCATATTTAATTTACTACCACATTTATTTACTGTGAACTATAATTTTATAATAAATCATTTATTCTTGTTATTTTAAGAATAAATGTTGGTTTTGATATTAGACAGTCGTTACTTTAAAGATTTATACTAATTTAATTAAAGACTATTCAACCTATAATAAACTATGTTAAATAATCTCATCAATTACATTGATATAATTAATTTTTAATGAAATTTGGTGATGCAATAAAAACAATTATTATGCTCAATCGGATAAAAAAATTTCTGGTAAAATTATTGTACTGTTTGGTATTAGCATTTCTGGTTCATAAAAACCATAATTTTGGCTAATAAAACTACAAAATACTAATTCTTTCCTTCATATGGTAACGGTTAATCAAAAATTCCGGTTTTCAATATCAAACATTTATATAAAAACTCAGAATTGAAAAGTAAATTTAACCAGATAACTTTTTTCCATGTCTATGGTATCATGATAAAATTACCAAATTTGATCACGTCTATTAAAATTTTTAATTTCGTAAAAAAACATGTTTTGATGTTAATTTTTCCAAAATAATTAATGCAATTTTGTAAAAACTGCAGAGCAAAAACACGGTAAACGTAATCGGTATTTTTTACCATACTACTTTTTCTCAGTGCATGAAATGATTACGCAATAATATTTGTTACAATTTTGTGTGTGCTAAATTTAAATTTAAACATCCAAATACAGCACTTTAAACTAGACAAAATAAGGAATTTAATTAACGAGATTTCATTTTCCCCCAATTCAAGATGTTTTGTTCACTAATCTCTTATTTGACTTCGAACAGTAATGATGTTATTTTTTTATTTTCATTTCAATGTTACCAAAGAAAACTAAACTTTTTTCCCGAGCTTAATAATTTATTTTTCTCCAAATATGTTTTTGACATAAATTTTATTCATTGTGGAAAATAAAAGAAGGAAAATCCAATTTAAATGACATGGTACAAATATATTAGCTATGTGTAGCCCTGTGTCCAAAGAAAATACGAAAAAATATTGTCGATAAAATATAAATTCATTCGATGACTTAAAAAAATTGCATCGAAAATTTAAAGAAGAAATTCTGCATCCTATATTTTCATTTTTCTCTTTCTTTAATTCTTAGAGAAAAAAGCAGCTTTAATAAGACGCATAAATTATAAGGTACAGAAAGTCAAAAACATTGATCACCTTAATAACTTATGATCTAATGACTCGATTTTGCCATTCCTGGTCTCAATTTTAATGGCTCGATGGGGTGAACTCAAATTTAGGTTGCAAAATCTGACACAAAAACGTACTTTCTCTGAATAAATTTAATTTTTTTTTCTGTTTTACTGATTCGGATTTCTGCCCCCTGAAATGTAGGAATTAAGTTTCAAGAACGTCTGATACTTAAAATTTGATTTCTCAGCAACTATTCGGGATTTGCTCAAATTTTGTATTTTTCCATGTAAAATTGCATTTTTCCAAGTGATGCAAGAAATTGTAGACCTTATAAAACAAAGTTTTTCGACCATTCTTAAATGAAATAATAAAAAATTATTATTATTTACTAAAAAGAATTTTCGCATGAAATTATTTTTAGATAAACGAATTTTATAATTGAGCATAAAATTTTTTGTATTTGCTTAAAAATTTTTTGAGATGTAGCAAGATACGCAAAAAGTAAAATTGGCGTTAAGAGGTCCAAATTTGGAGCGTTCTCCTAACCAAACTATTTGACCATATTTCCCAGATTGCGGCTTCCTCCTTCATTTTGGAGATCAGAAATCCAAATCCATCGAAAAAAATGAATGTTTATTTAGAGAAGGTATGCCATCGTGTTTGATGTCGTAATTTTATATATCGTCTACAATTAGCATATTTGAGGTCATTCTTTTGAGGCATTAGAAGGGAGTCATAGAACGTGAAAATCCGATCATTTGATCAAAAGTTATTCAGGTTGATCCCCTTGTTTTCGCACTGTACTTTAAATACAAAGCACATGAAGTACGTTTGTCATATAATCACAAAATATTCCCAACACTCATGACGGAGTCGTGGTGGCTCAGGGATAAAGAACATTCGCCTTCCAATAGAGTGGATTGGGTTCGAATCCCAGTGGTGGCTGATTGATTTGAATTATGCTCACGGCTCACACAAACCACAGTACTGACGTAAAACATCCTCAGTGATTGACGGATCATTGGCTGAAATTTCTTCTTGCCGTCCGGCTAACCGTGGGAGGGTATCGTGGCTTCCCACTACATGTAATGCTACTGCCAGTCTGTTTCATCAAAAAGTCCCCCACGAAGTCTAATTTGCCTTGACAAGGACTACTTTTGTCTTCTATGTTAGGTTCAAAATTACAAGGTTGCGTGATTGAATATTAAAAGTCGTAAACTCAGAGTTGAGCCGGCTGTTCAACGCCAGTTAAAAAAAGTACTCATCACAAAAATTTCATTTCGTGAATGTATTTTTATTTGTACTATAAATATGATGCCATTAAGCATAAAATTTGTTGATTGGATATGTGGTGATGCTATATTTCATTCCAAGGTCCAATGTACTCCTGAACTCTGCGAAATAGTTTGTCTTATATAAATCTAGGTACATACAAATTAGACGATAATGAGAACTAACTCATGCATTCACATTGGTAAATCATAGAGTATGATCTAATTTTTTTGCATGTGATTCACACGATTTATCTGTAATACTATCGGTATGATCTTGAATGCTATCGTTACTATCTTTAATGCAACATCGTAATGTAATTTTGCTATGCAACATCGTATATTCCAAATCATATATATTAAAATGGTAGATATATTAATTATTAATACTTGTAGCTATATTTAAACGGGGCACTTTTTCCCTTCTTTCATCACGTGTACAATAATTTTCCTGTCCATATGGGATGGAAAGTAAGCAATTCCTTGTGAATATGTATTGATATCTTCACTTAATTAATATTTATGTTTTGCTCTCATTGGTTCGTGCTCATTTTTATCAGGACATTAAGGTGGCTTAACTGTATGGATCGCACTGCATGTAAAACTGTCCATTCAACGCATGTAATTAAAATAACTAATACAAAATTGTGAAACATTATTAAGAATTAACTTTTCAAAAAATCACCAATGACATTTTGCCACGAAAAACAATAAACGTATTTTTTAGGGAGTTAGAAAAATTAAATCGTAATTTAAAGAATTAATTTATATATTACGCTTCAATGGTAACCGAGCAAAATGATTAGGTAGGAAATTTACCCCAATAGAATCAGGAACGAAATCTTTAAAACCAAATCTGTGTTAATAAAATTAAAATTAAAATCTGAGATATTTCAATTGATAATTTAGATGTAACAATCATTTTATCGATGGAAAATGAAACTAAAAAAATAATTTTAACAATCGTAACGGTAAATGAATGAAGTGAACTAAGGTAACCCTGGTGCTATAAATATAACATAAATACTTTTTTCTGTAATTTTTGTAAAAAAAAAGATGGTTTTTTTTTGTTTTGTTTTGTTAAATGACCTCAAAATTAGTCATTTTAAGGCTTAGAGTGGAAACAAAAACCTTCATGGACATTTAGTAATATTTCTTTTATCAATATTACAAATAAATAGTATAGACATAAAATAATAAATAAATATTTTTGCGCTATGTTAATGTTTATAAAATCTACAGTTTATAACATGGTATAAAGGAAGTTATTGAATAAAATAAGCTTTTTCTACCCAATATTTATTTATTAAACTGCATCGAAACTCGGTAAAAAATAATTTAAGCTTATAAAATTGTTTATATTCGAAGTCTTAGAAAGTCATTCCATCTATTTTAACTTTATTCCGAAAAAAATATTTGCTTCCCATTCAAATTTAAAACAGATATTCTCCAAACTGCTATTACTGAGCCATGCTTCGTAACTCTATCAGTTTGTTACAAAAAACAAAAGAAAAAGAAACTTTAGATAGTTTTAGAGTTTAAAATGCATCGTAAAATAGTCCTAAATATATCGTAAATTCTTTATTGTAGCTCGCACAAGAAGCTATTGTAGCGTTACGAATGATCAAATTGGTTTGAAATTTTATTTCCTTTTAGAAAGAATATTTTTTAATTTAGAGTCTTTTATTTTGCTCGATATATTAATCTGTACACCGTCGATAAAAATGGAATTGGCTTGAAATTAATATTACTTATTGGCTTGAAATTAATAAAATTATGGAGCATATGCCCATAAACTTTTAAATCATTGGTTGGATACTATAAAAGTAAGCACAGTTCCTAACACATATTTTTTTTAAAAATGCTAAAAGTTGAACATCATAATTTAATTGTTTATCAAAAATAAATAACTTAAATGCAGATTATTACTTTTTTAATAAAATTGATTAATTTAAAATTATTTTTAAAAAAGAATTAGTTTTAGCATTATCAAAGATTTTTAATACAAATTTGCTTGGTTAACAATTAAACACGCAATTTGTAATTTTTTTTATCATTGTTAAACAATGTTTAGAAATCATGCTAAAATAATTAAATTTTAAATTTCAACAATTGGTTTTTGTTTTTAAATACTCACTTATAAAAAGAAAAAAGGAGAAAAATATATATAATTGAAGTATAATTGAAATACCTTTGCGTACAGTATTAACAAAGTCTCCTTCTCGAAATATCATGTTTCATTTTGAATATATCTAAAATAATTATTTTTATCTGAGATAGATTTTTTTTTAATTTATTCATCCTAACAAATCAATTTTCAAATTTAAAATAAGAGCTTTTGACCATCTTAATACAACACCAAAAGTTTTTCTGCTGGCTGTACATTTACGAGCAAAAGCTCTTATATATTCAAAATATTTTGAGAAAAATGAGAGGTATGCCAGATTTCCAGCATTTACACTTATATCTACGTTAATCACACACTACATAAAGGTATAATACCAATTCGAATTTGGTAGTGAAAAATTGTGTGAATGATGAATATTTGGAAATTATCCCTATTAAGAGCCCCCCCCCCCAAAAAAAAACTCTTTCTTCAGCATCTATATTAAAACTGTACTGTATTAATACAGATTTATTATGTACTAAATATACCAATTGTACCTATATTAATATAATTGGTACCTATTAAAACTTTACAAATTATCATAATACCGTAGTGCTTATTACCGAAATAAATATAGCATCATTGGTGTCATTAATAGTATAGTGATTTTTCATGTTTCTCCTGAGCAAATTTTTAAAATTTTTAGTCATTTTATTTTCATTTTAATTATAACTGAGCAAATCAATCAATTAATTGCTAATTACAATTATTATTAATTGAATTCATTACCTAAAACAAGGATAGTTCTTGGTCTAGTGAAACACCTATAATGTTCTTTCACACTAATTAGTGTGAAATAGCTGCCACCATGCTTCTTATTCAGTAACATTAAAATTCATAATTACAATAAGATATGATTAACAGATTCATTAAAATTACTTTTACGGCAAAAGAATAGAGCAAGAATCACAAATTTAGGATGCATTTATACAATATTTCGTAAAACAAAATTAGTTTGGTTGTCAAACATACACAGAAGGAATATCAATATGAATTTGAATAGAATTAAGATAAATAAGAAATTTTATGTTATAAAATTATTTTGTAAAATTGAAGCATTTCCTCTAATCTTATGAGAGCATAAATATCTTTATTATGCAACTAAAAACATGTATGCGTTTTATAACAGATTCTATGAGTCAAATCAATCCATAAGTCGATTGAAATGACTTGGAAAATAATCAAAATCTATCAATATCCTCGATCAACCAGTAAACAGGATTGAACCTTATATCGTGTTAGATAGGATAGGACTAGTTTGTCAATTCAATTTGACAAGAACTCACACTTCACTAGTACACAGCATGTAAATAAACAGCTATATTGTCACTATCTTCAAACTGCACAATTTGAACTTCGAATAATAGTCCAACAGCATTTTTATACGTTTTAAACACACCATACAATCATTTCACTCAATTCAGTTAAATGTTTAAATATAAAGTAATTATTTGCCAAATTTACGCATCTCCGATTATCACAATCAATTTACTGCATATTGGTAAAAATTTTATCATTTATTGGTGTTAGGATTTAACTATATCTTATGAAAGTGTATAAGACCACTATATTGAGCATTGACTTAAAATAAAGTAATCATTCACAGAATTTTTCGAGTTTTTAATATCAAATTCGGATAGGTATTACGCCTCAGTTTTTACAATGCGAACGACTATGAACGGCTCATCACGAGTAAAAGCATTTTATCATCCATAGCAAAATAAAACAGCATTTAACAATACAATAAAACAATACAATACTATTACAAGGCTATTTTACTGTGCTAAAATTTATCACAAATGCTGTGCATTTTATCATCTATAGTAGAATACAACAATGTTAAAAAAATCCGTTTAACGAAAGAGTGCTGAATAATTATTAGCCAAATTCGCGGAGCTCCGAGAAACAAAACTTACTTCACCAACAACCAGCACATTGGTGTAAACTTCATCAATTATCGGTGTTAGGATTTAACTATATCTTTTGATGTGGGTAAGAACGCTCGATTCGCTATTAACTTGAAACAAAGTAATAATTCCCGCAATTTTCAGAACTTTTAACATCAAATTAGGATAAATATTGCGACACAATTATCACAGTGTGAAAAATTTATCCCGACTGAAAGCAATTATCATCCATAACAGAATAAAACAGTATTGAACTACACAATGAAACAATACTAATATAAGGCAATTTTACTGTCTTGCAACTAAATATTTTATTTATTTTAAAACCGTCTTTGAACTGCTGACCCAATTTTGAGTTTACGACTACCAATACCAACTCCTTAGCCTCATTACAACTTATTAAAACTAGCTTTGTTACAATTTATTACAAATATTATACATTATATCATCTATAGTGAAATGCAACGATACTAAGAAATTCCGTTTAACGAAACAGTATTAAATTCATGTATCTTATCATCTATTGTAGAACTCGTGTATATATTGTTTTTCCAAGATAACCTGTAAAGTAAATGTCTAAAATTTTCGTTAGAGGATCAAACGTTGCACATTTTATTCATTTTTGGCGCTTTTCCTATTATCAGCATAATTTCAACACAGAGCTTCTTAATATAAATATGGTGCTAAAATTCTTGACCGATTTCCAAGAAAGTAACGAGTGTTTGTCGAAAATATGATGGAAAGTAATCAAGAGAAAATGAAGAATGCTTTATGCTAAACTCTTATGCTCAACATGCTCAGCAAACAAAAATTTTAAAATGCTTCGGAAAACTTTTAAGAAACTCTTTTTACTTTCGATCGTAAACTGAACTTTAATAGAAATTTCTCGTTAAACAATCTCTATTTATGTCCAATTTAATTTTTCTGGTTACAAATTATTTTCATTGAATGAGGTCACTCGAGTGATTGAAAACCGCTGCGTTTATTAAAAAAGAAGAATTATCTCTCGAAATTAAATAATTGTTTACCTCTGAGTTTGTAGAGCTCTTAAAATAAACAAGATTTAATGATAACCGATAAATTAAGGAATGAATTTTAATATTGTTCTCTAAATTTTAATTCAAATTAGAATTATTGTTCTGTCCCTTACATTATACAAAAAATTGCTTACAAGTAAATTGCTTGAAATGAATAAACATTTGTTATGACAATAAGTTTTATTCTGTTTCATTAGCTTTGTTTTGACAAAGATTAAATACTCCTTTATGTAAATAAAAAATTTTAAATCCTTCTAGAAATAAAAACTAATACATAGTTTATATGACATAAATAAGGAAATTATGTTACGTTTCAGCTAGTTGTTCTCGTAATTCTTCAGTGAAATAAAACCAAGATAATCACATTCAGTATCCCTTTTTAAATAATTATTTATACACTATTATAAATTAGTTTCTTGGAATGAAATCTCTAAATAATTGCAAAATTCTGCAGGAATTATACAATTATTTAATTTCCAGAAGTATTTTATATTTCAAGCTTTAACAAAAATAGTTAGGCTGAAAAATGACGTTTAATATTATTTTCTAAATCGTAATTCAAAATGGAGAAATTGATCAGTCCCTTAGATTCAAGTAAATTATGTTTTAATTAATTAATAAAAATTTGTTATGTAAACCTGTTTTATTCTGTTTCATTAACTTCATTCTAACAAATATCAAAATATTCTTCACGTAAATAAAAATTTTAAATCCTTCTAGAACAAAAAATCAATACGCTGTTTATATTACATAAATAGGGAAATTATTTTACGTTTAAAACAATTATTTTCTGATAAAAAAGCAAGATATACACATTTCAGTAGTCCTTATTAAATATTTTACAGAGGCAATTATAATAATGTTTTCATGAATGCCACTAAATATTTGAAAAACACTGCGCTAATTAAAAAAAGAGGGATCAGATAAGAACTAAGATATTTGTAAATTAAATAATTGTTTACTTTAAGGTACGTCTTTTTATGTAAACAAGTTTTAATGAAAACAGCTAAATACGAAAAATGAAGCGTAATATTATTTTCTGAATTTTAATTCAAATAGAACCATTGTTCTGCTCCTTACATTAAGTAAATTATGTTTTAGTAAATGAGTAAAAATTTTTTATTTGAACTAGTTTTATTTTGTTTCATTAGCAGTATTTTAACAGAGATTGTATAATCCTTCATGTAAAAAAATTTTTATATCCATCTATAACTAAAAGTCAAAGTTTATATTACATAAATAAGGAATTTAATCTACTATTAAAACAGATTTTTTTAATTGTTTAATGAAAACAAAACAACCTAAACGCATTTTAGTATTCATATCTAAATTATTATTGTTTATAATTAATATTCAGTTTCAAATAAAGAAATATTTTCTACCACATAAATATTAAACATAGTGAAATTTTCAAAAAATCAGCTCACTAGTAGTTTAATAAATATTCACACTTAAGAAAAAAAATTTTAAAAAAATTCTTAGAATTATTAAAACTTTTATTAATCACATATGCTGATAATTTACTTATACGTAAAATTATTTTCTTATTATTTAAAAAAAATTGAAATCTTTATGTTGATGAGCTACATTTAAATTCTGAAAAATTGGTTTTTAAAAATACAAATTAGATAGTTTTATTTGTTTGAAGAAACCACCAATTTTTTCAAATGCGATTCTTGATTGTTTTAAAACTGAAAGACTGGAGAGAAACGTTTTATTTTTATGGTCTCAGTATTTCTAGCAAATAGCCCATTTACCTTTTTTCTGGAAATAAGCTATACTTAGGGAAATGCCTGAGTATCACACTCTCGATACTTTTGAAGTAGAAATTCAAAAGGCGAATGGAAGACGAAAATGGGATGCATGCGTCTGATCAGAAAACTGTATAAAATACATATAATGCAACAGTTTCAGTAAATTACGAAATATAATAAACAATCTTACACAAATGGTTTTCGAAAAGTTTAATCATTTTGAAACAGTATCAGGAAAGTAGCTTATGGTTTGGAGGCTATATAATCATAAGCCATATTTTCAAATTGTTTAGAAGAGCGTGGTTTTTTTAACGCCCTAAAGAATAAAAACTATTATTAATACACTGTGACACTACATTAACACTAATTTATTTTTTTACTGCTATTCCATAAGAAAATAGAAAATATCGAAATACCTACAAGAAAAGAATACTAAGGAGCAGTTTGATGAAAAAGTGTTAAATTTTTAAAAGGTTTATCACAACTTTACCTTCAGTTATATTTGTATAAAACTTATCCCTACATCGCCCTAAATTTTAGAGCTGTAATGCTTAACGATACTTTGCCCAATTATATCGCTAAACGATTTACTTTATTTCATTTCATTTTAATTTTAAATCGGTGTTAAACAGCGATTCTGAGTTTGCAACTATCAACGTCAACGCCGTTGTAAATTTTAAACCCAACCTAGAAGACAAGAAAAATTCTGGATAAAGCATTCAGACAAACTAGCTTTCGTGGAGGATTTAATGGTAGAACGAGCCTGCATTTTCGTTACATGAAGCGGAAAAACAATCTCCAAAAATCTCCTACGGTTAGTTCGACGGTGAGGGGATACTTACCCGTGATCTGTCTTCTACTGAAGATGCCAGTACTGTGGATGGCGCAAACCGAAAGTAGATTTAGTATCGACCTGCCACCGAACTTGATCGCCTTATCTGGAAGTAAACACACTATTCCCTGAGCCACTACGGTGTACTGTAACATTTATCTCTATATTTCATTAAATTATCTACTCGACTTATGATTGTATTACTCTATGTCTTATTTCGTTAACACTGTATCGGCCTAAGCTATATTATATTGCTATAAGGCTTATTAATACAATTCCTGAATCCCATTAATACATGAAACAATTCAAGATACAAATGACAGAAATAGAGAAAAAGATTGTTAACCTGATTGTTAGTTGAAAATAATTTTTTCTTGTTTTTTATTTATTTCCTTAAATAGTATTGGTAAAATTAATATTTCTGACAATTACTTACTTTTACTTACTTATCCTCTACGTGCCTTTGGGCATTTAAGGCCTCTAGCATATCACTCCAACGCCTCCTGTTTCTAGCAATATATCTTGCTTCCTCCCAGCCAGATATTCTACATTCTTTTAATTCGCCCAAAAACATGGGCTCGATGGTAAGTCTGGGTCTTCGTCTTGTTCTTTTACCATCAGGGGCCCATGTAAGCGCAACAGATGTACTTTTTTCTTTGGGCATTCGAAAGATATGTCCGAGCCAGCTCCATCTTCGTTTTTTAATTTCATCTCCTATTGTTTTTATTTTTGCTTTCTTTAATAGATTTTGACTTGATACTTTGTAAGGCCAGAAAATTTTAAAAATAGATCTTAAACATTTATTTCTGACTATTAATCTTTAATTAAAACATATTAAGGGGAGTCGGTAAAGCATGTAACAATAATGCTAAAACTGACCATTTACGATGTACCTTTTGTAAGATATCACTTTTAAATTTTTGGGGGATATTTGAGATTATATCAGTTGCATGATAATGTTTTAGCATTAACAGGAATACTTATGGATGGGATCTTTTGTTCAAAAAAGATTAAAAGACGTTTTAAAAAATTGAATGTTATGAAAATTGAATTGAATGTAAAAATCAAAGGATACGTATTAACACTCATCACAGTGTAAACATGTATATGTAAATATTCTATGAAAAAAACCTACCTTGTTTAGATGCAGAGAAAAGCTAAATCGAAAAAGGTCAGTTTTAGCATTGTTGGTATATGCAATACCGACTCCCCTAAATATAATAATAATAATCTACGCATACAATTCAAACTGCATTTGTCCTAAAAAGAAAAACTAGATTTTTTTTATAAAAAAAGAAACGTCCCATTCTTGTTCTTTTTTAACAATATTTACATTATGCAAATTAAGCATTGATTCAACTGAAAATATACCTTGAATTGAATTATACCTGTGTTCATTTGCATCTATAATTATGTGTTTGCGCTTCTTAAAAGTTACTTTCTCTCCCTAAAAACTTCCATAAACTAGTTTAACAAAAAATTTCAATTCGTTGATTTCATTTAACTTACATTTTTTTTTAAAAAAAAGTAACTATTTAAATCCGAACGTATAGTGAAAAGCTCTTTTTATAAAATAATTCTTATGCAAATGGAAACACTAATTTAAATAGATAAATATTTTAATAATATAAAAGGGATAAGGTATGTTAAAACATTTGCATTTAGAACATTTTTCAACAAAAAATTTTCTGATTTTTGAAAACTTTTTTAATACTTTCATTTTTTAGATGTAATAGAGAGTAGCTTACTTTTTTCGTATTGTTAATACTGCAAATTTTTAGAGTATAAAAGCATTTCCGGATTTCTCAAGTGAAAAAAGATGAGCTTTTCAGCGTACTCTTATTATTTTTTATTTCATTTTTATTTTTTTGTAACTTTATTTGGAATTTTTTCCAATATATTTCAACAGATTTTGTGTAGTGGAAATATACTTATTTCCTATTACTAAAGCAATAAAAATAAGCTTGCTATTTTTTTAGATTTCTTGAACGTATTTTTTATTCAACTACTTTAATATTTAATGAGTTTTATACAGATATTTTATCGTATTTAAACTTAAAAAAGGTTTCTAGTGAGTTTTAATATTTATTCTAGTGATATGCAAATGAGGCAATACGATTGCGATTAATAAAATAATAGAAAAAGGTATTTAAATAATTAGATGTTGTTTTGTTTGAAAAAAATAAAATTTCTTTAAATGAAATGATAGAGTGTTTAATAAAATTAAATTCAATAATATGATTGATTGTATAAGTAAGTAGAAAAAAATATGGTCACAACTACTAACATATGGTAAAAATCAACGTGTTTCTACCGTGTTTAATAGTTTTAAATATCATCGTTCGATAGAAAATTTTATCACTGATATCGAAATCAGTTTTAGTGTTGCAAGATATTTTTATCTTTCTTACTTTACTTTCCCAACGTGTTTATTTCTTTTAGAACTTCTTAAATTGAATCACAATTGAAATATATAAAAGAGGCATTATATTTAAATGCGTACTTCGGGGCATTTTATGTAAGCAATTTGACTATGCATATGCAAGTATTAAAAATGTAGTCTATGATTCACAATGTACGCTGAGAAGAAAGATCTTGTCAAAACTACCAGAATATAGAACAATTTAGCGTGTTTCTGGCTCCTTAGGAACAACGAAAACATCGGTAATTTCTACAGAAGCACTTAGATTATAATTTTCGTAAAATTAACAATAAAATGTTTTCTAATATGCACGGTTAATAAAATTTTCAGGAAAAATGGTTAAATAACAATTTATTTAGCTGTTATTTTAAATTATTGAACCAGAACAGTCAATTAACTATAAAAATAATGATATTCAAACTGATAATTGAGAGATAAAACGTTCATTGATTGCTTTAATCTAATAAAACCTAACAACCAGATTTCTATCAGTACCAACTTGTCTCACCTTATGAAATCATTTTGTTCCTTTCAGCTGGATACACGACGAAGAGCCATTACATTATGACCACCCTCCATCTATAACAAGGGCTCGCCCAGGTTTTCATGGTTTCTCGCCCAGGAACAATGTTTTCATGGGACACATTAGGACCCATAATCCTCATAGAACAATCCCTGACGTCTGTAAGCTACTTGAACATAGTTGCAGACCAGGTTCACCCATTCATGGCAACAGTTTTTTCTGCGGGGTATGGTGTTTACCAACAGGATAATGTCCCATGTCTTTAGGGTCGAATCGTCGAGGAACATTCCAGTGACTTTCAAGTCATGTCTTGTCCCCCAAATTCACCTGACCTTAATCCAATAGAGCATTTGTGGTCCTACTTGGAAAACCAAATTCGTGCTGCCACGCTACCCCCTCGCAATGTGAGAGAATTGTAGGACGAGTTGGTAAGCGCTTGGTACCAGATACCTCAGACTACCTATCAGTACCTTGTGGAATCAATGCCACGGCGGGTGCTAGCAGTTTTGAGGGCTAAAGGTGGTCCTACATGTTATTAGCAGGGTGGTCATAATGTAATGGCTCTTCGGTGCATATCGGTTTAAAAATTCAGCCTTGATATTTAAATAGAAGAATGAGCCATTAAAATCTTTTTTATCACAATTAATTAATAAATTTTTAATTTTTTATGCGTAACAATTGGTTTTCTTAATAATAGTGAAAAACGCATGAAAATTTTATTACGAATCTGAACCCACTCGATCCTGAAAACTTTTTTTTCAGTAAACGAGCCAGAATCTGAGTAGGGCATGGACTTGGATTCTCTGGCTCGGGCTGACCCTATCTCATTTCTAAAGTGCTCACCTTAATTCAATGTAAATACTACGATGATCATAAATACCAAAATTCTGATTTATTGTAGAGTAGTTATAGGAAGAAAAAAAATGTCCATCTGTGGGCAAATTTCCCTTTTCGAGAAAGCATAAAATCACTTATAACGTACCCAGAATAAAAACCGTTTTGTTTAATTGTTAAAGATTTATCTTCATCACGAAGTACAAATTAAAACAGGTAATAAGCGATCAAAAAAAGCTTGGCGTGTTCCTTTACAGAAATTGAAAAATAGTAAGGACGTAAGTTGAACGTAAGCATATAAATACGAAAGCACGTTAATTCTAAAACTAAGGTACGTAAACCAACTAATTGTATTACGCATTAAAAAAAACTAAAATGGTCTTAGATTCTTTTAGATAAGTATTGTTTAATAATTGCATCACATTTGTTTTTAGTAAAAACAAATGTGACATACTGATTAACAATATCCTACAAAAAGAGCCTTTGTTCCTTAAATTACGATATTAATTTAAAGCAACACACTAAGCTGAATAGAAATTGCAACTCTAACTTAGCTCTGATAATGTTTTGAAAAAGAAACCAAAAGATATCCTAAGTTGTTGCACTCGATATCCTTTTTCCGTTTGGCGCTAGTAATTCCCTTTTTTGAAAGCATGATACTTTCAAAAACGGAATGACAAATGTACTTTACTTCGCACTCTATCAAAATAAAATCGCCTTTAAATTCAAAAATTGTACGATTTCTATTTATCTTCCTATCTTAAAATCTTTGGCATCTATCTGGAGACTTTTTCTTTTTTTTTTCACTTTATGATTGATGAAAATGTTTAAAAATATATATATATAGTAGAGTTCACATTCGCACACTAAATATAAATATTTAGTTTTTATGTAGGAAACCGTTGTTATGATTTCGGATGATGGAAAATATTTAATTAAAATAAATGGATAAAATTTTCTGATTATGAATTGCAGAATTCCTTCTTTTTAAACTACTAAGAAAATGTTTAACAAAATATCTTTACGCAGTGAATATGGACCGATATATACCTGATAATGTTCATCATTCATTTTCTTTCACTACCTCTTTTCATTATATCTATTATTCATTTTAATGCTTTAACTTTCGTTTTTAGTTCTTCGAGTAAAACTTATAAATCCCTCTAAGCAAGCTATAAGCTAATCTTCTCTTCTTGATATCTTCCGGTAGTAACCCTTAACTCTCTAGATGTATAGAAACAAAATATATTTTCCTTAATAATTGTATTCATTAATTAATAATCCCATTTTTATATTCTTAACACATGAGACACCATGAGATTCTTTTGAAAAACTTAATTTAATTTACGAACGTTTCGGTATATTTACCTAATCAAAATTCAAGTAATATGAAAAAAAGTTTTTATTTTTTGAAAAATGTTAATGATATTCATTACTCTGCAATTTCTTCTCCATAATACATAAAAAAAAACTGAAAAAATAAATTGCGGCTTTTGTTCATATTCTAATAGTTATCATTTTGCATTACATAAAAAAAAGAGTTTTAATTGCATTTATATGAATATTCATTTAATATTTTCTGTACTCAAAGACAATTTGCATTTCAAAGAAGAGAAAAAGAAGAGTTATTTGCTCTTGATGCCTGACATTAAGTGGATTCAAAAGAAGTAAAAAAAATTGCAATATGACATTTGTAAGAATACGGGTTAAATCTTTTTTGTTAGTTTTAATATTATAGTAGTTCAGATAACTATAAATTTACTAAAGCTTAGACTAACTGAAAACTGAAATTTCCTTAGCTATATATTTATGAGATGGAACTAACATTTTATTTTATTAATAGAAACGGAGTCTGATTTATTTTTCGAGCACGTATTGGTATTTAAACTTCAAAAATAAATTTTTTTGAAATTATAATCGATGCAAATTGTAGAAAAATTATAATTACCGAAAATCTATTTATTTTTTAAACGCCTTTAAGCAGTGCTTTTTAAGAGGGAAAGAAAAGAAAATATTGGACAAAATATAGGAAACAATGTTTTTATTTTATTTATTAACTCTATTTTAATCTAAATAAAGAATAGGGTTGGTTTTTCTATGCTAAAATATGTCAGCTGTATCTATTTTTGCTATGTTTTCTTATAAATATTAGGATAGTTTTTTTTTCTTAATGAAGTGCAAAGTTTCGGATCTATTTTGTTAAAAAGGAATATTGTAACAAAAAAGATTTAAAGTCATTTTTTGGCATTGCCTTAACAAAAAACTATTTATTCGTCATTATTTTATTTCATTTATTTATTTATTGCAATAAAATTGTGTGATTGCTATATTTATTAAATTTGCGAGTCGGAAGAACACAGTAAACATTTAGTCGGAGACTTTTTTTAAAAGAAACCAATTTTTCGTATAACGGTGCTAGTAACTATATAAACCTTCCTAACCGATAAAATTCGGACTTCATAAAACCAATCCTTACAACTACTCAAAATGAAGAAAGATTTTGAGTTCGCTGATTGGATCTATTGTCAACGTCATATACGACGTATTAATAATTCATTTTGCTATACTTGATATTTTCTTAGCATGGAATGAGTTTCTACAAAAGTTATTTTACCTTTATCCCCTCCTTACCTTTACCTTTATTACCTTTATCATACTCTTTATCACCTGAAAAATTGCATTCGTCACTCATAAATTTAAATATTTTCTATCAACATTATTACCCACTGTTGCAGTAATTGAAATTTATAAGAATGCAATAAAGTATTATTACAGTTATCGTCATTCTGTTCATGACTTCTTAAGAAGCTAATGTCAATGAATGACACTCAAATCACAGTTTAATTTCCTTTATCAAAACTGATATCCACCAAAGGATTTGAAAAAGAACAGTTTGAAATTGATTTTTTATCAAATTAAATTATTGTCTCCCTTATTTCTCTAGGATTAATAAAAAAATAATTCATTATTTTCTTACAGTCATAAATTCAGCATTGTATATTACACGGTTTGTAATAAAATCAAACTAAACAAATCTCCATTCAGCTTAATGTATCTACTTACAACTTATTTTAAATGTTTTCTCGTGTTAGTTATGTGTTCTTCTTTATATTATAAAATATATTTAATATAAATTATGTTACAAAATTACATTACATTATGAAATATATTTGTCTTTCAGATTATAAAATCATTGGATATCCAAAAATATTCTTACTACGTAATTTGTACGCTTATGTTATTTATTATTTAAAATATCACACAATAATCTAAATTACGCACTATTCGTGAGGAGATTTCTGTTCAGTTGGCTCGTCTGGTAAATTTAATATAGAAATTTTAAGGACGTCGTGTACTTTAAAAATTGTTGAATCTCTACTTTAGTTTAAAACTAGGATTCCCTATTAAATTCGTTGCTTGTTAAATTTTCGTATTATGATATTGTTATTAAGAGTTAAATAATAATTTAGTTATAACAAGATTCATTACTTTATACAAAACTTGAGCCTGTAAGAAATTACTTATATTGTTTATCGTTTAAACGATTAATTTTAGACAGGTTTATTTACCATGTGGCGCCCTCTTTTAGCCACTATTAAATAAAAACTAATCTTCATAAAGTTGATCTCAGAACTTATAATTTATCTCAAAAGATCCAATCAGTGTGCTCAAAAACTGTCTAGTTAAATAGATGTAAGAGATAGAGAATAGATGTAAGAGAAGAGAATAGATGTTAGAATTTTAGACAGATTTATTTAACATGTGGCGCCCTCTTTTAGCCTACTTTTAAATAAGAACTAATCTTCATAAAGTTTAATCTCAGAACTTATTATTTATCTCAAAAGATCCAATCAGTGTGCTCAAAATCTCTCTAGTTAAATAGGTGTAAGAGATAGTTTTACGCAATTCTTCTGCAGACTGAAATCTCCCTGGTTAATATCTGCCGGCGATCATCGAACATTTTCCCCACACTTTTACATGTACAAGCTGTTCCTCTATGAGCATTTTTATCTATCTTTTTGGAGTAATTATCAAGAAGTAATTAGAAAAATATGTTCACAAAGGATCACCAATTAATGTTTTAACGGGAGAAAAAGAAAAAAAATGCTATCGACATAGATTTCAATGGCATTTTTGTTTTCAAGCATAAGGAAGCATTTCTGACAAAAAAATTGGTATTTAAAACATCACACCCTGTATGATGATTTTCAGAAACATAATTTAGATTAAAAGAAATGGTCAGAAACATCTCGAGGTTTCATCAGACATTCAAACTGGAATTTATGTTTTTCATTTAACTTTTCGACAAATATAATTTACATACAGTAGTGCATATGCCATTTTTACTTAAACTTAGACCTGAATTCTTAAAATTAATATAAAGGTCAGTCACTATGGAGCACCCTGATTAGATGAGCTTGAATCACATTTGAGCCCGCTAGTTAGTATATCCGGATGGAACATGTTTTACATTGTATGAAATTGTAAAATCAAGCATATCATCGGCAGAAATTTTTTTTAAATAAATATGAAAATTTCATGCATGATCAAACCTTATATAATAATAATAATATCAAAAAAGCTTTCATACATACATTTCAAAAATATTCATTACTTTCAAACCAGGCAGCATAATTGTTGCGAATTTTGACTGAAATAAGAAAGTCATTATTTTCAAACCTGACTGCTTATTGCTATAAATTTTGACTTGATAAAAAAATGCATCACTTCCAAACCTGCTAGTTTAGTGTTACAAATTTTAATTTGATTAGAACATTACTACTTGTATTACCTCGTAATGTAGTTGTTACAAATTTTGACTGAAATAAAAAAAAACATTACTTTTAAACTTGAGCATTTATTGATACAACTTTTGATTTGATAAAATAATTTATTACTTTCAAACCTGCTAGTTCAGTGTTATAAATTTTGCTTATATTAAAATGTGCATTACTTTAAAAAATGGAAGTCCAGGGTTAAAAGTTTTAACTTGATTGAAAAGTTCATTGGTATAAAACCTGGCAGCGTTAGTGTAACAAATTTCGACTGAAATAAAAAAGTTATTACTTTCAAACCTGCTAGTTCAGTTCTATAAAATTTGAATTAATTAAAAAATTCATTTGTTTAAAACCTGGCAACCCAAGTTACAAATATTGACTGTTCCATTCGAATATTGATCCTTTAAGCATTATACCATCTCAGTCGCTTACCAAGTATTTCTTTTTAAATAGTTTCTTTAGCGAATGCTCTTTAACAATATATATCTTAGCTATTTTTAGAACGCAGCGCATTCGAAGTATATTCAATTTTATTCCTTAGAAATATTTGGAATGCATAAAACGGGTACACTTATAGTAAAAAACTCCACCTTACTGTAAAAAGATAAATGGCTCTCGTATAATAAGACGACAGAGATAGAAAAAACCCAGAACTGTTACGGACTTTAGTGCTTCTACTAAATGACCCACTTACCATTCTCAGGTGTTTGCGGTTCTCACGGAAAGAACTTTGAGCAATATTGAACGATTTTTTTTTTCTGTGGTTTTATTTACAGATCGAAGAACGTTTTAAAACCGAAAAAAAAAGGGAAATAAAGTTTCATGCTTGCAATTCTGCAAGTTTTTACGAACTAGAAAAACCTTATGTTTTATGCAAAAAATGGCTTAGGAAAAAATATATTAATCATTTTAAAAGTTTCGAAATTGTTTTCGAAACATTGGATGCGTTTGACATAATAATTTATAAAAAAATGTTAAATAAGATTATTATTAAATAAATTCCACTAGATAAGTAGTTTGCTTTATAATGTAAGAATATTTTCATAAATAACTCCCTACATTATTTGTGAACTTCGAATTCTGTTGCTAAATAAAATAGAATAGATTTAAAATTTAATGAACTAAACGACATGTTATTGCGTGCTTAAGTAATTACGAAATACTTATTTTGATCGGGTTTGGTGTGCTTATTTTTAAAAAAAATGAAAATTAAATTTGCTTTTTCAAAGGATCTAAGTAAAAATAAAGAATATCCGCGTTTGAACAGTTCTGCTGAAAATTTGTCTTCAGAAGAAAATGTTCAGAACGCTACAAAATAAGGCATTTTCAGTACGTCGACCATCAGTTGCAGATACTACGGTAAAATTAAATCAACGATCGTTGACCACAATCTATTCTGAGAAATACAGTTTCTTTTCTTTTTCTTTGTAAAACGCTGTCTTAAAAATTACAGCTCTTTGACTTTCACCTCTTACTATAGATGTTACACAAAGGCCTTATTTTACCAAAATTCACATTGGTTGAGAACTGGAGATATTAGAGTCTACAGTTTACAACAAAGCGCTAAATAACATTATTCATTCTAAAATAATTTTCCTCAGCAAGTCCCTCGATCGGAAGATATTTCGAAGGTTGCTCGTAACTCGTATGTATTCGCAACCCCTTCAGTACACCAGAATTTTTCATATCAGTACTTTATGGTAACTTCTTAGTAAGCTCGCGAACTGATAAAGTAATTATTAAAATAATATCAAACATTTCAAACGAATTTAAGTTTTTACTTGCAAAAAAGTGGCATTGAATGTAATTATTGCAAAGAAGCCTTTGTAATTAGACATTAAGCCATGATAGACAAAGCATTTTTAGTAAGCTTATAAACTGAGAAAGTAATTATAAAAATATCATCAAACATTTCAAACGAATTCAAACTTTTACTTGCAAAAAAGTTGTATTGAATGTAATTATTGCAAAGAAGCCATTGTAATGAGACATTAGTCCATTGTAGCCTGAGAAGCATTCTTAGTTAGCTTATGAACTGAGAAAGTAATTATAAAAATATCATCAAACATTTCAGACGAATTCAGACTTTTACTTGCAAAAAAGTTGCATTGAATGTAATTATTGCAAAGAAGCCATTGTAATTAGACATTAAGCCATTGTAGCCAAAGAAGCATTCTTAGTAAGCTTATGAACTGAGAAAGTGGTTATAAAAATATCATCAAACATTGCAGACGAATTCGGACTTTTACTTGCAAAAAAGTTGTATTGAATGCAATTATTGCAAAGAAGCCATTGCAATTAGACATTAATCCATTGTAGCCTAAGAAGCATTCATAGTAAGCTTATGAACTGAGAAAGTAATTATAAAAATATCATCAAAAATTTCAGACGAATTCAAACTTTTACTTGCAAAAAAGTTGTATTGAATGTAATTATTGCAAAGAAGCCATTGTAATTAGACATTAAGCCATTGTAGCCAAAGAAGCATTCTTAGTAAGCTTATGAACTGAGAAAATAATTATAAAAATATCATCAAACATTTCAAACGAATCCAGACTTTTACTTGCAAAAGAGTTGTATTGAGTGTAATTATTGTAAAGAAGCCATTGTAGTGAGACATTAAGCCATTATAGCCAAAGAAGCATTCTTAGTAAGCTTATGAACTGAGAAAGTAATTATAATAATATCATCAAACATTTCAGACGAATTCAGATTTTTACTTGCAAAAAAGTGGCATTAAATGTAATTACTGCAAAGCCATTTATTTACATACATCTACAGCATTTATTTAATAAATTGTACACATGTTCTAATATAGTTCCATTACTTAAAACTTATACTTTAAAGAATACT
Organism: Parasteatoda tepidariorum; assembly: GCF_043381705.1. NCBI lineage: Eukaryota > Metazoa > Arthropoda > Arachnida > Araneae > Theridiidae > Parasteatoda > Parasteatoda tepidariorum. The sequence goes on along the minus strand of NC_092205.1, from coordinate 68,259,896 downwards.
GTTAATTAGAATATAATACTGTTAGTTTAACTTAACATTCCTCCCCGAAATATTGCCGTTGATTTAAATACAGCAAATTCTATGGCATATAAAATTGAAGGAAATGTTAACTTCAACGTTCTTAAAATTCTTGCGTCCCTATGAGAAAACGAGAGCATAAGAAAGAAAGAGGTTTATTCTCAACTTAGCATGCATTAATGCACAGAACTGGTGCCGTATTCAGGATTCTCTAAAATCCAAGTTATCTTAAAAGTTTATTTCTTCTTTTATAAGTTTAACTCTCAGTTTAGAGAGCATATATTGAACGAAGTTGAAGAAAACTTTAAATACTCTTTTAAACACATAAGGATTTCTGTCAACAATAGGGAATCTTTTCCCTCAGGAATTAAAAGGTCATAGATACTGAAACAAAGATTTATTTTAAATACCACATATAAATCCGTAAAGTATTTGCTGATACCTTTTTCTGAAGAATAGTTTTACGAGGAATAATGTTTTAAAAGAAAAGAAAGAAATGTTTTGCATTTGACTTTCCTATTGCATTTCAATATTTAACTTTATACTTTTGATTCTACAACAGCGCCAGAAAAATTAAATGAAAAAATATGTTATACTTGTTAAGCGAAATGTCAATAGCTACTCTTATATATGGGTATATTAATATTTATTCACTTTTTTTTATTAATCGGTATATATCTAGAATACTGAATAAATTTTAAAAAAGTATATTCATTACCTTTGTTGGTACATTTCTGTTCATTCATTTTTTTTAATTTGCACTTTTTTTCAGTCGGACTTCAACTAAGTTCAAGTTTTGTATACTAGGTCATGGAATATCTGGAAAAAAATATCTACAGTAAAAAGCTAACTTTAAATCAACATTTCAGTTTTGTCTTCGTTTTTTACATTCCGACTAAGAAGTTAAGCAAAGTTTTAATTGACTAGACTTTCTCATTAGAATATGCAGATAGTTAGTTTTTTTTTTTTTTTTTAACTTTTAAACAGTTTTAAAGTTTGAATTGTACGCAACAGCTTTTTACTCCAATACGCCATTTCTATTTGCAAGCAGCTGTTTGCCGGTAAAAATTATTTATTTATATAGTCGTATATTTTTCGTCAAGATGATTTCGGTAACAGGTATGTAACAATTAACTTTTAAGTTTCGCTTAGTTATTTGTTAGCTAGCCTAAAAAGGGTTAGCAGGATCCGGACCTCTAAAAAAATTAGAAAAAATAATAAATAGACACTTCTATGAAAGAAAAAAAAAACATTTTCTTTAATTTAAATTTGTCAAATAAATTTAACAAAATGCGATCAATTTCAGGCGTTTACATAGCATGCAGTTTTGCAGTCATGTCTTGCGATTAAAAAAATAAAAAATAAATAAAAAACAGTTGAGCATTTCATTACATGAAGTCTTGAATAAATTGGCGAAATATGTATTACTGCGGTTGTATTTAAACTTAGTCATGTTTCGAAGATATAAATAATTAACAATCATTACATTATTTTAATTATTATCAAATTAAATTATAAAAATTAATCTGAGAAGGAATAATGTCAAGGAAAAATACATAAATTAAATTATGTTTTCGAAATCGCTTATACTTAATAAGATAATTTCTTAAAAATTTATGCAAATTTTAATGCTTAATCAAATTTACAAAACGATTTTAAGATACATTAAAGTTGAGAGAGATTTACTTAAGCGCAATATGAATTATAAAATCTGTTTTAAAAATTATAACAAATTCTTCTTTACATTCTGATATTACTTCTTTTCCTCTGATAAAGAAGATTTCCTAATCTCACTTAAGAAATTTATAAAAATAGTTTGAGCTTATGTGTTAAAAATCTCTTAACTTATAAATATTTTAATTGTAATAGTATTTGCAGCATAATTTTAATTCTATTAAATGCATGCTTTTAGATACATTCTTTGCAATATATGTACTTACGAAATTTATATTTATGAGAATAAATTATTTGAAGGTAGAATAAAAATAAACCATCAATAAATCATATTAATGATTTATCGATGTTTCCTCAATACTTAATGGTTTGTTATAAATTAGGATTTTTTAACCCTTTGAAGTAGATGGGACATCAGTCCCCCTTTTATACATTTCTAATTACTAGTAAAAATATATTTTGATATTTTAAAGTTATAAAAAAGCAGTCTAATAATTCCGAAAAATATCTATTAGATTATCTGAACTATATTTGTACTAAAATATAAAATCTAAAAAAAGGTAGTTTAGAAAAAAATTCATTCACATTTAAAAATTTATCAATAACTGATTTTGTAAATGAAAGAAATTTCATGAATAACTGTATATCTGTAGAACAGAATAACTGTAATAACTGTATTCTAAGAATAACTGTTTCTCTTAGATTTAAATAACTGCAAATAAGTGCAAATTTGAAGAATTATAGTTTGAAAGTGAGTCATAGTATGAAGATTTTAGTATGAAGATCATAAAGATTTAAGAAAAAAACACAGATGTTTCATGCTGTATTTCATAATCATAAACTATTAAAGAGCTAAATATAATATTTTTCACTTATTTTGAAAAAATAACGAAAAAGTATGAAAAATATGTTTAATAAAACTTCCACATCAAAGAGTAATGAGAAGTAAAGGAACACGTATAGTATTAATCATGCATAATGAAGTGTTAAATAGTTATTTTCTTGTTAACATATTGTATTACATGTTAGAACATATAATGTCTTATGAGTGAATTCTAATGAGGATATAAGAACCATATATTTAAATTAAAATTTATAAATAAAACAGATATTATAGAAAATTTGAATGAGAAAACGCAAGTTAAATAAAGTTTATAAAAGTAATTGGTAGAAAAATTATGAAATGTATGGTCTGCTGCCTTCCTTTTAAGAATATCGAAGGATTTTAAGCTAAATTAGAAAGCCATATATTTGTAAATGGCTGTAATTTCCTAATTACTGCATTGAGAAAAAAGTATGGTTAAATTCGCTATGAACTATGGCACGCATATTCAAAACGTACTCTATTTTTGACAGCGGAGTTTTAGTAAAATTGACAATAAAATATGGTTTTATAATATGTGATAAAATTTGGTAAATGTGGTAAAAATTACGGACTCTTATCATTATATCTTAAAACAGAAGTTTCAAATGATGTTCTGTGGAACCGTGAGACTCAATGGAAGTGTTACTGGGGCTTCAAAAATGAAACTTTTTTTAAGATCAGTAATATTTACCTCAAAACAATGAACGATAATTTCTTTGACAGTTTAGATATTTTTTTAAAACTATTTAAGCAAAATGGCAGTAAAAAAAAGTAATGGCAAAATTTATAAAAAAGTGCATTAGTATTTTCTCATTAAATTTTTAAAACAAAACGACCAAAAAAGTTTTCGTAATAGATTATAAATTTGGTAATTTTATCATGATAGCTAAGAGCATGGTATAAAAACCATTACTATAATTTCGAAGACCAGAATTTCTGCCAAATCGTTACCATATGAACGGAAAAACTAACAAATGATTGTTTTAAAAATCGTATATTTTTGGTTTTACTGACAGAATTTTTTTACCAAAAATGTCATTAGCATGCCGTACCGTATTTCTGCCAGTATTTTTTCCGCTTGCCCTATTTATAGCTGTTGTAGTTGTAGTTCATTTACGTCGCACTAGAGCTGCACAATGGGCTATTGGCGACGGTCTGGGAAACATCCCTGAGGATGATCCGAAGACATGCCATCACAATTTTGATCCTCTGCATAGAGGATGGCACCCCCGCTTCGGTAGCCCAACGACCTGCACGCGAAGTCGAGCACTTTACGGTAGCACAGTTTAACGAGGACCAATACCGCACACCCTCGGTCCCTACGCAGACTGATCCAAGTGGTCACCCACCCGCACACTGACCGCAGCCAGTGATGCTTGACTTCGGTGATCTGCTGGGAACAGTGTCTTAACGATCAGTCCACTGCGGGACCCCTATTTAGAGCAATAGTATAAAGCAGTCTAATGTCGAAACATTAGCGCAAGTATCTGGCATACCGCAAGAAATACAGGGCTTGTCACAATTCTCCCCTTAGTATGGAATGCTTTAAACAAACAAAATATTACCAAAACATCAAAAAATTTTACTTTACTTAATAAAAAAATCACAAGTTTAATATATGAACTTACGGTGATGCGGCATACTTTAGGTCTTTAGTCATTGCAACACTCGCTTCAACATGCCATGATCAATAATACCCAATGCGGTTGTGATCCATTGACGTAATTCTGTTGAATTATTAAAAGTAACCATGTGCTTTTACAAGCCTTCAAACTCCGGAAGAAATTCTGAAACACTCTGTTGTTTGCTTAAACTATCAATACTATTTGAATCTCGAAACTAATTTTTAATTCTTTTTTAGAATTTGGTTACTAAAGAGCAAAAAACGCGCAGTTCCTTATTCTTACATTTTTCGTCGTACCGCAGTGGACTAATCGTGAAGATGCGATTCCCAGTAGAACACCGAAATCAAGCATCATTTTCTGCTGTCAATAAGAGGGTGGGTGACATCTTTGATCATGCTAAGTAAGGACCGAGGAAGTACGGTATTGGTTGTCGTAAAACTGTTTTATCTTGAAGTGCTCGACTTCGCGAACTGGTCCCAGGGCTGCCAAAGTGGAGGAACCATCCCTTCTGCGGAGAATCAAAATTGTGCTGTCATGTCTTCAGATTATCCTCAGGAATATTTCCCAGACCTGCACCAATAGCCCAATATACAACACTAGAGTGGCGTAAATAAAGTGCAAACATACTTCCATTTTCTTAAATTTGGTTTCTCAAATCGCCAAACATTTTCCGCACACCTAATTCGAATTATTTTATTAAAAACCATTCAAAGTCGTTAAGCGAATTTCCAAAAGAGAAACTTGCAACTTCAAAAATGAAACGTGCTTGTATATATTTTGAACTAAACTGGATTTGGCATTAAAACTTATTAATAAAAACAATAAATTTTATATTCGGGCTCTCACATGTTTAAAATTAATCAGACAAAGCTTTTCTTTTCTAAATGATATACTATCACGCGATAAAAATTTGACATAAAAATAAATCGTAATATGCAATAACAAATTGTTTATGATATGAACTATTTTAGAATTCTAAGAAACACCTGTGTTTTCAAATTTCAAAAGCATGTCTTGAATTCGAAATGACATTTCCTTATTTCTTCAGTACCCAAATATATTCAAATATTTATCATCTACAATCGAATAAACAGGAGTTCTAGAGACGCACCTAAATTTAGAATAAAAAATAATCATGGAATTTTGGATAATATTTCTGAATGTCAAAAGCGCCTTACGAAATACAATTCTCTTGACATATTTATGATTTCTACTTTTGTGTTATAAATCATGAAGTCAAAAAGATTTATAGTTTAGATTTTATAATTTTAATCAGATACAAGCATATTTAAGTAATTGATATCATTTTCATAATAATAATTCTTTCATACAGTAAAAATACAGTTTTATTTCTGAAAGAAAATATAATTATTTGTTATAAATAACGTGATTACGGCAGATGCAAAAATGAAAAAAATGCATTGATTTCAATCAATTACAGATCACATTTAAAATAAGTGTCGTATTTTAAGTAAGTAACAGAAGAGCAAATCTACAGACTAGAAATATTTAATTCTTTAACAAATGTTGAGAAAGATCAGAAAATGGCAATTAACAAGTCTAAATCATTCACATGATCATGATTAGCATTTTTCAATAAAAAAAAAGACTTCTGTCAATTAATTTAAAAGACACTAATTAACTTGAAAACCAAATTTTAAATCATATGATTTTGCAAATTTATATGAAAGTTCGCAACAAACATAAAAACAGAATATACTACTCGGAAAAAAAAGTGCAGTAAAATTACCGCACTGTATGATATTGACACTTCAGTTAAAAAGAAAACATAATTCTTGCCAATAAAATCAAAATAATTGGTATTTAAGCCTTTCATTTGGTAATTTTTCCGTTACTAGTCGTAACGATTTGCCGAAAATTCTGGCTTTAAAAATAATAGCTCTTATTCCAGACTTTTAATAATAAATACAAAGCTGAAAAGTAAATGCAACTGAATAAATGATTTTATGCTATGGTCTAAAGTATTGTTACAAAACTACCAAATTTTACCTCATTTACCAAGTTTTATCATACATTATAAGACCATGTTTTATTATAAATCTTACTAAAGCTCTTCAGTACAAATTATCAAGTTCTCTTGGTATTCCCAAGGAGCCAGCAACATGGCAAATTTTAACATATTTAAGAAGTTTTGATCCGACTTGCACCGATCACAGTGCTGACGTAAAATATCCTCAGAGGTAGAGAGATCATGTGTTAGAATCCCCTTGTCGGTAGGCTAACCGTGGGAGGTTCTCGTGGTCTTACTCTCCATGTTGCGCAAATGCTGTTTAGTTCCGTCAGAAAGTCCTCCACGAAGATAAATTTCTCCCAATACTTGATCTAGGAGTTCCCTTGCCTTCTGGATAGGATTCAAAAATACAAGACTACGAGTTGAACATTGGTAGTCATAAACCCAAAAAATTAGGTCGACTGTTCAATGACGGTTATAAAATAAAAAATAAGATACTTTTTTTCTGAGTATAAATTGGGCTGAAAAAAGAAAAAGCTCAAAACAGAAGTGTGTTTTTGAAAGATAATATAATGCTTAATAAAGAGTGCTCGAAATTTTTTTCACAGCAATTTTTCTATCATTAAATTTATTTAGAAAAATCTTAGAAAAATGCACGTCTTTTTCAAATCGGGGCTCCTGATACTGGTAAAGTTGTTTCTAACAAGACCATATTTTAAGCAAAAAAAAAAATTTTTGCGTAACGCTACATCTATTACTTAAAGTAAATACTTACTTTGAAACTACTATGATGCATTCATTCGTATGTACGTGCGTATACAATATATTTACATAATACGTATGCACAACCACACAAGATACATATGCAATTTGATACGTAGAGGGAAAAATATGCAACTCTGAAAAGCGACATTGCTTAGCCAGTAGAATAATGTTTATTGAAATCAATAAATCTAATTGTTTCGAATGTTTAAAACAAAAGCAATATGAGAAAACTCGCAACTTCCGAATTGGATAACTCGTAGAAACATTTACTAAATGTAAAACAAATTTCAGTTTTACTTTATGTAAAGTTTAACAAGGGTGTCAAAAACATGGTTAGCAAACAATTTTGTCTTCATATGTCACTAAATTTAACAGAATTATAAATAAAAAAACATGGTTTTTTTATGAAGCAAAACAAATAAACGTATACTTACAGATCAATATCTTTTATTTCTCTAAAGCATTAATTAAGTACAGTACTAATTAAAATATATTTGAACTGTTCTAAAATGTTTAACCACATTAAAATCAATGTAGAAAATTATTGTTTACTTATCGTTACTCATAGAATTGGAAAAAAGTAAATAAATGCTCATTTTTACATCAAAAACCGATATTAGGTAATAAAAAAAACATTAACTAAATGCAACATTAATTAAGAAATCGTATTAAATTCGATTTCTAAGAAACTATTCGATCATTTTCACTAAAATTTTGTAATTCTCCATGTTAAATTACAATCTTTAAAACTAAGTAAAAAACTGTATATCTTACTATTCAAAATTTTTCTGACAATTAATAAATAAAATCTATTATATATAATTCTCTTACGTGGCTCCCAAATTTTGGCTGTATTTCTTTTCCGCCGGTGGCAACGTTTGCTTTGTTTTGAAAACACCAAAGCATTCTGCCTTTTAATGATGTGTTTCTGATCTAATATATATAATTCTCTTACGTGGCTCCCAAATTTTGGCTGAAGTACTTTGTACAACTAAATAAGATTCTTTTCACAACAGTTAAATATTTACTTTATTTTCTTCATTCATAGAGAAAACAGTCGGCAAAGAATTCTGTTAGGTTAAAAAACATTTCGCTAAAAAAATAACGAATTCTAAAAGAAATAAAAATAAACAACTTAAAAAATAAAAATGCTGTTGCCAGCCATAGAATTTTTTGAAAGTTAACTTAGCAACATAAATCAAAATGACATAGAAGCGCAACTAGATCAAAATTATGATACCTGAGCGCTTGACGTAACAAATCCTTCAATTCTAAAAGTGTTGTATCGCCAAATGCCCAAATTAACAATTGTGTTCTTAAAGAAATTCTATAAAAAGTTTTAAATAAACAACCTACTTCTACAACTGCTTCTTGAAGAACTTGGCTCATTGATTAAAAATATTGTTTTAATTTTACAGTACTAACTTTACTTCTACTTTCATTATTGCTATGACCCTCTTTCATTACATTTTACAACTTCATGCTAAATTTGAGGACTTTAAGTTGTTTTGTGGTTGAATACTGACATTTAGAAATGTGTACATAAAAAAAATAATATTTAGAGGTTAAGAGTTGCCTCAGAAAAATTTGAATTGTTGACATTGAACTTAACAATGGAAACAATCGTTTTTGTGAAAAATTGAATTGTATTGTTGACATCAAAACTAAAAATATTGTGTTTCAACTTAACAATACTACCTTAATTTATACTTTAGAATTGCCTCGGAGAAATTTGAATTGTTAGCAATGACTTAAACAAAAAGTTTTATTTTAACTGACAAATACTATATTATAATTTTAACTTTTTCTATGACTATACTCATTTTCTTACTCTTTTCTTTGTTTTTTATACATTTTATTTTTTTGTGATAAAATAAAAAACTTATAGTTGTTCTGCTTCTGAACACTGATGAAAACACAAAATGATGGGCTTCATCAACAATCAAAAATATATACATTTATTTTACAAATTCCATATTATTAAGGTGGCGCCCTTCAGAGAATTAAAAATACAAAATTATCTTCATCAAAGCCGATGCTTTACATCCGGCGTTCAGTGGCAGACTACTATTTCATATTGTTTTACAACACATGGCTTTAGCCCTCTGGTGGGAAAGACTTTAAAACAAAACTTACAACAGTTACTTTTCTCAACAACTGAAATTTAGAATAGTGTGATTAAGAAAAATATGTGAACTGTTTGCAATTTCAAATTAATATTGAAATGTACAGGTTTAGAATTTTCTACAGTGAAAAGTTTTCGGAACTTCAGTATTCAAAAAAGTATACAAAAGCTAGACGTTAAGAACGTATCCAATGAGCGAGTAAAGCGATCATCGGATTGCAAAGCAATCCGAAATGAACTGCGAAAGCAGTTCCGGGGGTTGGCGAGCGCCAGCGAGTGGGGGGCAAAGCCTCCTAGTAATATAAGTATTTACTAAAAGCTATTTCTTGTATGTAATTATCTTTGGATAAACGAATTTTATTCGTTTAAAAAGTAAAATTATTAAGAGGCTCAAACTTTGGATGGCTCTTTCGACCAAATTATTGGGTCCATCTTTCCCAGATTGTGGCTACCCCCAATATTTTTGGAATCAGAAAGCCGAATCCGACAAAAAAAAGGTATGTTCATTTAGAGAAAATACGCTTTTGAGTCTGATTTCGTAACGAAAAACATCGTATACACAAATTAATGAGCTTATTTTAGATTACACCCTCAAACCATAACTAGAACTTGAAGATCCGATTATTAGATCAATAGTTATTTAGGGTGTTCCGTTTTTTATTTTGCGCACTCTACATACACAACACCCTTATGAATAGGCTTCACTTTCTTCCATTATAAAATGCGCTACTACAGTTTTTAAAAAGTTATTCAATCCTCAACGAATTTTAACTAAATACAAAACTTGAAAAACCTTGCCAAATGTCATGAAAATAAATGGAAGATAAGCCAGTTAAAAGTTTCGGAAAATAAACTTATGTCATCTTCGTTCCGTATGCCACGGATACTTGTTTCATTTTATCCGTTTAAAAATAAACAACATCTGTTTACAAATAAGCAACATCTGTTTACAAATAAATAAGTGAACCAATATCTATATTTTAATGAAAGTATTGCAAATTTCTTTCCAAAAATAATATAAAATTCTTCATATAATTATTTAGTAATTCATCATTGATTGAATTATTGTAATATTTTATTGAAACAATACCACGGTACCTAATATTATTCATGCTTTTCGTTACAGAAAACGCACAGAATGAAATAACTTCTTTCTCAATATTATAAAAGGTGTTTATAATTTTAAATTCTCAAATAGTTCATCGTTTTAAACCGATTTTATAAAACTTCTTGGAAAGAGATTTGTGATTCATTTTTTTCTGAATAAAACGAAGAAGAAAAACTCAAAAAGGGCTTTAAAAGAACGAATATCCATAAATAATGTTTCAAAGGAAGAAAAATGAGCCTAAGACCTTAAAATGGGCCAAAAATATAGTACGATGAATGATATAAGTTATTTTTCCAATTTTCAGCGTTTCATTTAAAGGAAGAGTTTATTTATAATGAAGTAGGAAATAAATAAAAAATTGATTTTCAGATGAGGTTATAATATTACTTGCGCTTTTCAATAAAAACAATTTATGAAAGCATTTTTCTTCATTAAATAAGAAAAAAAGGCTAATTTTGAATTTAAATGAGGCAAATAGTGAGTTAAATTTTGATTAATAAATTAAGCTTGCTTTTACATTTTTATTTTTCTAATTTTTAACACGCGTTTTGCAAACCGAAGGCGAGTGGTAATACCTTAAAATTTAGGAGTGGTATTCTACACGAGAGGTCGTATTCCATCCAAGAGGTCGTGGGTTCGATCCTCGCCGGCCGAAGACTCCCCGTGTAGTAAATGGTGACTGATGCACGTTAAATCTGTCGAGTCTCAAAGTCCTCCATGTTCCCACAACAAATCAATACCTCTGGGGGTACTGATCCAGGAGTTTCCTTGTCTTCTGGATTGGTTCAAAATTACAAGGCTACGGAGTTGAACGTAAGTACAGTGGGTGATCGGTTAACGAACATAATCCGTTCCAAGACTATGTTCGCTATCCGAATTGTTCGTTAACCGATCATCGATTCACCATAGTGAAACCTATGTGAAATCGTTTAATTCGTTCTGGAGACCCTAAAAATTAAATTTAAAAAAATGTATAATTTCTTATTAAGTTTTTTAAAAAATAATACATACATATAGTCTTGCATATTAATCAGTCCTTTTAATTTTTTGCTTATGGGGCGTTGAAGAACATGTCCAATGTCGACTGCTTTTCTCTCTCTTTCAGGATTTTCCGGAAGTAATTAATAGCATTGTCGTTGTAAAAATCCCCAACCCTACTGACATCAGCTTAGTTTGAGTGCCATTCTAAGACCATTGCTCTGACATCCTCCCACTTTTTCAGAAGATCTTTAACGGCAGATGTCGGCATTGGTCTGCTGTTTCGTCTTCCTTTTGTTCAGAAGGATCGATGTATTTCTTGGTGTTCTTCATTCAAAATTTCTTGGAGTTCTTCTGTTAATCTACATGTCCCATTATGAGCTCTTCTATGCCATCCCCGTTCACCTCCAATTCCAGATCTCTAGCAGTTGTCAAAATTTCATCCATAATTTCAGGGGTGTCTCCCTGATCACCTCCGTCACCTTGAACGAAGGATGGACAAAGCTTTCGCCAAGCAGAAATCAACTTTCGCTGAGTGACTTTTGACCACGCCTTTTGAATGATACGAATAGCTTCAAGAATGTCAAATTTTTCTTTCCTAAACTTTTTTGAAGTCATTGTTGAGGAGAATTGGCTTGCTTCAAAACACCGACGAAACAGCGCGCGAGTGTTCTTGAAAGCCGCAATAACTTCCTGATCCATCGGCTGAATCAGCGAAGTCGTATTCGGAGGTGAAAACTGAACTGTCAGCCAGGGAAAGTCTGTCAACAAATTATCTTCAAGATCCTTTGGATGTCCTGGTGCATTGTCCAATAGCAGCAGTGCTTTCAACGGCAAGTCATTGGTATAAAGGTAGTCCTTGACGCTCGGACAAACTTCAAATAGCCATTCTTTGAAAAGATACTGCGTGACCCATGCCCTCTGATTCGATCTTCACATTACTGGCAGTTTGTTCTTAATTATGGAATTTTTTTTAATGCTCTGGGATTCTCAGAGTGGTAAACAAGAAGTGTTTTAAGCTTTATAATAAAAATTATTGAATGACCTTTAAATTTAAATTCATTGTTAATTCAAGTTTCATTTAGTAATTATCAATACTAAGCACGCTTTAAATATCTTATTTTGTATGCAAAATGATAAAAAACGCTTAATAGTACTTTTTTTTCAGGCCGAGAAGTGTTCGTTAGAATTCGTTTTGTTCATTATCCGAATATGTGTTCGATGTCCGAACTCAAAAAATCTTTCTTGAAAGTGTTCGTTATCCGAATATGTGTTCGTTAACCGAACACAAAAATCTTTCATGAAAGTGTTCGTTAACCGATTTGTTCGTAAACCGATCTGTTCGTTAACCGATCACCCACTGTAGTCGTAAACCCATGAAATTGGGTCGGCTGTTCAACGACGGTTATAAAATAAAATAAAATCCTGGTAAAAGGCCGGGATAGCCAGGTCGGTAGGGTGCTGGGCCCATGTCCAAGAGGTCGTGGGTTCGATCCTCGCCGGCCGAAGACTCCCTGTGTAGTAAATGGTGACTGATGCACATTAAATCTGTCGAGTCTCAAAGTCCTCCATTTTCCCATAACAAATCAATACCTCTGGGGGTACTAATCCAGGTGTTTCCTTGTCTTCTGGATTGGTTCAAAATTACAAGGCTACGGAGTTGAACATTAGTAGTCGTAAACCCATGAAATTGGGTCGGCTGTTCAACGACGGTTATAAAATAAAATAAAATCCTGGTAAAAAAAATTTATAGTTCTGTGTATTAATATCAGAATATGCTGTATTTAAGCTACTCATTTGGTAATTTCGCAGCTCGTTGGGTAATGATTTCTTGGAAATTCTGATTTTCAAAACTAATGTCCTTTTTACCACATAATAAAAAATACAAAATTATAAGGTAAACTTAACCAAATAAATCGTTTCTATGCCAATCTCTAAGGCAGTGGTTCCCAAATGGTGTTCCGTGGAACCATATGGTTGCGTGGAAAAGTTAAAAGGGTTTCGCGAGTTAGTACTTTTTACAACTAGTTATGAGTTTTTAAACCTCCTGTTAGATACAACCTATAATTCATAATTTATTTAATATTTCGGTTGCCTTGTCAAATGATTTCAAGTGAAATACCAATGAAATAGAAAGGGCATTTTTTAAACGAAAATATAGCAATATGATGAACAAATTCGGAAAGGAATAAGCATTTATAATTATATTGCATTATTATCACGTTTTTCAAATCAAAATAATTAAATTCTTTAATAGAGAAAAATATGTTTCCATAATAATCATTTTCAACACGAGTTCCTTTAAGTTTTCACTTTAGAGTAAATCATAATCTAACTATACAACAAAAACAAATTCATGAAAAGACTAGATATAGCTCAAGAGCTGCACATTTGACTGTCGGACATCATTAATAATTATTAATTATTAATTGTTATCATTAATAATTATAAATTATTAATTATTATCATTAATAATTATAAATTATTAATTATTATCATTAATAATTATGAATGAGAATAAATAGATTCATTCTAATTTATATTAATTAATTATAAAACGATGAAAGATTTTTTAAAAAATAACAGTCTTTACAGGTTATAATGTTCACTATTTCTATAATGAGCTTTATTTATAAGGTCAGGGTTCCTCCTAAAAAAGGTGGATTATTTAGTGATCAGTCGCCAAAAAAATTTGGGAACTGCAGCTCTAAGGCATCGTAATAAAATTACAAATTTTACCACAGGTTATCACGTATCATAAAACCGCCATAACAATAGAGTGTGTGAAGTTATTTTATTGTTTCACAATATGTGGATTTCTATTTTTCAAGATGTTAAATAACCTTGAAAAAGAAGTAAATTCAAATTGAAACATTTGATGATATAATATTTTTGACAAAACCTCACTCACAGACTCTTCCAATAATATATTTTTTGCATTATAGTTCTTTTGTCATTTGACTAACGACATAAATAAAAAGAATCAAAGTTGTTTTATGGAAAATGGTCAATGTAACAATGTTCTTACAAGTGATAAATAAATCTTATTATCGGGGGTACAGTTATGAATGAATACCACTTCCTTTTTCATATCCCCACAGACAAAAGAAAATAAGGGTAATATATTTCTATATAGCTTTTTCTGTCAAATACGTCTGCGGCAATGGTGATACAATAGTTTATTTGTCTCTTTTCACAAAATGGAGGATAGAGTTTATTCCTTTTTTTATTGCTATTGTTCTTTTTCCCAAGAACATTCTATGTTCTGTAAAATGTGAACAATGTCTTAGTTGCTCAATGGCATCAAATATTGAAACTATGCACTTTCTACATATTTTACTAATAAAAACTAAATTAACTATTACAAACTGTACTATTCTAGATGTCATGAATAATTTTATTACTTCTCTCGGATAGATATAGAAATTTAAGTATTAAAAGAACTGTTTTTTTTAAATTTTAAAATTCGCTTTTATTTCAAATTATAAAATTAGAGCAATTAAAAATAATTAAAAATGGCATTCTTTTTCAACACGAATAAGTGATTTTTAGAGTGACAATAAAATTTTTCTTTAGTTTAGTAGTTCAGTCGTTCAAATTATTTTGGTAGCGGAACTGATATCGAAGCAAAATTATTTTGATAATTTTGAATGGTTCTTAAAATTGCGAGTGGATGAAAAATTCCTTTTTTCTTGAAAAAAAACTGACCTTGTTTTTTTACATAAAAGTTTTTTTATAATTATCTAAACAATATGTTAATTAATTCAATAAATTTTGTGATATTTGAAAATTGGATAATAAATTTCCAAAATTTAAATCTAAATTTGTAGTTTAGTGAAAAGTGCTCGGAAATTAAAATTATTAGAAATCTTGTTCCCTGCAATGAAGTTCTATAACAATTCTGCATCTCTTTCTCATTCCTAAATAAGAATTTCTGTATTACTCGATCTCAGATGATTGAAATTCCAAAGTAATAAGTTGCATTATGACAAAGTTACCACATGAAAAAATCTCTTTTTACAAAAAAACTGTAAAGAAAATAATCGAATAGTTCAGTGTTTAGTGTCAAAGAAAATAAACCCAGGGCGACAACCAACTCGTATATCTTTAATGAATATCTAACACAACGCAAACGGTTGAATTTTGTTATCAGTTTTAATAATGGGTTTACTCTGGCTGCTTTAATCACACTGTGGCTTGGATGAGGCGTCGTGCTTGATTAGGAAGTCGATGTTCAAGAACTTATAACAGCATAATGATTAAGATTTAAAAAATGAAGAACAATTCTTGAAACAAACTCATATGGTAGGGCAATTGTTTTTATCAGATGTTTTCTATTCCTATTACAAAAAGTTTTCCAAAGTGTTGTTACAGATAGTAAAATTGTAAGTCGAAGGAAACTAATTGAAAATCGAATCATAATTTTTTGATTTCTGTTAATACTTGAAACTCAAATAAAATTGCAATTTTTAATTTTATTTCAAAATTTTCACATCAGCAGCTATCACATTTAAGAAGTAATATAGTACATTAGTTAGAAGGGGGAATAAAAAGGACGAAATCTGTCGAAAAACTCTTAAATTATAAAACAGGGAAATCTAGAAAGAAAATGTCACATGAGTGTATACTTGCAAGAAATGTTTTCTTTAAGCGCTAACCATTATCCTACTAGACTTTTTTTTTTAAACTATGATGCTAATTTTGGATACCTTAAAAATTTCGGCCAATCATGTATAAACATTTTTTTCCGTTTATTTGTAAAATTTGATGGATATTAAATACCTTGTAATTTTTTGATTGTTCATTCGTCTTTTCATACGTTAACATTTTATTCGTTAATTTGTAAAATTTGATGGATTTTTGTATATCATTTATTGCATTAATGAGTGGTGTAAAGAATGGTAGTCTTTTATCATAATTTTGAGTATGCACTTGTTTACATTAAAAGCGTTTGACTTCATCTTTATTGAAACGTTAAATGAAAATTACTTTTTCAATTCAGATAACTTTTTGTTCGTTAAGAAAAACATAAAAATAATCTTTTTAAAATAGATTAAAACTGCTTGCCTTAGAAAACTAAAATTTTGTGTTCAATACACGAATTAATGCTGTTAAAATAATATAAAACACTAATTCGTGTATTGAACAACTTGTATACAACATTAATTCGTGTATTTGTGTATTGAAGATCTTGTTGAAAAATGCAGCTCCTGTCTGGATGACGAATGACAAACAAACATCCTTACTTGTACAACATTCACTAAAATTGTTTTATTCCACTAAGTAACTCAAAGATTCCAAATAAATTCTAGAGCCACTTCTAAGGAACAGAAAAGTTTTAAAGGGAAAATTTGAAAATGTATGAATAATGAATTTTTTATTAATTAATTTACTCGTAATTTTGCAAATCAATTCTTGCAAAAATATTTATTTCAAAACATACATATTAAAATATTTATGCAAATAAATATAACCTAAACTTTCTTCTTTCAAAACCGTTCTTCTGTTGGAATTCATTGAAACGAAACTTTTCTCGCGTCAACTTGCTATTTATTCCCTGAGCAAAATATTTCAGAAAACATTAAATAAAATGAAGTAAGAATTTATTCAACAGTAAAATATTCAAACGTGGAGTTTATAGAAACTTCCAGAATATGAATATTTGTTAAAGATGGTTTTATTATTAGTTAATATTAACTGAAAAAAAGAACATCAAGTGGGGACCGAGAAAATGTATCTAAAACAAAAAAAAAAGAACCCTAGATTTTCCCATTACGGTCCAAAATCTTTTATTTCATTTTTCCTCTTTATAAATTCTAGAAAAAAAATTATGATTAGAAATATATATTATAAAGTGGTTACAGTGTGCGAAAGACGGATACTTCAACTACTTTTGATTTAGTAATCAGGTTTTCACGAGCTAGGATTTAATGGTTTGAAAGCTTAGCTTTAAATATGGACGTTAATTTATTTAGATGATATTAAGCTACTATTGCGACGGGGATGTCCATTATTAGCATATAGTGGTAGTATAAAACTCATCATGGATTTTTGGACGTTATCAACACATCTTAATTATGGATGTAAAAATTATAATTGTCTTAAGGAAATAATAGAAATCGTTCTGACAAAATTAATTTATCAATTGTTGAAAAATGGCCACAATTCAAAAAAATATAAACATATTAAAGAAGAGAAATCCCTTAAAGGGATCAAATTAAACACTCTCCCACATCGAGAAGTTTTACAGCATGAATGATATTTTAACTGTTGAGACTGGGCACCCCCAGTCGCCACAAATTCGAAATTGAAAGTAAAATGTATTTTATTCCTAGATAGGAGATCCAAAATTGGCGAATTATCAAAATATAACATAGCCAAAACAAAGCCAACCCCGCATAATCAATACTGGGTTTGAAAATACTTTGGCGATCACGGTCGCCAGCTAAACTATGGGAATTAAAATAACCCTGTAAGTGAAACATATTTGAGGTAAGAAATTAATAATAAAGAGTTATAAATAGACTTTTGTTTTCGATTAGGCGAGGCAGTGAATTATTGAATCTACATTAGAATTGAAATAAAAAGTTATCCGTTACATTGATCGATAAGAAAAGAATAAAATATTTTATGTTCGCTGTAAAAGATTAATTCTTTGATTTAATTTAAATATAATTGTATTAATAAAATAAGTTTAAGTAATTAAGGATATTTTTAAAAGTTAAGAAATATGTATTGCCAATTGTGGCATCACATGTATCAACGCTGGACACAGAAAAAAAAGTATGTAATATTTTCTGGAAAACAAAAGACACGGGAATGATGAATCAAGGTTCAGCTGAATTTTAAAAGTCATTAACAAAAAAAAACTATTTAAGGTTTAATTGAAAAAAATAAATCAATAATATCGTTCCGTGAAGAAAAATCTCGTATTGTTTTCGTTATCGTAAGCGTAAAAGTGAGAATCAAAACTTTATGATTTAAGAAGTAGAGAAATCAAAAAACATCAATTCGAACCGAGCATAAAAAGTACGAGTGAATCACACTGATTTGTAACTTTGTCTTACGAAAAATGAATGAAGAGAATGATTTATCTTTCTTAACATGAAGCAATTTATTTGCAACTGCATATTAGTTTATTTTTCTTGTGTTTTTAGCTGATATTTTTTCGGGGTTTAGCAAAACGCATAACCTTTAACTCGAAATTCACTATTACATACTTTCTTTAAAAAATCTTCAAGTTATTCAACCTCTTTTTAATTGTTTTTTTAAAAAAGCACAAAATTTTAAAATTCAAAAACATTCCCTCCTCCCGATGTTACCTGTTAAGTAAATTGAATTCTATAATTTTTGCTTCAAATATACTTAGAATATTTGAATACATTCTCTTTTTACAAATCCTTCATGTGAGAAAGCTTCAATAGTTATAGAATTTTTTTCAAATGTTTGGATATGATTCTTGGGCTGGTCACTTACTAATATAGCACTTACTAATATAACACTTACTAATGTAACATTTACTAATATAACTCGTACTATAAAACTTTTTAATTAATGAATTTCCATTTTTTATTTTTATTTTGGAAACATAATTTAAATATTTTCAAATTAATAAATTCATGTTTAAATAATTTTTCGCTTAGCTACAAAATAATAAAGGCCTAAAAATACTTAATTCTTAATTATCATTTTTTATTGTTTGCTGAAGTACATTTAAATAATTTAGCTACAAACTACGTAATCGTAGTAATTTAAGAAATATTTAAGGAAAGAATTTTTTTTTTTTTGCTCATTGATAGAAATTGTTTTCTCTGAGAAATTGTTCTTGAAATACATATAGTTTCTTTCATCATGATATTAAAATGTCTCTTTTTCTAATTTTTTTTCAAATCTTAACCAACTCTTTTCAAATTAGAGAAATATAAATTATTATAGTACTTCCTTGCAATATAAAAAACACGAAACCAAAGAATTTCCTTAAAAAAAAAATTTAAAAATACTCTTTGTCTCTGGCTCATATAACGAAGGAAATTCCAAGAATCTGCCTTAAATTAAGTTTTCAGCCATTAATAAGGAAAAGGTTAAGTAAAAAAATACAATAGAACTTTTCTCTTACGTTTAAAGAAAAGTAAAATAGAAAAGACTTTAGAAAAAATAGGAAGTGATCTTTAACAGAAAAGAAAGAGTAAGATTTAGATGCAAGATATTGAAAGAAGGACATCCAAAAGAGATAAAAAGGAGAAATCAATATTGTTTTTAGAATATCTCTATCCATTGTTCTTTGAAAGATTTACACTGAACAATAGGGTATTGAAATAAGGACCTATTATAAGAAATATATGTGGTTTCTTACATGGAATATACATAGTAAAGGCCATTTTTAGTCCACTTTTTGTGAAAATGTACAAGTTTAAAAACTATATGTATTACAAGGGGTCGCGTAAATGTTGCAAAAAATTTCTAGGGTAGTTAGCGCGCACCATCAGGATTAAAATATCATATTTACCCATACCCGGAAATGTCGTCCTAAACCGCTGTGGGTGCTTCTCTATTATAAACCAGTTTTTTTTTTGTGTATGTGAGTGTGCATGTGAGCAAGTCACAATCGAGAAGCGCTCCTAGCGGTGTATGATGACATTTCCGATCAGGGGTTCCTACTCAGTTTCAATCCTGATAATGTACCCTAACTCTCCTAGAATTTTGTCGTAATGTTTAAGCGACCCCCTGTTATATATAACGTTTCTAAACTTGTACACTTGATAAAAATATACACTAAATATCCCATGTAAAAAAAAAAATCTGCAGCCTTATTAGAGAAACTAATTTTAGATTTGAAATCCCCACACTCGAATTACGCAAGATCAAGTATTTGTATAAATACAACACAAATTCATTCCTCAGTATAATTTTAATAGAAAAATTTGTAATTATATTTTAAAATTCAACTAAGAAACTTTTATTTTTAATATTGAATTAACCCTTTTCACAATTTGAATGACAAATTACTGTGTCGAAATACATTATATTAAGTCAGTTATGTTTCTAGATTAAGGCAAAAATTTTAATTTGCTTGTTTTTGATTGCTTGAAATTATTGTTAAATTGTTTAGAATAATCTTTCAGTAAACATACATAAAAAAATAATCGTTGATTTTATTTGTGTAACCCTTAAAATCTTTTTCATGCTCATATTTTCCAGTTCATTAAATGTTACGTGTTCAATAATTATAATACAAGAGGGAACACTTCCTGCTCGCTTCGCACTCGTACCCTGTTAAGCAATTATTTTCGGGTGGCTTCGAAATCTAGCAGCTCTTCGCTCTGTTAATCGATACTTGCATATTTCAGTCTATCTTCGTTAGTATACGGATAATCTTTTTATATTGAAGTTCTGAAAATATCCAACGTATGCATCTCATAACACCTTGAATTTGTAAACATTTTAATATGAAAAACATTACAATTTTTATGTATACAATGTTTCAAATTTCAGTATTCGGAGATATGCTTACATTTGTTCTAAGAAAAAGTCACAAAATACATAGAAAACCGAAAGGGAAAAGCAAAAAAATAGAAGAAGAAAAAGCATAGTCCTCGAATTTTCATTGATAAAACGTACCTCTTACGCTCACGGGAATTATGAAGTATTTTTGAAACTAAGTTATAACTTTAAACTAATATTAAACCTGCGTAATATAAGTATAATTAAAACAAGAAGAAAAAAAACTTCTATGAAATATCGTTTTTAACCTAAAATATTTTTCCAACTTACAGCTTAATTTGTTACAATTTTCTGCTTGTTTGAATGGAATCAAAAATAAGTAAGCATGTACGTTAAAGCAGGTATAGTTATATAAATGCTCACTAGCTTGATAATTCAACTTTTTTTTTGCCTTCGCTAAAAAGCTTTAGCCGTCTGCTTCTGCACGGTGAAAAAAATATGGTAAAATTATAATATAGTATGGTAATGACTTCTTTGGTAAAAGAAAAGCATTATTCTGGTTAATATAAACAAGATAGTTGGGCTGGGATAGCCTGGTCGGTAGGGCGCTGGGCCCATGACCGAGAGTTCGTGGGTCGGGGAGTCCCCTTGCACGTTAAATCTGTGGAATCGCAAAAGTCCTCCATGTTCTTATAACAAATCAATACCTCTGGGTGTACTGGATTGGAGATCGATCGTTCTCTGATTCAGGTCAAAATTCCGATCTGCGGATGAATGAATGGATGCATAAATGGGTCCGCCCTATAAATGGGTCCGCCCTATAAATGGGTGCGACGTATTGCAGAAGTCGAATTCTTGACCATAGATGGCGCCACTGAAAAAAAACAAGAAACGCACACTCTGCCTTAAATTTGCTCGGTTTCACCAAGCAGGTTTGCCCGTGTGGCAAGTGGCATTAGAAACAACAGCAGCAGCAGATATACCGTATTTAAACCATTCATTTATTAGTTTTCCTTTTCCCCTTGTAACGGTTAAACGGAAAATATGGTTTTTAAAATTATAGTTCTTATTGCAACACATTTAAAAAAAATACAAAATTGAAAAATAAATTTAACCACATAATTTTTAATCATGACTCTACGGTGTTCCCGTAGAGTCATGAACATGGTAAAAATTCACTACTTTCTGGTAGTTTTTATCATACTTTTTTCCCTGTATACAATCACTAGTTTCTACATACGCCTTAGATGTTTTTATTTTAAAAGTAGACATATTGCAAATAAATGCATTGAAGTAGAAAGTCTGAAATGAAAGATGTTTTAAAATAATAGAACTGATAAAAGTGCAATAGTTTGACATTTATCAGAAAAGTTTTTTAAACTGTTAGAACTATACGTATATTTAGGAACTCGACAAAGTCAATATACCCGTTTTGTAAACGTATATGGAAAATGCAATAAGTGCTTCTGCTTTCCGATACACCACCTCGCATAATTGCTACAAAGGTCATCAGAGAATATAGCTTATCTAAACTCTGTCTAGACGTTAAGACCGTTTATATTTAATGGCTACATAATGTAGTTTTATTTCCTTTTTTAAAAGTAAATAAAGGATAAGCATTTATTTTGAATTGCCTTTATCTATTATGAGGTTTTCTAAGATATGACTTTAATGTTTATAAGTAATTAATGTCTCAGTAATAAAATGTATAATTCTAGTTTTGTCCAGAATTAGTTTTTTTGCTATTTCTATGCTAAAAAGAGCAAATCTAACAGAATGAGGTAAAATTTATCGTATTTTTGGCACTATGGGAACATCAAAAAGCTCAGTAATTTTTACCGAAGCGCATTGGTTATAATTTTGATACGAAATAACTATAAAAGATGGTTTTATAACACAAGATAAAATTTGGTAAATGTGGTAAAATTTGGGATGATGAAGAATTTAATTGATTATATTGACCCGCACAGTTCCCAGGTCTCAATCAAATTGAGCATTTGTGGGATGAAGTCGAAAGAAACATAATCTAAATCTATAACATTCCATTATTACATTATTGTCACATGTGGTGCATAAACAACAATACCAACAATCGAAACAAGAAAAAGGGTGACCAAAGGAAACATTAAAGAACTGTCATAATAAAGTAGCTAATTAGTGCACGTCATAAAATATCTTTATTTCAATTGTCTATTGTTATGTTTATGTAATACTCTGACACGCGACACGCAAGTACATGGTTCCTTAATTTTTAAGTTAACTTTCTTTATGTAATTATATCGATTTAAAACTCTATATATTGTACTCATATAATGTAATGAATAGTGCCCAAATTAAAAAAGAAACCACTCTCAATAACTTTTGATCTAATGGTCGAATCTTCTCATTGTAGGAATCAATCTGAATGGTTTGAGGGGGTGACCTCAAATAAATACTAATTAGTTAGTGCAGACGATATTTTAAGTAGCGAAATGAGACACAAAAACGGACTTTCTCAGAAGAAGCATACCTTTTTTTCGACAGATTCGGATTTCGAAAAAAATGGTTAAATAACAATTTATTCACTACTTATTTTGCCATTTACAAACAAACCAATCAAATAACCATAAATAAGATGGTATAACAACTGTTAACAGTGAAAAAAACTGTTTTTCAAAACAGCTAGAAAAATCACTCTCATCACAAATAACCAGAATTTTATCACACCAACTAGACCCACTTAATGAAGTCCCTTAGTTCCTTGCAGATGGGTACATATTATAGACTAGAGGGCTAATCTGTCAATGTCATGACCGGCAGAACGAGGGTTCGAGTCCCAGCGTTGACACCACACTATTTCCTGTATTACCTTCAACTCATGAAGAGTGTACGATGCTCTGCTATCCTTAATTTGTGACTCTGGACTATTAGAATACGATATTCTTATTTTCGCATAGATGACAGCAGCATAAAGATACTAAACTATCTAATGTTAAGTTAAATTAATTTTTTTATGGTTTTGAAACCATGTTAGTTGTAAATGGTCAAATTTACAACTTAATTGTTCATTACCATAAACGTTACGGTTAATCGGATAGACAGACTGCTGCCAGTTATTTTACCATAATTTTTGAATGAAAATTCTAACAGTGTATGAAACTAGTTTCTTATAAACCTGAATGTGATAGTAAAATTGTGAAGAAATAGAATAAGAATTTTAATTTGATTATAAGATAACGAATCTATTTTATAAATTACAGGTGTTTTAAATATTCCAAGTCTTATATTCTTTACTTTTGTATTTTTGATAGTAATAAAGTAGGTAAAAATATTCTGGTATATGATCAAACTATTTTTGTGTAGTTTTAGTCTTGCTTTTTACGTAGTGATAGTAAAGACGTATTCTGTTTACGTATTACTCCTCTAGCTATTATATCTTTCCTATAATATTCATAGCTCTCCTTTAATATTCGATAACTATTCTAGTATTACTATATTCTAACGAGACAACTAATCAAAAGAAATAAGTATGATGGAAAATCAATGTACACTGAGCACAACTTTTAACTAGTTCAGTTTTTATTTATTAACTTAATTTTTTTGTAAATTTCAAAACTAGGAAATTGATGTAGTTGAACTCAGATATTTTCCACTTCAAATGGACAATAGAAATTTATTAAAAAGAACTTTCTGATAGGTTTTCTTAATTTTAGTTTAAATTTTAAAAACTCCTCTACAAAATGATATTTAAAGCTTTTTCATTTGAAGTTATTTAAGTACAAAAATATTACAATTATACATTAAGTTTCAAAACTAAGTATTAACATAATTCTTATAAAAAGTTAATTTTTCCATATATATATATATATTTATTAAATTTAAAAATAAATAAACACAGCTTTTCAAAGCTTAGAATCTTCAAACGATACAAATAAGAATTTTATACAAATAAGAAAAGCTGATTGATTTCGGATAAAGCAGAAATGGTAAATATTTTTCAAATCAATTCTAAAGCGAACGGAGCGCAAAACAAAAACTTTTCTTTTGATGTTTTGATATGATTTTCTTGTGAAGTGGAACGTTTCTGATAGATTCTGATCAGAAAAATGCAAATTTTACATTATGCAAAAAGATCTAAAGTACGATTGACTCAGTTATGTATTGAAGTTGGAAGTAGTAACGGTATTGCACTGCTATTCAGTTATAAAATGAAATTATGTCTACCATCATAGCAACGTATAAAATGTTGATAAGTAAGTGAATTTTATTAAATCCATTAATGTTTTAGACAAATACGACTCTCGTTTCAGTTTTTAATAGATTTTTAAGCGAAAATTAAAACTAATATTTATTGGATTGATGATATAAAGGTTTTTTCGTTAGCGAAAAATATGCGTTTTTATTGAAATCCTGTTAGACGTTGTTTAACATATTTTTCTCATAAGTCAAATAAATTTAAAATATTTTAAGAATGTTTCAAATCTAAATTAAGTGAAAAAAAATATATAAGTATTCATAATAAAATGTAAACGAAAATCAGTAGCTTTAGTGATGCTGCCGTTATAAATATAGTATAAGAAACTGCCTCATTCAGAGGTTATGATGAAAGGTATGGATTGCAAAAGCTAATAGACAATTTCGTATGAAAGCATTTAAGCTGAATAAGTCGTTCTGAAAATGAAAGCATCTAGAATAAAACGACTTGCAGTACTACAGTGTAAAGAATTGCGGATCAAATTAGAGTAAAAAGTACTAGCACTCAGGGTGCTGGTACTTTTTACTGTGAAATTTATTTTTAACGGAATGGAATAATGAAAGTATAAACGAAAACAGTTGCCTTTGTAATGATGCCGTTATAAATGCAGTAAAAAACTAAAGGTATGGATTGCATAAACTAATAAAAAGTTTCTCATAAGAGCATTTAATGTGAATAAGTAGTAATGAAGACGAAAGCATCTAGAATAAAACAACTTGCAGCACTACACTGTGAAAATTTCTGAACCAAAAAAATACTAGCTGAGTGCTAGTATTAAAACTGAGTAAAAAATACTAGCACTCAGGGTACCGGTACTTTTTACTGTAAAATTCCTTTTTAATGAAGCACATTACGGAACAAAAAAATCCGATATACCATATTTTTTATAAAGTTATTACCATAAAATCATTGGAATCAATTTAATTAAGTAAATATTTCTGTAAAATCTACGGTATAATATTTTACGGTAAAAAATAGATTTTACGCTAAAATAAATTTAACAGATGATACACTTTAAATACTGGTACTTTATGCCGATATTTGATCTTAAATTTCTAACAATGTAGGATTTTAGTAAAAAGAAAAAAGCAAAGAAAAGAGGATATTATTCGATATAAAATTTCAAACAGTCTATTTTCTAAATTTTCCCTTCTCAAGAACTAGTTAACCATCTTTTTTTGCATATTTTATCATTTAAGAGTGGATAACTTAGTTTGATTCAAAAAGTTTCGTATCTAACGAATATTTTTTCTTATCATTATTAAACAAAATAATAAATATTAATATAAATTATTAAAAATTATTTTTTTGAGATGGAATAATTTTTCGATGATAACGCAGTCAGTAAAATTATGATAATGGGAACCAAACTTTCCTTGAATGAGGTCTTGAGCCTAGCCATGGACTCTGGCGCACCTGACATATGGATATTAACGGATAGCAACAGTTCAATTCAATATTTGAAGAACTGGCCAAGCATGTTGGAAAATTTGGGACAAGAAATCGTTATCAAATTGACTACTTTGGCTCCGATTGGCTCGGTGCACTTGCAGTGGATCCTCTCCCATGTGGGTATGTATGGGAATGAGATTGCTGATCGGCTTGCCAAGGACGGGAGTGAACTTGCTACTTCCCCTTCCTCTAAACTACTTGCGTCTGAGGTTCGCTCCCTGAAGTCAGCTAGGGTAAGTTCAGCGTGGAAGCACCCACCAGATCATGATTGGTATGTCGCCAAATACCCCGAATAATGCCCTCCTTGCACTTGTGCTAGATTTGCTCAAACAGCTTTGTCAAGGCTTAGAACCGGCCATATAAAGTGTTTGACCTTCAGAGCGAAAGAAAAAACTTATGACTATTGTCATTGCTCGGTCATCGCTTCTCCATCTCATCTTTTGGATTGCATTGGTGCCTCTGTGAGGCAACTGATGAGAGATGGAGAGACTGTCTATGACTTGCTGATGCGACATGATCTTCTGGACTTGATCTAGGGTTCTAAACCAAGGGGATAAGTAACAACAACAGCAAACTTTCCGCCGCTTTTGTCACAAACTGATTTAAAAGCCCTATATGTTCTGGAATCTAACAACACAAAGTTCGGTGATCTAATCTCAAATATGTTAACCCTTTAAATCAGAGGGATGAGATAGCCTGGTTGGAGGAGCGCCCTTCTCTTCAGGATTGGTTCAAAATTACAAGGCTATGGATTTGAACATTCGGAGTAGTAAAGCTAAAAAAATGTGTCTGTTGTTCAACCAAGGTTACAAAAAAAATTTTAAAAATAACTTTGACGCAGAGACGTGATGGCTCATGGGATTTAGCCTTCCAATAAGGTGAACCGGGTTCAAATCCCAGTGATGGCTGGTAGATACGAATTCCGCATCCGGCTTGCACCGATGACAGTGCTGACGTGAAATATCCTCAGAGGTAGACAAATCAGGGGTTAGAGTCCCCTTGCCATCAGACTAACCGGGGGATGTTTTCGTGGTTTACTTCTCCGTGTAGCGCAAATGCAGGTTAGTTCCATCAAAAAGTCCTCCACGAAAGCAAATTTCCCCCAATACTTGATCCAGGCGTAAAAACAACATTTCAATTTAGTAGCAAATTAAATTTTTTAAATGGAATAAATGATTTAAACATTTAGTTAATATCTGTTTTAACATCTTGTTATATAGCGTAGAACATATTGGATAACATTCGGTACAATTGTATCAATTAAAAAACTGTACAGGGCGTTACTCTTTTTTTGTATACCTTTACAAAGTCGTTGCCTACGTAAAATTATNAAATTTCATCCCACCTCCATTTACTTTCTACACATAATTTCAAAAATCAAATTATTTATTTTTAATATATAATAAATATTTCTTATAAATATTAGTCAATATTATTTCTATAAAATTCCATCCAATGATTCTTTTCTGCGTGGATTCTTTCTATCGAAAACCTTTAAATTAAATCAAATCAAAAGGAGTTTTATATCTACTTAAAAACTATTCAAAATATTTAAATTTCTAAGAAAATGTGTTTTTGTCGATACATTAAGCAAATTCCAATCTTAGTTTAATCTCAGATTTCATTTTACTTACTTTTATTTTTCTTTAATTCTTTCTGAAAGATTAAATATTGTTATAAATTTAATTACGGTTATACATTTTTTGAACAAAACCCACAGTAAAATAGTTCGTACATAAAATGTTCGATTTAAATAGTCGAGTAAAAATACAAACAAGAAGTATTAAAATTGGAATAGATTTCTGTCAACATAAATAACTTATAGCAAAAAATTACAAATACATACTTTTGTCTCCAGGGATGGTTACAAAAAAGCATTATGTTTCTTTTAAAATATTATATTCCGTGATTTTTTTATGTTTAAAGATAATGCATTTTATTATTTCTTTTTATTTAAAGAAAACTTTGTTTCAGATTATTATTCTTTAAGATAATACTATTGGGATCAAGATATTTAAAAAGGCTTTTTTGTGACATGTAAACGCAAATTCTTTTATTAAAATCGGAAAAAGAGTAATGTTTAAAAATGAAGTTTATTTTCTTTTTGGTACGATAAAGCTCAATGTGTTATTTTTTGTTTTAAGCGTTTTTATGAATAATACAGCTCAACAAATAATATGATATCGTGAGTATTTTTAACTAATTTAAACAATATTTGGTTCGCTTTTTTCATTAAACAAAATAATTGTTTTCTGACTCTAATTTGAAAATAATTTTTTAATTATATTATTTTTTCAGTTCTCTATTATTTTCAAAGCAATACCTTTTTTTATTTACTATATAAAAAGGCAACAATGAAATTGCTTCTTCGTTGAAAATACTCAATCTAATTGAATTTAACAGGATGGACGAAGTATAATTTAAGGTATCTGGCAACCGTAAAAACATGATTTTGTGAGATTTTGAAAAATAAGTTTATTATAAATTTAGAACAACTATACTCTTAGCTTGCTAGCTTTTTTTATAACCGTCGACGAACAGCCGACCTAATCTTTTGGATTTGAGTCTACTAATATGCAACTCCGCAGCCTTGTAATTTTGAATCCATTTCAGAAGACAAGGGAACTCCTGGATCAAGTATTGGGATAAATTTGCCATTGTGGAGGACTTTTTGATGAAACTAACCTGCATTTGCGTTACATGGAGAGAAAGACCACGAGAACTTCCTGCGGTTGTCCTAAAGCAGTGTTTCCCAAAGTGTGGTACGCGTACCCCCAGGGGTACGGGAAAAGTTTAGCGGGGGTACGCGCTCTTATACGAAATATCGTGCAACAAACGAAAATTTCAAAAAATTTTATTTAAAAATAAAGCTAGCCATGAAAATTTACGGTTACTTATTTTTCTATTGGGTATTTTTTGCAGAGTTAACAGTTAATAATTAGTGGTATCAACAGCCAGTTGTGATTTTTAACTTTCGTGCAATTATTTTATAGTAAAAACTACATTCATTTTTTTATTAGTGGTACGCAGCGTTACGAAAAATTTAGAAAGGGTACGCAAAAGTCATAAGTTTGGGAAACACTGTCCTAAAGGCAAGAGGACTCTAACCCATGATCCATCTACCACTGAGGATATTTCACGTCGGAACTGTGGTCGGTGCAAGTCGGATGCGGAATTCGTATTGATTAGCCATCACTGGGATTCGAACCCGGCTCACATCATTGGATGGCGAACACCTTAATTATTGAGAACATATTTTCGAGATTTCTGAATCCGTCGGAAAAAGTATATCTTTACTCGGTACTTTTTCGAGTTTCGCTACACTGACTTTATAGACGATAACACAAAATATACATTAAAAAGTTAATAAATGTTAGTTCTAAGATATTTTTTTATCTGGGAGGCATAAACACTTTAATTTGGTTCAAAATTTTTTCAAATGGGTTTTCAGTTCCTCTTTTCCATATTAATTCCGCGAGATAAACTTTCCCGATGATGAGATACCATTCTTTTGTGTCTCGTATTCCGCTATTTAGCTCTACTCCACAATCTTCAAGTTTTTTGCATATGCGTACCTGTTTCTGGAACTTCAAAATTCATGGTTCACTTTGAAATCTGCGAAATTTTCCTCTTCTAATTTTAGTGCAGTATGAATCGGAATATATTATATTTCCTTTTTCGATAGTTTCCTTCAATATAATGCTCATGGATCGATTTTGCATCTTTGCAAGGAAACATTAGTTTGTTTGATTGTTCTGCGTTTCGTGAAAAAAACTCATGCACTGCAAAAGTCATATCAGGTCCTCCTATTTAACGTTCTCGATATTTAAGCAGAGAATCCCCTCAAACCTCTCTCATGTAGTTATTCCAATCCACAACTGTTCCGTAACTGATTTTCACACCATTTAACGAACGTTAATTCTTCGCTTTAACTATAAATAAACCTCACACACGTCAAGAAACTCAATTTCGATTCTCAAACCATGTGCCTTTCCTGATACTTCCTTCACTACAACAAGTTGAAAGGTTTCAACGCCATTGTATTTTGTTTCTCAAAATGCAATTTACATATATATACGAGTACAACCTTTCCTAAAAATTCATCAATAATCTTTCTTTATGTTCACAATAACTTGCATAGTGTGACATTTTAAACTATTTTTGAACCTTTTCAGAGCAATAAAGAGAAATAATTACCCTCACAAAATCATTCATTAGATGTAATAAAGTTATATTTCACTTGTCTAACTTTCTCAAATCGGGAATGATTGATGATAAATTACTTTACGTGTGAGTGGAGTAGTTTTCAAAAGTATTTCTCTTCTAAAAGAAACAAACCAATTAATCACAAATTACTTATACTTTACACACTTTCAGTTACAGTTGACCACTTTCAACTGAAACAAGTCCTAGCAGGAACTGTAAAAGTAGTATTGAAGTTTAAAACATATCTTTACATAACTATAAGCATAATAATGATTCCAAAAATAGTCAATTAGTTAATAAAAGCTAAAGTATTGGATAAATAAATATGGAATCCTATAAGCACTACAAATGTAAATCTGTATTTTGACGATTTTGAGCCATTTTTTAATGACAACGATAAACATTTGTTCTGATATACAATTGAAAAAAACAATGCATGTGCTTCACGATAAGTTTCAAGAAAAGTAGTTTGACCACTAATTCCTTTCCATTGTTAATGCTAGTGTGGCTACCACTAAAATTATTAAATACCGATTCCCTAGTATAAAACATATGACTTTATTTCATCTTGAGGTACCTTTTGATAAATGAAATTTGACATAGTCGGTAAACTCTCCCCAAATTGGTGACCCGGACGTGTTTTGGGGAAAGTTTTTAGACTATGTCAACCCTCATCTATCAAAAGGTACCTCAAGATAGAATCAAGTTAACATGTTGCATCCTCAATCTATTATTCATTTATAAGTAATTCCAATATATTTAATTTCAGTTCAATACATTTGTCACTGTATATCCAATATAAAAGGTCCGTTTAATTGAGGTTCATAAAATGAAAGAATTGTAAAACAGAAACAACACCATCTTCTTTTAGCATAAAAAAGCGAGGTTAAACTAATGCTCTTTAATGGGCTTAAACTATTTATATATTGCATGGGGGAGAAATGCTACTGTTTATAACGTAATGTGCGGATGCACGTCATCCTTAACAGCATTTTATTTCGTTTGCCTACCACGACCTCTCATTTACTTCATCTACCTTATTCCACCTTTTGAATTTAATTGATCATAATTAAAATTCAAAATAATCTTTATAAGTACACTTAAAATTTGTTTGCAAATTAAGCTTAACTCTTTCTCGCATAAATTTAATTGTTATAAAAAGATAAAAATGGTAAAAATAAAAAATGATAAAAAATAATGATAAAGGTAAAAATTACTAATCTTGAACCAATGACTTGTAAAGTTTTTGCACAAATCTCTTTAATTCTCAGTTTTTTTTTCTTTTTAACAATGGTTAGTCTTACTTTCTCACCCCGACCTGGAATTATTTTTTCTATTTTATTTTTTCCCTTTTTTTCAAAACGAGAGCCTTTTAATAGTGTTTTCTAACAAAACTATCTCTCAACTATTAAAATCTTCGTACTTATACTGCCTTATCAATATCTGTAACACCTACAGAAAAACATCACAGATGTTAGTTGGAAAACGGTGCTGATATATTCAAACACGTGAGTGAGTGATCTTAGATTAATCATTCTTTCCCAATCACCTAAAACTGTGAAAAACTTCTCATGGTTTGAGAGAGATCATCCTAAGATATTCTTAAAAGCCAGTTTAGTGTATTGTCGTGATAAAAAAGTGTCCCAACAATTGAACAAAAAGATTTTAAAACTAAGTAAACTTTATTTTCAAAGTTCTAAGATGACATAAAAGAGACACTGACACTTAATACCAAGCCTACTTCGAATGATATAATAATTGTAATCATTGAAGTTAACTTCAGCTAATGAAATTAATTTCATTTTATATTTAGGTTAAACTTAAAAATACCATTTCAAATTAAGGGTCGCTCGAGTATTTAACCGCTCTTACCATCCGCCCCACGTGACTGCTAAAAGAGGATTAAACTTCCAGAATGAAAAACGTGATTTTAAGTGACGTGTGTTATTAAACGTGTATTAAACGTGCATTAAACGTGATTAGTAAGGCTTTACAGCTTAATAATTAAAATCATGAGATTGCAGAATATTTTGAGCTACAACAAAGCTTGTGTTGTTATCGGAATCTATGACTGATGGCCGTCCATAGAGCACAATAAAGCATCTGAAGCACTGAAAAAAGGCTTCCATCGTTAAAAGACTTACAAGCGCGATACATGTGCAAAGAACAACATAGGATTTTTTACCGTTTTTTAACAATGTGGTATTGTTAAATAGACTCCTACGATTTCGAAAATATCTGCTTTGTTTATCTTATCTTTGGGCAAAATTCCTAGTTACGTCACTTTTCTTAACTACAATAAAATTATTTACATTGTCTTATGCAATTAAAGGTAGTTTGAGGAGTTTTCAATTTTTTTACTAGCATTCTTAGGTACTACTCGCTTTATCTCCATTGAATTTTTAATAAATCTAAGAGTATTGCAGGTTTTTAATAGAAAATGTAACTTATTTGTTTTCAATTAATCTCAATTATTACAGTACTGTTCGATGAGACCAGCTTATCATGTAAAATCAATAAATCCTTCTTTATTTTGCCAGTTATGACTAATTGTAAAATATCTCTTATGTTGACTTAAATGAAAAGCTTCTTTTTTCCGAACCGTACCTTTAAATGCTGAATATCTTTTCCGTAAATAAAGTAAAATCGTAGTTGTTTTACAATTGTCAAAAAATAATTATTTTGGAACTAATTATCGTAAATCAGATTATATAAAAGTAAATAATAAATTTTATTCTGGTATTTGAAAGTAAATACTAAAATGTATTCTGGTAATATAATTATCGTAATTGCAAAACAACTTAACCAACCAATTCTGAAGTTAACATAGATAAATATGAAGGAATTGGGGCAATATAATGATAAAACACATTTTCAAATCATTAAGATGTGCTAGGTAAATTATACAATAATTTAATTTAGGGAAAAATATATATTACTGAAAATCGTGCAGTTAATTAGTGGAAATATTATAAAATTGTGAAATTATCTATCCGAAGCAATGCTGAGAAGCTCATTAATGCAAAGATTTTATCTTTGAAAAAAGTGTTTCTGATAATCATTTTGCTACAAAGCTCTTCATACACAGAGAAAATGAATTCTGCTAGAACTATCATACTGCATGGTAATGACATTTCTGGTAAAATTAACCACAATTCTGGTTAATAAAATTAAAAATTTACGATACGATATTTTCCGTTTATCTGGTAACGGTTTACCAGAAATTCTGGTTTTCCAAATTGTAGCTATTATTATTCCACATTTAGTAGGAAAAAATTGAAAATGAAATTTAACAAAATAAATTATTCATGCAATGCTTTAAGATTTCATGACAAAATTACCAGAATTTTACTATATTTACGAACTTTTTCACCTATTTTAAAACAATTTTTTATTGTTTATTTTACTAAACTAATTACCAAAGCATTTCGTTAAAAATTACTGGAATTTTTAGTATTTTCATAGAGCAAGAAGCATGATAAATTTTACCACATTCTGGTAGTTTTAATCATACTTAATCCTCTGGGTTTTTTTATCAAAATGCTTATTATAATGAAATATTTATTTGTAAACATTTTAAGACTGATCTAAAACTCCTGTTTTTGATTAAACTGAAATTTCTTGTAGAAGGAGAAAAATAATTTTAATTTTGTTCCAAAAAAGATAATAATTGAAAGGAAGAAAAAGAAAAATCTCTCTTCTGATGAAGAATTGAAAACAAATTTAATCAAATTCTGAACGAGATTAAGAAAAAAATATATAATCTATCTTCCAAACAACTTTCCATTAAATTAATAGGAACAGCCGTCTGTTTCGAAATTCGAATGTATTTAAAGAAATTTACATTTAAAAAAATATAGAGGAAATAATTTATGTTAATCTAGAAATACTCTTCTGATTATTATTTTCATTCTTATTGAGGTTCAAAGTAATTATTCTTTAAAAAAATCGTATTTTCTAAAAACTTAAACACACAATGTGGTGTGGTAGTTAAAAGTGGGTTGTAAATTTTAAACAGTTAAGTTATTTTTAAAACTACAAAAAATCAGATATATTGAAGGCAAGTCACTAAGTTAAACAATGTTTAGGAAAATATATATATTATTTTAGAATAAATATAGATATTAATTAAGAAAATATATATATTAATTAAGAAAATATTTATATTATTTTAATTTCTGCTTGATTTTTAATTAAAAAAGAATCAGAATTTCTCACTCAATAAATGGTTTCGCAATGTTTTCTATTTGTCGATACAGGGTTTCAAATAAATTGGTTTTTAAATAAATTAAATAAACAATTGTTGTAATTGTAATTATCATTTAAAATAGTTTTTAAATATTTGTTGTTGTTAAATATGAATAATTGTTTAAGCATTTCTTGTTCGTTAAATAGTTTTAAAAAAAGTTTAAATTCTGTAAATATTTCAGATCAGTTTCAGCTAAATATTAAATTAGACTATTTTTACTATCGTGATTTTTTTTAAGAATTAGTGTCCATTATAGATGAATTAATCATTATTATTTATTGTTATGATCTCTAAATTCGAAAATCCAGAAACTCGATGTATTGGGGAAATTTAAAATTCCTATATCTAATTCGGTTCAGAAACTTATCCACTGCTAAAATTATACATTTGCTATCATATTTATTGGTTTCAATTTTTAATTTTAACAAATAATAAAATTATTTAAAAAATAGCATTAAAGCTGCACCTATTTTGTGAATTAACTAGCTTTTAAAAGCTACCATAAGACATGGCACAAATTAATTTTTGCCAAATAAAAAGTCAATATTTAATAAAATGTTAGTGTCCTTCAAAAGAAGTTAATTCTACTAGAAACGTTTGCAAAAAAACTATATATTAAGTTATGTTTTCATTTTGTAAGAGCTGACTCAAGAGATTAATTAAACTATTTAAAGAGTTAAACAATAATTTATATAGCTCCGTTGTAGTCATGTTGCCCTTGTGAGAAAAGAATTTAGTTTCATCGTAGCTTGATACAAATATGATTCTGACGTAAAAAAGGCGAAATTTTACAGAAACTTCCCTAAGTAATTATTGATTCTACAATCCACAACTGATTCGGCAATTTATTTCACAGTCATTCTATTTGGTTAACCTAATCAGAAAATTTTAAAGCTGCCTAGGCATTTTTCCATAAAATGTCATTAGATATGAAAAGTCTAGGCTAAATCATCTTACCTCAAACCGGTACAAAAAAGTAGTTATTAATCCACAAACAACTTAGTTTAAGTTTTTTGTATCGTGACTCGACACACAGAAAACAAGATTCCAACGTAAAATAATAAAGAAATTTGAAGAAAACTACACAAAGTGATTGTTGATTTTGTTACCCACAACTGATTCGGTCATTAATTTCACAGTCTTTCACTTTCTACCCCAAATCAAGCTAATTTAATGTTACTTGGTTACTTTTTGTAACTGTCTTTAGATATAAAAACTCTAAGTTAAGTCACCCCCAATACCTAAATCTCGTTCAACAAAATGTAATATTTAATCAATAAACAATAATTTCATTAAAGTTTAAAACTCCAATACATGAAAAGAAAACAGATTGCCTTACAATTTATTTAATAAGCCAATACGAATAACAATATCATTTTCAAATAGCCTTAACATTTAAAACAGTACCATTTAATTCCATATTGATTCCTAAAAGCAACAAACTAAAAGAAATTCAAAGAGTCTATTTTACTTATTTTTCATTAAATTATGAAACTGAATATATTTCTGTAAAATAAAAATTTATTTGCATGAAATAAATTAAAAATAATTGCATAAAATAGTTTCGGAAATTATCTGAAAATCCTACTTTTTGCTTTTAAAAAGATGCAATTTGTGTCGAAAACGCTTATGCTTTAAACTATTAAAGAGAACTACTCTTCTATAATATTACTAATCCACATACAAATGGCTCTACAACATTTCATATGAACAATAAATCTCTAAGTGATTACCCAAGACGAATATGAGTATCAATTCTTATTTTAATTTTATTCTTGTGAATAAAATTAAAAATATTGTATAAAATATTTCAGCAAAATATTAGAAAATTCCACTTTTTGTTTCTAAAGAGCTGCAGCTTGTGTTGAAAATGTTTATTCTTTAAACTATTAAAGAAAACTACTCTTCTATAATGTTACCAATCCACATACAAATGACTCTACAACGTTTTGTCTGAACTATAAATCTCAAAACCATTGCACTAGATGAACATGAGTATCAATTCTTATTTTAATTTTATTCTTATGAATAAAATCTAAAATATTGTATAAAATATTTCATCAAAATATCAGTAAAATCAAACTTTTTGTTTCTAAAGCGCTGCAATTTGTGTCTAAAATGCTTATTCTTTAAACTATTAAAGAAACCTACTCTTCTATAATGTTACCAATCCATATACAAATGGCTCTACAACGTTTCGTCTGAACTATAAATCTCAAAACCATTACCCAAGACGAAAATGAGTATCAATTGTTATTAAATATAGTTCACTAGAGACAAGATTGAATATTCAATGTTAGCGATAAATTTTCCAAAGTAACAAGACTTCAAGCGCTAAGATACTAAGTAAGTCTAGCTTAAAATAAAATTGAGAAAATGCATCTTTTATTATATAAAATGAAAAATATTTCTTGGAAGCTAAATCAATTGCAAATGAAATCTCGAAAATTAAAATATTTTTAGAAATTGGGTACTTTAGTGTGATTCAAGAAACTAAAATTGCACATTAATAAAAATTGACTTAAAGTAAATAATTACCTGAGTTTGTAATAAAATAAATTTAAATTAGTTGACGGTGTATAAAAAAATGGAAATTTTTCTTTGCAGTTTAGGGACAAAACTCTGTTTTGTTGTAATATTATTGATTACTTCACAATAAACATCCTGATATAACTTAAACAATTTTATTATGCAAACACAATTATAAAAATATTTTCAATGTTCTCATACAAACATTAGGAAGGATTTTTCTATACCTTGTTTACTATGTCAATATTTTAACCAGGTAATTGATTTAAAATTATTTATTTAGTATACAAAATTAAATTTATAAAAAAATTATTTTACAGAAACCAATCCATGTAAATAATGTTGCCCGTTTTAAAAACCATAAAAGCTCCCGAAAATGCTTTATTTATTTGAAATTAAGGAAATTTTAAACTATTGATATAAAAAATAATATAAGAAAGGTAATGAATTATTTATTCAAACAATAATATTAAAAAATGTTTATTTCTCTCTTATAACTCAAACTGGTACTTGGGCCCTTAAATTTGGTCTGTGACCAAATTTCAAAACCTCACAAGGGGTAAGTCACAAGTGGAAATTTCAGCCCTTAACTAAAAATCGTTTTTAAAAAATGTAATTTTTCTGATTGCAAAAATGAAAAGCAAATTTATTACTGATTATTTAAAAAGCAGAAGATAATTTATTTTCAATCAATTATATAAATGATAACATCAGTCGCGTTTGCTAGCTTACAGTTCTATTTAATAAAAAACGAGTTTCATTGCGCATTTACTGTAAAATTTATCATAATTATTTATATTTGAGACCTGGTATGTACAAAAAAATGTTAAAATGTTTAGCATATGAGATCCTCGTCACTGAAGTTTATCTTGAAAGCTATCAATAACCATTTGTTTATTTTTAGTTACACTTTTTAATCACGTTTCCATAAACCCAGATAATATAAAGTCAGCAATTATTGAAACAAAAAATGAGTTATACTCTAATATGGCAATGCATCATAAAAATCCTTGTTTATGGTAATTTGTGACCATCAAGTGCTTGGGGCGATCAATAGTACCATTTTTAGGGCTTAAATAGTTGTGCGAATGCGATTAATATCTCTCGATATAATTAATCTATCAAATAAAGTTATTATCTAATCGGGCGAATATAGTTACTCCATTGATGAGTTATTAATGAAAATATGAATTTATTTGTTAAAATATGCTTGGTAACAAGAGGATTACACATAATAATAAGAAAAATTGGAATTATTTTAACTAATTTAATTCTCTTAGTACAATTTTATGCGTGAATGTGTAGTGCTGATCGATATCGAATTAATGGTTATTTACCATTTTTTAACTCCTTCAAAGAGCGGGTTATTCAGTTTATAAAAATTACAATGAAGCATATGCAACAGGGTTCGAAAAAACTCAGAAATTTTACCCGTCCCCGAGGACGGCTTGTCCAACAATGCACCCGTCCTCCGTTGAAACTAACCCGTCGCTTTTAAATAAATAAAAATATAATTGTCTCCTATTTANATATAGCCTTGCGCAGGGAGAAGTGGACACTGAAAAGAGCAAGCATCACAAGAAACTTATGAAGCTTGGTCTACAATGGGTAATAAATGCTGTTGGTGCATGTACTAAAAGTCATGTTAATTAAAAAATTGCTAAATATGAAGGTTTGTTACAAGCTAGGTTATCATCAATATTATATGTGTATTGTGAGCAACTAAAGTCTAATCAAAGAGTGAATAAAGGTATTTTGTTCCTACGAACTTTTCTTTGTTTCTTACTTACACTCACCACAGTGTTCAGACACTCAGAATAAAGCTGAAAAAGTTAAAAATTCGAGTTTTTTTTTTCTCTTTTTTGATCAAGGAATTAAATATTTCCTATACTCATGTTTCTTAAAGTTCTGATCATTACAGCAACTTTTAGATATACATTTAATTAAAGGAGCTTCCATGATAAAGTAAAAACAGTCGGTTTTTTTAAAAATAATAATACATTTTTTAGGAGTTTAAAGCATGTGGTAAAAAAGCAAACTGTGTTTTTCCAGTAAGTTTGTAATGTAAAATATAAATCCCATAACATTAACCCTTTGACACAGAATTTTCACAAAACACATTATTTTTAATACTTATTTCATTATTTTGTATTAATTGAGGTCAAAATTAGGGAATTATATTATATTTTGCAATTTAACAATTTATGGTTATGGAATATGTTAAAAAATCTTCCAAATCTTCCTTGAAGTTAAAATCTTCCAAACTCTGCACACCATCCCAAACACTCCAACCAATATCTTTTTTTTACAAATTGCACTTATTTAGATACAAGAAAAACAGTTAATCATCATTGAAATTTATTTTCAGAATTAATTATTTTAAATCAATTAATTAATTAATTAAATTATTCTCATAAACTATTTTTCATTATTAAACTTTTGAAGTTAATGAAAAAAAAAATTACCATAAAATTCTGGCTGTATTACGCGACAGCAGTTAATAAACGATTTTTCTCACAGTTAACAGTTTAAATTCCATCTTGTAGTTATTTGACTGTTATGTTTAATATGGTAAAATAACATTTAAATAAATTAGCCATTTTTTTCGAAACACTTTTAACAAAGCACATTCAAAAAACTTCTTCTGTTAGCTCACTAAAGAAAAAATAAATTGCACATCTGTAGCCTATTTTCTGTAAATTGCACATTTGTAGCCTAATTGCACATTTGTAGAGTGTGATATATGGTCAATATACTAAAGTGGCAAAATTCATCTCGATTACTATGAGAATATGGTATGTGAGATTAAATAAGATAAGCCAGCACTACCTTATGGAGATTGGCTTCTAATAAAAAATGAATGAAGCAATTGAATGAAATGAATGAATGAAATTGAATGAATGAATGAAATGAAAACAGCTTTTCCTTTTCCAATGTATTTATCTCATCACGCTAAGATGCTGAAAAGACGTAATGCACTCGTACAAAGCAAGTTTCTTTTTTATTTAAATTGGAAATACATTAAAATGAATAAGCTGGTTTTTAATTAATATAGATTTGTTCAAATTAATTTTAAAACAAAGGATAAAACACATTTTGATAAAAATTATATAAAAAATCATGATCATTGTAAAGTATTGTAGCTAGATCGTTAGAGATGGGAAATAACTAGACTTATTTGCTAAGCAGCTTTATGATCCTGCCACCTATGCGAGTATCTAATTCCAGTTGTTCAGGGTCACAAATTGGGGAGTGCAGGCCAATGAAAACAGTACATGTGTTGAAGGGAATGAAGGAAATACTGTTGTGTCACCGCTGGAACTTGAACCTAGGTTTTGTCTGTTATGAGAGTGACAGATTAGCCCTCTCGTCTACAATATGTACCTAGCTGCAGGTAACCAACAAGCTTTATTAAGTGGGCCTAGCTCGGGCGATAAAAGTCTAACTATGCAGGATGTTAAATACATAGTTTACTACAGTATATTTAGTCTATAAAGATTTGAAAACAAATTTGATAGTTAAAAAAGGTACAAAAAGATTTTAATATAATTTTAAAAAAATTGAAAAATTTTTTTAAATAGAATATTTAAATTTTTTTTAATAAAAAATTTTTTTTGGAAAAATATAATTGCTCTACACACGTGTTTGCACGCATATCTTATTGTATAATAAGATATTTTAAATTTTCTATTTGCTCATTGACAAATTTCGATTTTAGATAGTTAATAATTAAGAATGTATAAAA
Organism: Parasteatoda tepidariorum; assembly: GCF_043381705.1. Taxonomy (NCBI): domain Eukaryota; kingdom Metazoa; phylum Arthropoda; class Arachnida; order Araneae; family Theridiidae; genus Parasteatoda; species Parasteatoda tepidariorum. The sequence continues at coordinate 68,218,910 of NC_092205.1, read as the reverse complement.
AAAAACTTATTATGTATTTTTAACCTGTTTGTAATTAAATAATCCGAAAACAATGACAAGAATTTGTTTTCTTTTCTTTTTTTCCAAAAAAATTAATTATTGAAATATTTAGAGATTAATCTATAAAGATTTGAAAATAATTTTAAACAATAAAAAATGTACAAAAAGATTTTAATATAATTTTAAAAAAATGGAAATTTTTTTTTAGTATATAATATTTAAATTTGCTTTAATAATAATTTTTTTTTGAAAAAAATACCTGTTCACCACACGTGTTTGCGCGTATAACTTATTGTATAATAAGATGTTTTAAATTTTCCATTTGCTCATTGACAAATTTCTATTTCAGATAGTTAATAATTAAGAATGTATAGAAAAAACTTATGTATTTTCAACATTTTTGTAATTAAATAACCCGAAAATAATGACGAGAATTCGTTTTCTTTTGTTTTTTTTTCAAAATAACTATTTATTGAAATATTTAGAGATTAATCTATAAAGATTTGAAAACAAATTTTAAACATTAAAAAATATACAAAAAGATTTTAAAATAATTAAAAAAAAGTGGAAAAATAAGATATTTTAAATTATCCATTTGCTGACTGACAAATTTCGATTTCAGATAGTTAATAATTAAGAATGTATAGTAAAAACTTATGTATTTTCAACATTTTTGTAATTAAATAACCCGAAAACAATGACGAGAATTCGTTTTTCTTTTCTTTTTTTTCCGAAATAATTAATTATTGAAATATTTAGAGATAGTCATATAATAATATGATTAAAGATAAGTAAAATTACCTGCCATAATTTATTATTAAATGAATGCAAATACTTGAAATACTGAATAGATAAATAATTATATTAATCATTGTTAGTGATGTGGTTGTACAAATTTTTATTACATTTACTGTAAATGAAATATATATGAGCCTTTAGATTTCATGTGCATCATCTCTTTGGATCGTAGACGTTTAAAAAAATAATCTTGGTGAAGTTTTATAAATTATCTAATATAATTTAATTAAAAGACGATTCTGTTATAAGATAAATACATTAAACATTCAACAAGATCTACTAATACCATGCCTTGTTATTTCTTAAATATATCTAGTACTCATAGAAAAAAAATATTAATCATGTTTGTTATGATACTGCAGACAATAATTAAATTACTTTTTTTCTTTACAATGATCACTTTATTTCTAGCTAACTTAATCAGTTTAAGTACAATAAAGGTAAACAAATTAACTTATTATAAGCGAGATTTCTTTTCTTTGGTACAAAGTAAGGAATTAATTAATGATATGTAAGCCTTTTTTTCAAAACCGAGTATAAGAAAAATAATAATAAATGTCCTTAACGTAAATTTGTATAAACATTAAAAACGCATTAACGATGGGCACATTATATGCTACTAATTTTAAGCATCACAGAAATTAGCAAAAATAAAGATTTTCAGTTTAATATGTTTAATATCAGCATCTCTTTGAACATGAGCCACCTTTGTGTGATTATAAGCACTTATACTATTTAAAGAATTCACAGGTTTAAAGCAATTTCTTATTTAATATTAAATAATTTATCTTAATTATTAATATTAAATAATTATTCTCGAGATTGAAGACATGACGTCGCATCGCGTTTATTCTCAGCATTGACTTAACGTTTGACGTGTCTCGACGCGTTTATTCCTAACTCTTTGAACATGAGTCCTCTTTGATTATAAGCACTTATACTATTTAAAAAAATATACAGTTTTAAGCAATTTCGAATTTAATATTAACTAATTTATTTTTCTAAAATGTATTGTCGAGGTTGACGAAGTTACGACGCGTGTATTCTCGACGTTGATTGTGATTGGTTGTTTGACGCGTGTCGACGTGTTAATTCTTGACGTTGACTTCACATCAAATATTAAAATTTGAACATAAAAAATCAACATTATAGATTTTGGGTATTAGTAATAGTAAAATCCCTTGTTCTATATGTTATTCTATACATAATCATATGTAAGTATATACTTTTAAAATAAATAAAAATTTATATTCGTTTCAATTAAAAATACTGTTTTTATTCCTCAAAGTTGCGTTTTTTTTTTTCAATATAAATTTGAGGTCAACCTGTATTGATTGAGAAGTTTTAAAGTGGTAAATTGTAAAACAAAATAAATTTGCTGCTATGATTCGCTAGGAACTAGTGTAATTTCCTGTTACACAAACTTATAATGACTTTTTTCTGTCTGAAAACAGGATACTTTTTCTCGATTTTCCGCAAGATTTTAAAATCCCACTCAAGCATACCAAATTTTTTATATCTTGATGCTACAAATATTTTATTCAAATAAAAAAAATAGTAATTGTAGAATTCTATGGAAATGAAACATCTGTTAATTCAAAACTAAATGTATAACTTTTGAAATATTTTCAAATAAACAATTTTTTTACAATTTTTTTTTAACAATTACTGTTTTACAGAACGAAGTAAAGGTAATATTGTATTTCAAGTAATACAGAAACAACAAATTTTAAGTAATAAAACCCACTAAACATACCAAGTCTTGCCTTTAAATTGGAGATTAAATTCGTTTATTTGCAATGAATATTGTTTTTAAGAAAATACTATCTTATTTGGCTCTCCAATTTATACTCTTCTTGACTACACATTACTTTTCCTGATCATTAGCGATAATATGTGAGTCAATAAATTACCTTAAAAAGCAATTATTGCCAAAATTAAAACAATATTACTATTTAAGCGTATTGATGCCGACCGGCCTGTGTAGGGGGCAGGGAACTGTCCTTGCATCAGAAAGGTCTTGGGTTCGAATCCCGGGCAAGGCATGGATGTTTCTTTCTTTCTCTCTCTCTCTCTCTGTGTTCTATGCCCTCTCTACTTTGTGTGTGAATGTGACCCGCCCTATGAACGGGTTGTGGTTGTGTGAATGGCGTGGCAGAAGTCGAATTCCTGGCCATAGATGGCGCCACTGAAAAACAGGAACAATCGCACCCCCACTGCCTAAACAGGCATACGACATGATTCTTATAAGAACAGGCATGATTCTTATAAGAATTAAAAGAATTTACGTTTTGCATGTTCTCAACTATTTATGCTATTTATTTCCAATTCAGTAAATAAAAGATTTTTTAAATAAATTACTTTTATTTAAAAATTAATATTACCTCTTAATTAAATTATAAATAGCAAATGTATTATAAATTTATTAAAACCCAGTTGAGGAGTTATTCGTAGGTTGCTTACTATTTCCTTTTTATCCAAAATAAATAACTTCTCATTTACTAATGATTAAGTGGCATTTTCTTAAAAAGAAATCTGTTATAGACAACTACAAGATCGTTAGTAAGCGCCATTTTTTTAAACATTTTATTGCTTAAAAATCAGACTTAAACACAATTTATCAATAACATAAGGAAATGATAAACTCATTATACAATTTAAAAAATAAACTCTAAAAAATGCCAAACTATTGTATTTTACACTATTTGGCAATCTAAATTATTTCCTTTTGCCGCCAAAACTCGTTCATCTCTAAGATTAATGGATAGAGAATTTTGTCCTTTTGGTGTCTTGAATTATTCATCAGGTTTTGGTGATTTATTATTGAGGTAGCAGTTAAAAAGACACAGTACTCCTGATTGCTTCGGAAAAACAAATAGACAATGAAATAAAATAAATTTTCGGTATCTTAAATTGAGACATCTGTTTATCTTTCGAATAAGGAAAACAATTTATTTTGATCTTTATAGATGATTGAATGTTGCTCATTTTAAAGCAAAGAAAGAAATGTTAACAAAATAAAGAGTCTATTTATCTTTGTGTGCATTCTGGTAACTATTACTCTACCTTTATTATGTTTTAAATCAATACTTGTTCATTATATTTTTTACAAAAATATTTTTTTAAAACTACTTTATATAAATTTTAATATTATTTTGTGCAAAACATAATAAGAAAAAGCTTAATGGAATAGGTTGAACGTATAATTTCATGGCGCAAAAGCCGAATGCGGTTGTATTACACCAAATTCCAAAGCAAAATTAACGCAAATACTTCTATTTATTTCATATACTACTATTCAATCAAGTTTCCTACTTCGAATCATTTAAAAAAACATAATAAAGCATGCATGTTTATGTTAAAAAATATTTTCTAAAGAAATTTATTATTACACTGAGACAAACAATATGATTAAAACTTCCAGAATATTGCAAAATTTACAGTGTTTATGTTTTGATAGGAACAGCAAAAAGATCAACAATTTTTACCAGAGTGCTTTGTTAATGGTTTTAGTATAGTTAACAATAAAATACGGCTTATAACATGTGATAAAATATGGTAAATTTAGTAATATATGATCACTTTATTATGATACCTTAGAGCCTGGCCAAAAGCAAACATTTATTCTGCTAAATTTACTCTTCAGCTTTTTATTTTATGGTAAATATGTGGTAGCAGTAGCTATAATTTTAAAAACTAATATTTCCTATAACTCGTTATCATATGAATGTTAGAATTACCAAACCAACAGTTTAAATACCGTATATTTTGGAATTTAAGCATATAGTTTTCTTCCTATTATAAGACTCTCCTATTATAACTGTGGTATACTATCTCTTCGAATATAATTTTGAACAACCCAAACAATGGTGAAAAGAAATACTTTATTCCGGCTTCACACCTCACCACATCTGGCAAAAAATGCACAACTATGCCTCAAGAAATAACAACCGTCACACCGGATACTTAAAAAATACGTTATGAAAAAACTCAACGAAATAAATAATTATGATTTAACTATAAAATCAAAAGGCAAAATATGGGCAAATATTCAAGACAATTGGAAATTTCTCTGTTACCAACCCCATAAAGAAGCAGTAACTCATTTTAGGCTTAAAACAGGCCACGATTTGCTTATCAGAACATTTATATAACATAAAAAATCTTCCCAGCAAAGCATGCCCAATTTGTGACACAGGTGTATTAAACTCTGATCACCTCTTCCAGTGCAAGGGACTAGATAGGAACTCCCAGAAAAGTGGGAATGTCACTAAAATGTATTGGGACGCAAGAACTCTCATGAATTGTCACTAACTTTACCTTTTTCATGTTAATGTTTAAAATTTTATATTGTTGAAGTGTTTATTGATTCAAATTTTTATTGTTCTTTTTTAAATTGTTGAATTGTTTCTTTGTTATTTTTCTGCTCCTTTGTGATGCAGTGAGCTTTCAATTTTTTTTTTTTTTTTATTAAATTCCTAATAAAGCCATATGAAACACTCTTAAACTTGAAGGATCTTATGCCAAACTCTCAAACTTTTGCATTATACTAGAACTATTTTCACTTCCGAAAACAAGAATTTTTGACTTTCTTTGAATATTAAGAAACGGTAAATAGCATATCGCGAGTAGTTTGTTTACAAAATGGAATGAGTTGGCAATAGTTTATCACTTTCAACACTGATATTGATCAAAAGAAACACTTTGTGCAACGAACAAACAATAAAGAAAAAACCTTTAAATATGTATACATGTTTTTAGTTTGGTAATAAGGATAATTATATTTCAATTTTTAGGTCTCAGAGAACTGTATTAATTGATTTTATACTACTTAATGTGAACAATTCATGAATGGGGTAAGAGGCAGCTTCTATGGTCAGAGACCTGGAGCACCAGCGGTAGAAGACTGACTTAGCTCCGGTGCCTACAGACTTTAGCTGGACAAAAGCTTCACGCCTTGGGTGGTCATACCAGAAGTACTCCCGACGTACTTCACCCACTCCGCCCAGTGTCACCCCCTCGCCACGATGAGGCAGTCTGTTGGACTTGAGGGGCCACTGCCATTACTCGTTTCCTCAGTGGACATCTGTCATCAATGACTTATAACGATGGTAATAAACAATTCGAAATCTGCACTAAGTGTTCTGCTGCCCAGGTTTCCCTTGACCACATTTAATCTTCTCTGGGACTTACCAGGCAGGACCTGGTTCAAGCTCCCCTGCTGGTGCTAGACTTTCATAGAGCGAATGTGAGCTCATGGACCTGATCTAGCTCTGCTGGTCATGGGGATGAGAGCAACAACAACAATACTACTTAATTTCTATTCATTTCCGTTCTGTTAAGCCTAATTTAAATCCGTATTAAACAACTGTTTGTACAAAGGGTTCGTCTGATTTAAAAATTAAATTCCTTTTTAAGATTAGTATGTAAATGCATTCTAAATGAATGACTCTTACTTTATATTTTATTGTAAAAATTACTTTACTCTTATATTGTTGAATAACAAAAACAGTGGCGACACCAAATACTGTAAAAGAACATTTATAATAGAACACTAAGTCTAAGATTTAAGTATGACGTACCAGTATATCATTTTTGTGAAAAATAGTTTCTATCATTTTTGACGTAAAGATACGGTAAAACTTTGCACTGTGTAAACATGATTTTGCTTACTTTAATTCCGATGAGGAGGACCAAAAAATGACACAAACTAATGGAACTACTTTAACTAAATAAATTATACCGATATAACGCTTTCAGTTTCTGTCTTAATGTGCAGTATTAATTAATATTCATTTGTGATTATTTTTCATTACCCTGTAAAACAAATGGGTATTCAAATAGTTATATATATAGTTAAATTATATAGTTAAATTATATAGACGAGACACGCAGCAAATAATATATATTTACTTAAAATGCTTAACATTACATTATTTACTAATGATTCAAGTAATTATCTCATTTGANACGCTTTCAGTTTCTGTCTTAATGTGCAGTATTAATTAATATTCATTTGTGATTATTTTTCATTACCCTGTAAAACAAATGGGTATTCAAATAGTTATATATATAGTTAAATTATATAGACGAGGCACGTAGCAAATAATATATATTTACTTAAAATGCTTAACATTACATTATTTACTAATGATTCAAGTAATTATCTCATTTGATTACAATTTTAAAAATATGTAAGGATCTCTTTCATAAGTTATTTACTAATACAAAGGTAAGCAGAATACAGAGCCTTTTGAATAGTGATTCTTTCAATCAATTCCGCATGATATTTTAATAATATATTATTCTCATGTGTATTCAATTTCATGAAATGGCTTTATCTACTTAATTAATTACAATATCCAAATTTGTTTAAATAATTACAAACAGTAATTTAAAGGGCATACAATAGTTAATTATCTACGGTATGAATGTTTTAAATTCCCACGTAATGAATATGACAACTTTCATTAGTGAAAAGTCATTTTATTTTCCAAATGTGTTCAGGTAATATTTTAAAAATTTGGTATTCTTTTCATAGAATTTTCTATTCTCAACGTTCAAGTTAAATATGCGTGTAATCAATTCATATGTTAATTTTGTATCTCATCCTTTATAATATTTAACTTAATGTAAATTGATGAAAGGCACCTTCTTGCTTCTTTTTAACATTTTATTATATAATAAGAGAATAAGCTGAAATTAAAGATTAATTATTGAACTTTTTAAACTATTCATTTTGATTCAATGATTAGTTTAAAAACTTCTTTATTTAGATAAATGACATTGCGTCTTTTTGAAGCATGACTTCGCTAATTAATGTAAGCGATGTTTTAATAAAACCAAATTACTTACCCTTATCATTAATATTTATTAAAATATTTATTTTCAATTTTATATACGTAATGAACACTGATATTAAATTTTAAATTTAAATTTCAGTTTCTTTTAAATATCGATAGATATAACAGATACGGATCTATTTTAAATATAGCTTTTTTCGATGATTATTAGTATGAAAAATTGTGATAAATTTGAAGTTTTATTGTTTGTATAGCAGGTGTATATGTGCTTGTTTAATACTTTCATAAAAACATTTTATTATTTAAAATATGATTTATCTAGATATTTAGTAAAGATTTTTGACATATTAAGACATTAAAAATTATAAACTTATTCCTAATGTCTACTAGTCCAGTCCATTGTTTCAGAAAAAAATAATTTGTCTTTATCAAATAATAAAAATAGAAGTTTATTCAAAATATTTATGTATTTATATAAAATATTTTTCAAACAAACCAAAAACCATTTCTTGTGACTTAAATTATTTCAAAAATTTTCAATTTGTAAAACTTTCCCTTGCGATGCAAAATATTTTGATTCCTTTTATGTTATCTAAACCTTTTAAAAATTATTATTCATATTGTTAGCTTTATAAACGATTTATATCTTTTATAATTTTTTAAAAATCATTCTTTACTTGGAGAATTTTGGTACAGTTCTTAAAATGAAAAATGGGACCACGCGGAAGATCTTTTGTCCCAATGATTGAATTTTATGGCCCTAGGACACGATTTTAAAGGTTCGAAGGTATGACTTCACACATGCTAATTAATTAGGGCAGAATATATTTTATGCTATGAAATTATACACAAAAAAAATTTCTCTGAATAAGCATATCTTTTTTTCATATAAGAATTTGAATTTTTGCGGTAGCCGCAGGAAGTAGCCACAATCTACGACACATAGTCCGAATAATTTGGTCAGAGGCCCTATTACCAACTCATCGAAATTTATTCCGCTCTAAAACGATTCCGCTCGGAAACTAACCTTCATCGGATTACCAATTTCATAAAACCTACTTTTCCGTAACATGAGCCTACCGCAATCGAAATCGCCGTTCCGTACGATTGCGGTGAAATTGAAGTTTGTAGGCGGGACTAACTTGGACCAGTTAGAAAATTCTTATAATTCTAATCTATTAATCTGGAACGATATGTTTGTTTTCTCTTCTTCTATGCGAGCTAAAATCACACTAACTTTGAACTGAATGCTAAAAAATTCATACATTTTCATTAATTTTGTATGTTCTAGGCCAAGCGTGAGGTTTATTTGAAGTATAGAGAGTAGTATCGAGTAAAATTACAACGTGGTATTTTCAAATGGCTTCAAGTATAAAAATTAATATTCGCCAGCAAACAATGATTATGGAATACCTAGAAGACAATCCAGATTTAAATATAGGAACCCTTACCGGTACCTTTATCTCTATAGCAACAACAACCAAACGTATCGTTGCCAGATTAATAAATTAGAATTATAGTAATTTTCTAATTGGTCAGAGTTAGTCCCTCCTACAAACTTCAATTTCACCGGAATCGTACGGAATGGCGATTTTGATTCTGGATTCTGGTATGCTCATGTTACGGAAAAGTGGGTTTTACGAAATTGGCAATCCGATGAAGGTTAGTTTCCGAGCGGAATCATTTTAGAGTGGAATAAATTTCGGTGAGTTGGTAATAGGGCCCCAGGAGAGTAATCTAAAGTTTGGAACCCTTTATGTTAATTTTACTTTCTGCATATTTCACCATGTCTCAATAACTTTTTACGCAAATTGAAAGAATTTTAAGCATTATTATAAAATTCGTTCATCAAAATATAATTCCATGCAAAATATAACTTTTAATAAATATTTATTATATTTTATTGTTTTATTTTATTATATTAGAAAAAATTTTGGATTATGGAATTTTTTACATTACTTTAAAGAATGAGGATTTAAATTTGGCAAAATAAGAAACTTCAGGGAAGTCCGTCGAATAGTTCTTGAGAAATCTTGAGAAAATTGTTCCTGAAAAAAAAATTTTAAGAAGTCGAATTTCATAATTGAGAGCAAAAAATTTTTAATTCACTTAAAAAGTTCTCGAGATATGATGAAATACGCAGAAATTAAGAATATCATTACGAGGTCTGTCTTTAAAGGCCTGGTTTCTTAGGACAGGACGCAGTCAGCTGGAAATCAGCGCTAACCTCTGATTGGTCCATTTGTGAGTTTGATAGTATACGCCATCGAACGCTTATCTTCAACTACAATTGCCGTCCAACTCAACTGCAGTTGGATTACAACGTGACGTTAACCACAGAAGCAATGGCGGACAACATCCAACAGCACATTGAAATCAGCCAAGATTTTGATTTTTACATTAAACATAGCTTCTTCATTAAACATAGCACTCTTTATTTAGCTCAGCTATAATGTGTTTTTCTTGGACAAAGTCATTATTTGTTCTCTAAAACACTGGTCGGTAATAACAAAATCAATACAAATTCAAAATAAATATTTGTTTACGTTATTAACGCATGCGCAATGAGAGATAATGTCTGCGTGGACTCACGCTGAGCTAACAAAAAAGTATTTTTTTGGTGTCAGCTCTACGTCACCTTTCCGCTGACGCCCAGATAAGGCTCTTGTCCTAAGAAACCAGACCTTAAGAGGGAAATATGGTCCCGTACTATTCAGACCACATTTCCCAGATTGCGGCTATCACCTGTATTTTGGGGGCGGAAAAGCGAATCCGCCGCGAATAAACGGTATGCTTATTCAGAAAAAGTACGTTTTTGTGTCTGATTTCGTAACTTGAAATATCGCCTGCACTAATTATTAACATATTTGAGGACACCAAATCGTGATCCCTAGAACTATCATTAGATCAAACATTGTTCAAGGTAACTGGTATTTTATTTTGTGCTCTACATGTACACCCCATCCTTCTAAATACACATCACTTCCTTACATAATAAAATGTGTTTTGAGATGTTCTTAAAAAGTTATTTAATCCTCAACGAACTTTAACGAAATACAATATTTTAACTTAAAGAACCTTACCCAATATCAAAAAAAAAATTAGCAGATAAATCAGACAAACTTTTAGAAAGAAAAAAAATACTTATGGCATCTCAGTTTCATATGCCGCTTATATTTGTCTCATTTTATCTGTTTATATTCTTTTTAAATGAAAGTAACTTTTATTTTAAGTACCATCATAGAAAAACTCCCTTCTCTAAAAAGAAACCTAATTTAAAAATTTTTAAGAATATAATGTCATTTTGTAACAATTTGATACAAAAAGAAAGGAGCATTTGGAATAATTTTTTTCTGAAATGGCGCACTTTATTTTTAAACCATGAGTAAAATTCTGAGAAAAAACTACCGATTAACTTGTTCAGAAACTATTTCAGATGCTTTATATTTTCTCAGAAATAAATAAATATATTTTGGATAAAATAGAAAAAGCCAAATTTTTTCAGTTAAAATTCTTGGAAAATTAAAAAATTATTTTTATAATACAGCAATTAATATATTTTATTTATATAGTAATAAACGAGAATTTTATTTTCAATTAAATATCTTTTGTATTTTAAGCTGAGGCGATTTTTTTTTCTTCAACTTCTTTTTTTAATCTTTAGCTTTTATGTTTACTTTGAACTTAATTATTTCTTTTATTATTTTAGGAGTTTCGATTGTTTCATACATTCTTTAAGAGAAACTAAATGCATTATTTTAAGTTGTCTAAAAGTAATGTTCATAAAAGGAAACTTAAAAAAATAATTACTACTGAATGTTAAACATATTTTGCTACAGACAGTCAATAACTAATGTTCCGTTACGATAATTTCACAGATAAGAGAAATGCCTTATTTTACAGAAACAAATTTTTTAGAAAAACAAATATAATTGAATCCCATCTTAAAGACTTCATAAAATTTTCCTCAGAAACTGATAACATAATCTTTTAAAACTACAATCATTAGACTGGTTGAACATTAGACATAAAAATCTCGCATTTGATCTCTTTAATCCAAAGCAGTTGTGGTAAATAAAATGCAAATTTTCAAAAAAAGCAACCATAAGCCTTTGAAACTTCAATTATTAGACTTGATTAGACTAAAATTTCAATATTATACATAAAAAGCAATAGTAGAACTCACAAAATTTTCATGAAAAAGGCTTTCAAAAACTTATAAAACTTCAATCATTAAATATAACCGAACATTCGACATAAAAAGTAGCATAGCATAATTAACTCTATAATAATTTTAGGCGACGCTTTTTATGTGAATTTTTATGCTTTTTAATCAAAGCATGCGTTTTTTTTTTCAAATTGAAAATTGAAATTGAAATCTTATTAAAAGAAACTTAGATCAGTATCCAATATACCAATTAGCACGCATCAAATGTTTTATGCTTTACTTTTCTTAGCATTAAAGAATGTTATTAACATAAAAGTCTAAATGTTCAAAGTAAATAATGCAATTTTTCAATTTAAATTCTTCATTATGAAAGTCGTAATTGTGAAGAATCGTTTTTATCAAGAAATATTATTAAGAATTAGTAAGACGAATTTTTCATAATTATTCATTAGGAAGAATTATAAATTATGAAGAATTATATGCAATTATTCACTATGAAATTCTTAGCTTATCTTCCGAGTTAGCTTAAATGTTCAAACTCAGTTTCCTATAGATAAACTAAATGTTACTCTTAGAACTTACTACGTTATGCAACATTTTACATTGATACTAAAGCTTCAACAAAATATCTTCTCATTTCTAACGCGTTAAAATTAAGCTAAAAAATGTAAATCACGGTGAAATTTAAAAAAAACATTCATAATTAGTTTGAGAATTATTAACAATTAACTTCGAGTGAAAAAAGTGGAAAGGTGTGCAGACCACAAAAATCCATCTGCAAAATTGAAATTTAACGTTTTGAAAGATTTTTTCTTACTTATGAACTAAAACAAGCTTTATTTACTTAAAAATTCCAATTTTTTTAAATGATATTGCAATTATCAATATTGTTCCCAGGCATTCTTTTTTTTTCAGTTTTTTTTCCTTACGTTACACTTTATTTTGATGTACAAAATATAATAATTCAAAACTTCTAGTTGCAATGGGGTGTAGGAAAATGATATGACGATAATGCATTAGCGTGACCGAATAAACAAAATTAACAATCGATGATTAATAATTATTTAACTTGTAGTTAAAAATACTATGCTTGTAAATCTGCTACCTCCTGAAATGCAACTACGGAGTAAAATATTAAAAGAGTCATTTGTCAAAAGAGGTTGTCAATCGATAAAAGGGTTTTTTTTTATCTATTAACGTGATTTTTTTTCAAAATTCAAATATGTTTGAAAGTTATTAGAATTTTAAGTGCTTTGCTCGTGATTGTTTGTGATCTCTTTCTTCATCTTTATTGACTATTTATCCATAGTTCAAAAAACTTTATTTATTTATCTCTCTCTTTAGATATTTATTTTGTAAGATCCCGCTTGAGTTGATATCGAAAGTAACAAAAAAGAGAGAAACTAAGTGCTACCAGACATTTTATATTGAAATGTTTAAAAATAAAACTTGATACAATTGAGATAAAAAATCTTTCCCTGCTTGAGCTGTTATTGGTCTCGTCAACGAGTAAAATTACCTCTAATGTATCGCAAGATCAATTCCTTGATTTAATTTTTTTCGATTCCAGGTGATTGTTCTTTTCAAACATTCAGGTGAACGTCCAGTTCTTTAAGATTAACACATTATGTTCTTATTTAAAATCACAATACTTATATATTTTGCTAACAAAACAATTTTCTGTTTTGAGGAAAATATAGACTTTTAAGAAAAAAATTACTGATGAAGAGAAAACAAATACGGGGGTTAATTAATGGAGAGAGCAAGGTGTAAAAGTTCATTAAAAACCTTAAAGATATATTCTAAACAAATAAATTATCCATGTAATTATCATAGGAATTTCGAATGCTTATCGAAACATCAATTCTAAACGTAAGTTTACCATGTGTATTTTTATTGAAAATAAACTATTTAAAATACTTGTTGATACTGTGCATTTTATATAAAATACGTACAAATTTAAGCAAAACTTTTAACAAAAAACTGTGATTAAATCTTAAAACCTTTAAAGTTTGGTGACTGAATCAGCTATAACAGAAAATTAGTAGTTAGATTAAATTACTATCCATTCATTATATGTAGTGAATAGGGAGTTTTATCATTAGAGAAATTCACATTTATACAGCTTTAAATTACAGAATTCTTAATCTTATAATTACTCTTTTAAAATGTAGATGCATTTGGAGCTGCTTTCCAATCTATCATCAGATTAAATGCTATAAACTAAAATTCATTTCCCGTTTCAACAGAATTTCATTAGTTCTGAGCTGAGGGCTTGCTAATGTCTAGATGTAATACAGTTTATCATTGGATAAATGCAGGACAATAAATTTTCAAAAATATAATTTATTACAACTAAAATTCTTTATTTAATTTATGCTTTTACTTCATCGCTACATGTATATAACTTCATATGTAATGCTTGGTTTCTATATTAACTGGAATATTTTTATATGTGACAGTTTTACGCAGAACCTTTACTTGTGATTGTTTACAGACGAGGATTTGTAAGCCTGTTAGTTACAAAAAATGCCCAGCATCACTTGGTAATTTTATTAAACCAGATTCTACGGCTCACTTGACAAAACACAACTCAACCCCAACCTAACTCCAATGTCAAGTTACTGAACTGCACAAGCACAATCGAAATATAGCAATGGCCTAATCTACGTGTACTCCACTTGTTGGACAGGTTGCATTGTGGTGAACCCCTTATGAAGATCTTAGTTCTTAATAGCTGGATATATGCTTAAGCGGATGTAATCTGTCAATCTCACGACGACTGAACGAGGGTACGAAGCCCTACGCATTCACTACAATATTTCTTCCATTCTTTCAACACATGAGGAATTTTCAGTACCCACCACTTCTCAAGCTCTAGTAGTAGTCAAAGATTTTTAACTTAGGTATAAATAGTTACAAAACCGCAGAAATTAGTATTTATGGTTATTTACACGTACTAAAATATATGACTAAAAAACAATATATTTTTTTAATTCCCGGATAATTAATTGTTCTAGTAGTGAATGATTACAATGCTGTATAGTTGTACATTCTTACCTCTTTCTTTTAACCATGCAGTTGTAAACAGTTTCAAACACGCTAGAATAAAGAAATTTCATAACCGTAAATTTTACGGTTAATTGACTGCATATACTGCTACCAATTATTTTAAAATAATTTCACCTTGAAAATTCTAATAGTGCGATCCTAATTCAGTTAGTACAAAAATCTTGATTTCAAAAGGACAATGCCAAAAACCCGAATATACAACACTTAAATCATCTTACTGGCTCAAGTGTTCTTTTACTTTTATTCTTTTCAAACCAATTTTTGGGTTTTCGAAGCCTAAAACTTTTTTGGATCTTAATGAAAAATTAATGAATCACAATGTAGTTGGTATGGAAAGTGACTATGATGGTTTTAGTCCACCTTCTGTTATGATCGACATCGATCTTGATTGGCCAAAGGCGAGACACTCACTTCAATAATTATTTGAGTCTTTCAAGGTAGATATATTTTTCTCTTTATTTTTCCAAAGATTCTAAATATACCTGATAAACACGAACAAAAAAAGCATAGTAATTGTTATAACACATCTTTAGCATGACACATTCGCATTATTATTTCTGTGCTAAATTTTTAATTATTTTCGAGCTTGAACATTTTACATCTTGCTTTACAAAAACATATTCCAAAACAAAATATAGAGAGTTTATAAATATTTGTCCATACGCATTTTTAAAGTCATTTACACCTAATAACAAGACTTACAATATTTCTTTCATGTCATTTTGCGTAAACAAATAGAAATTAGCAATGCTAAATGTGTCAAATAAAAAAAATTGTGTTAGCAATAAACTAGGAGTATACGAAGATTTTAAACAGCATTAGTTGAAATATAATAACTTAAAATTTTGAAAAATTTTTTAATAGATATAAAAATGAAAGAAGCTTTCCTAAAGAAGCAGGCTCTACGTGACAAGTAATTAATCATTTTATGATATTTCTTTAAAGCGTGAATTTCTTCTATCATGATAATGCTCTTAAAATTTAAGATTTTAAATAAAATGGATAGAAGTGTTAACTATTAACACAAATATTTCTTCCCAAGTACTTCATCAACTCACACAATTTTCCTTCTTTAAATATTTTCCTTTGTTAAAAAATGTAAAATATTATTAATATTATTAAAATTATTTCTCATTAATTATAAAACAATTATTGAGAAATAATTTCAGACCTTTAGAATAATCAACCTATAATAATAAAATGTAGAGTTTATATGTGTGTCTCTAATAACTAAAGAACCGTTTGTGTCATCATCCTGAAATTCGGACAGTGGTAACAAATGGTAATTTCAGACCTATATCCTGAAAGTCCATTTAATAGTTTTAATTTCATGGTTCTTTAGAACCGTTTGAATAATTGCATTTCTCGTTGGGTTAGAACTTACTATTATATAAATAAAACTGATAGCTATTGAATTGATAAAACTGATATAGATATTGATACATATAAAAATAAAACTGAAGATTATTCTTCTTTTTAATCTTTTTAAGATAACGCTAAAGTTGTTGGATTATAAGCCTCATTAATCAAAAAAAGAGTTTTATGTACACTTTCTTATATTTAATTATTTTTATTCGTTACATCAATTAAGCCCATTGATAAACATAATCATGGTAGTGTTGTGCATTGATACATTACCTCTACAAATATTAAACATATTAGATAATTTTTTAGGTAGGATATCTCAGAAAGATATAAAAGGTATTTTCATTCTATGATTATGTATATCTTATTGCATAGAAGAAGCAAGAACATTTCTGACGTTTAAAGGATATCTATTCTTGACGTCCTTAATTACAGGATATTGCAACATAGTCACAAACGGCACAAATGCAATTATATTGTCAATTAATTTAGAAATGTTTATTGTTTGAAATTATATGGCATTTATCATAAATAAGGAACATTTTTTTATACTTAACGCTTTTGCCATACACAGTGCACCAAAAAAAAACGGATCACCCAGAATAACTTTTAATCTAATGATCGGATCTTCGCGTTCTTAACTCAATCTTAGTGACTCGTGATGGTGACCTCAAATACACAAATTAATAAGTACTGATGACATTTAAAGTTTACGAAATAAGACACAAAAACATACCTTCTTCGAATAAACATAATTTTTTTTCAAACGGATTCGGATTCATAACCCTCAAAATATAGGGGATAGTTGCAATCTGGGAAATATGGTCCCCATAGTTTGGTCACGAGAGCGATCCAAGGTTTGAACTCCTTAATGTTAAGTTTACTTTTGGCACATTTTACAATATCTCGAAAAAAAATTTAGCGAAAATGTTTGTCTATATTTAAAAATTCGCTCGTGTAAAAATAAATTCATGCAAAAAATAAACTGCATTTAATATTTATCATTTTATTTAAAGATGGTCGAAAAAATTTTGAATTGTAAGGTATACAATTTTTACATCATTTTAAAGAATGTAATTTTGCATAGCAAAGGGCAAAATTTGGGCGAAATGGGCTGAATAGTTCCTGAGAAATGGATTTTAAAATGTTCGACTTCATTAAAATTCGATTTCTCACGAAATATTCAATCGATTTTGACGCCAAATTGTATACCTTACAGTTCAAAATTTCTTCTACTATTACTTAATTAAAAAAAATAATAATAAATAATAAATATTTACAGAAATTTATTTCTTTCGTGGAATTTTCTTTGGAAAAGTGAATTTTATAATTTTGTGCAAAAATTTTTTATTCTCTTAAAAAGTTCCCGAGATATAGCAAAATACCCAAAAAATAAAATTAACATTTACGGGGTTTAAACTTTGAACTGCTCTACTGATCAAACTATGGAAACTATACTTCCCTTATGCTGTAGTAGAATTCGAAGTTCTTGTCCGCGAAGCGGACACTCCACTTCTTCATCGCTAGTAGTGCCCGTAGGTGCCTAAAATAATGTCTTTGAAAAAGAGTAAACCACAGGAAAACTGTGGATGTCTTGGGTGTTGGTCAGCTTGGAGGAGAGATCACTGTAACTATATCTTGTCGGCTAGCAGAGATCGGAGTAGATTCATGAGATCTTGGTCTTTTAGGAGTTGCTGCATTTCCTTAAATAACAGCAGGAATCTGGTGGCTTTATCCGAGGCTTTAGCAGGCTGGGTGGGTCGGCCTCTTGGTCTTCTTTTGGGTCTTGCACCGCAGCCCGAAAAACTGACTGGGTGCTCAACTAGGCAGTTTACACATTTCGCCGGCTCGCTCAATGGTTCAGTACGTGAAATGTGCATTGGTACACTTCATGCAAGCAGGCTCAGCTGTGCAAGACTTTTGTGTGTTTCCGAATTTCTGGCATCGGTAGCACTGTATTTCGTGGCGCCCTCCACGAAATCTCTCTATCTGAACTGGAGTATCAAGCAGTTTTTTGATCTTGTAGATGTCTCGGTGTTTTCCGCTATCTGGTAGTATTACTAGGTAGAGGGGGAGGAGCTTGAGTTCCTGGTCACGCCTCTTCTTTAGCTGCTCGATTCTGATTGGCCGTTGCTCCAAATCTGAAAGTTCTTTCTCGAGATCGGGGATTTCGACTTCTGAACTAAGTCCTCTGATGAGGGCTTTCAAATTTCTGCGGGTGGTTTGCAGAATTTCCATCGGCTCAATAATTTCAGCGGGAGTCTCGACGATAGCCGGGGCTGCAGTTGTATCAGGTGGGGAAACTTCCACTGGAGATGTGGATGCGATCTTTTTGTCCGGGCGTTGGGATTCGCTGCCTGATTCAGGTTCAGTGCATATTTGCGTCGCCGTGTTGACACTGCACTTTTTCCTTTTCTTCTTTTTCTTGTTGGATTTTGTAGAAGTAGAGTCTGTCTCAGGGATGGGAATGGAGATAGTCTCTTCTGCGTTGTTGTCGGCTACGACTGGGATTGGCTCGTCTGAAACTATTGGAGTATCAACTATCTATACTTCCCAGATTGCCGCTACCCCCTATATATTGAGGATCAGGAATCCGAGTAGGTCAAAAAAGAAGGCATGTTTATTACGAGAAAATACGTTTTTTTGTGTCTGATTTTATAACTTAAAATATCGTCTGCACTAATTAATTAGCATATTCGAGGTCACTCCTTTTAACTATTAACATTGAGTCCTAGAACAAGAAGATCAAATTCTTAGATCAAAAGCTATTTTGGGTGGTCAGGTTTTTATTTTGGGCGCACTGTACATGTATAAATAAAAATCAATTCAGTTTGTGCATAATTGCCATGAGTAAATCAATACCGAATTCGTTTTTATTCTAAAGGTAATGCCGTAAAATTCCAAAGAAAGTTTTATAGCCTGAGTTTTAGTTTGAAAGTAATACAGTATAAATTTCTTTCGATTTCTGTGACGTTCAACATCATATATACCTGAACATTTGAATCTTGAACATTTAACGCAAATATCATTGTATATTTTTGTCTTTAAATGGCATACCAACAATAAATAGCTTATTTCAAACGATACTGCTAACTTGGTTTTCTTTTATCATCGCTCTTCACCTATCCATAGTAGATTTTCTCCGTTGTTTATGACTTACAAAAATGTATGCGATTGTTGTCTAAAATGAGAAGCAGCAAACAAACTTATCGAATAGCTTGGAATCCAAATTCCAATTTGATGCTTTTATTTCCTTCTTTCAAATGTGTAATTTTATCTTGCTCCATTTTGAAATGGCTAATGCCTGCTGTAGTGGTATGCCTAAAAAGTAAACTCCAGCTATAAAATAGCAAATCATTTCAACCTATTCTAAGCTTTAAACGTGTTTACGTTGTCACGTGACTGGAATGAGAGCTACAGAAAAACCCTTTTTTTATTTTCAGAAAAGCTCCAAAAATGTTCCAAAATGTAATCAAGTGGAAAGAATGAAATGCTTTTCCAGCAGTGGTTGTTTTATTATACGAAGGAAAAATAGACTTTAATGTAAGAAAATTTCTCAGTATGTTTAATGTAACATGTATGTAGTTTTATTTTTTAAATATATATTTAATTATAATTTCTGTAATTTTAAAAACTTAAATTTATCGTTCCTTTTTTAACCAACATATAATAAAAAGAAAGGACAAAAAAGTAAGTATCTATATACATTCCTACAGTTTAGTAGAAATGATTCCTTAATTATGAACTTTATTTATATATTCATATATAACAGATATGCCTACAAATGCATAGTTAGAAGCATTAAAATATTAGAAAAAAATTTAAATAATAGCGAAATAATGATTAAAAAATCTTTATCACTCACTTTTTGAAAATTTAAAAAAAAAAAACAATTTTTTAGACTATTTATAACAGTTATCTTCTCGGAACAATGTGATGTATACTCCGCCATAGACGTTTTTTTTTTAGAAAAAGCGTTATATCAACTCATAGTTGCGGTTTATCAACTGGTAATTGCGTTTTAAAAACTTAGCTATCTAAACTGGAGAATTTATATACGCGTACAAATATAATTTATGAAATTCCCAAATAACTCCAAAACTGGAACTTATCATTAATAAAGCATTTTAATTAATATTTATAAAAATAAATTATGAAGTAAATATTGATATAAATTTTAAAGACTGTTGTCTAAAATTGTAGCTGAAATGTTATAAACGTCTATATCATATATAATAAAAATGCTGTAAAAATCGTAATATCAAACGCAGAAAAGCATTTATACATTGAATCAAGTCTAACATTTTATACCATACTATTTTCCATAGAGTTGAAGTTTTTGAGCCTAAACTGTTTGGCATAAATCTCAGATTTAGCTATTATCTATTACCAATGTACGCTAAAAAGCTTTTAAATTTTACGCAAATCATAACTGATTGCTCTTCAATAATATATTACCACATGAACACGATGTTCTTAATTTTATTCACGAAAAAAAAACAGTTTCAAATATTTTATTACTGCAAATGTGTTGTGTTTCTTTTTCATGAATCAAAATTAAAAATAACTTATTACACTTTAATTTCCTTAATGCGCCTTATTATATACGAAAATAAAAATGTATATGTAAAAATTAATAATTAAAGCAAATCACCACGTATCACATGGTTCCTCTTTTCCAGATTTTTATAAAATTTAATAAAAATTAGGCTAACCACCACGAAGCGCATGTACGGACTACAGCGTTAAATTGATATTAAAGTTCCCGCAAACCCTACTTTACTGTAACATGCGTACAGTAAAAAACTCTTCCTTATTTTAATTTCTAATACGTCATTTTAAAGAAAAATATTTTTCTTTCTTTACGGAATGAGTTTTCTTTTTTAAAGAAAAAGGGGAAAAGAAAAGTATGACTTTACCCTGTATATCTTCCCTCTTTTCCATTTTTTTTCAAAGAAATATTCATACTTTAAAATGGTTGTCAAAGTATGTTTGTGTGAACGTTCCATCACCAGAAGCTGAGTGACATCAAATCTCAGAGCACGTATTTCTTTTCTTTTCTCTTCTTTTTTTGTGCTCAATATCAGTACTGGTGACGTTCACTAAACTCGAACATTTGCATACCATACATCACAATTTGTACTGAATAACAACATGTTTGTTCGTATGTATATTTTATGAAATAGCAAGCANCATAGACGTTTTTATTTTAGAAAAAGCGTTATATCAACTCATAGTTGCGGTTTATCAACTGGTAATTGCGTTTTAAAAACTTAGCTATCTAAACTGGAGAATTTATATACGCGTACAAATATAATTTATGAAATTCCCAAATAACTCCAAAACTGGAACTTATCATTAATAAAGCATTTTAATTAATATTTATAAAAATAAATTATGAAGTAAATATTGATAAAAAATTTTAAAGACTGTTGTCTAAAATTGTAGCTGAAAAGTTATAAACGTCTATATCATATATAATAAAAATGCTGTAAAAATCGTAATATCAAAAGTAAAAAAGCACTTATACATTAAATCAAGTCTAACACTTTATCCCATACTATTTTCTATAGAGTTGAAGTTTTTGAACCAAAACTGTTTGGCATAAATATTAGATTTAGATTATATCTATTACCAATGTTCGCTAAAAAGCTTTTAAATTTTACTCAAATCATAACTGATTGTTCTTCAATAATATATTACCACATGAACATGATGTTCTTAATTTTATTCACAAAAAAACAGTTGCAAATATTTTATTACTGTAAATGTGTTATAATGTTTCTTTTTCATGAATCAAAATTACAAATAACTTATTACACTTTAATTTCCTTAATGCGCCTTATTATATACGAAAATAAAAGTGTATATAGAAAAATTAATAATTAAAGCAAATCACCATGTATCACATGGTTCCTCTTTTCAAGATTTTTATAAAAATTAGGCTAACCACCACCAAGCATATGTAACGACTACAGTATTATAATATTATTAAAGTTTCCGCAAACCCTACTTTACTGTAACATGCGTACAGTAAATAAACCTTCCTTATTTTAATTTCTAATACGTCATTTTAAAGAAAAATATTTTCCTTTCTTTACGGAATGAGTTTCCTTTTTTTTTTCCTTTTTAAAGAAAAAGGGAAAAAGAAAAGTATGATTTTACCCTGTATACCTTCCTTCTTTTCCAAATTTTTTTTCAAAGAAATATTCATACTTTAAAATGGTTGTCAAAGTATGTTTGTGTGAACGTTTCATCACCAAAAGCTGAGTGACATCAAATCTCAGAGCACGTATTTCTTTTCTTTTTTCTTCTTTTTCTGTGCTCGATATCAGTATTGGTGACGTTCACTAAGCTCGACCATTTGCATACCATACATCACAATTTGCACTAAATAACAACATGTTTGTTCGTATGTATATTTTATGAAATAGCAAGCATAAAATAAATATATGATTTTTTCGAAATATAGGAAATATGTGGTTTTTACCGAAAAAGAAAATAAATTTAAAATCTTTTTTTTTCTTTTTCAGAAAATGTGCACATGATTCCGCTGATATTTTAAGTTTTTGGTACCCAACGCTTGTTTAAGTAAATGGTAACATAATGATTACAATTAGACTCTCTTACGAAAAATAAATCATGCATTTAAATTATGATAGAATTTTATTTTAATTTTATAAATAGCTCAATAATAGTCAAACAATGACCAGCTAAATAATGGCAATTGAATAAATCAATAAAAGATGTTTCGAAATAATAAAAAAATGACTCTAATCTTAATAAAACATAACTCTATTTTAGTAAAAATTACTCTCTTACTCACTCTACAATTCACAGTCAAAATAAAATCTAATACTATGTTAAGACAAACTACGCTGTTAAAAAAATTCTAGATCAAATTGCTGCAAAAAGTACCAACATGATGGTACATTTTACGGTAAAATTACTTTTATCGTGAAATTTTACGAAACAAATTCTCTCATAAATCACAATTTTTTACAGTAATACTTACTGTGAAATCACTAAATCATTGTAATTAAATAAATTTTATTGCAAAATTACGAAATGAAATTCTGCGGGGAAAATGGATTTTAGAGTAAAATAAATATTACGTAAGAAGCAACCGGGGTGATAGTACTTTTTATTTTTTTAAATAAGGTGAAAAAATTTGGAGCAGTAACTGATTTTTTTTAAACTTCCACAACGCATGATATTAATCTAATGTATAATCTAAGCATTGTTTTTCTAATTTTATACAACTGCTTCAACAATTTCCGTATGATTAATTCCGTATGATCCGCATACTTTTCTTGTATTTCCAAATGATTAAACCCAGTCAGCACTGGTACTTATATGAAAAGAACAATATTGTATTAAAAGCAGGCCGATGAAAATTTGCAGTGTAAAATCATTTTAATGAAACTAGTTAAAGTATGTTTTCTTACCTCTCTAAATGTATATTCTCAGAGTCAATTCTTGATCATATTCTTGATGCTAGCCAATGAATGTGCTTACCATTTAAGCCGATCTATATACTTTATCTCTGTTAGATGTATATTCTCACAATTGAAATTACCTTATATTATTTTACCTTATAATATTTTTTACTTATACTAAGTCAGATAAGTCAATTAACCGTTCTAAGATGGTAACGGTTACACTGTTAAATGTGCGAAAAGTCGTTTATTAACTGCTTTCACCTAGCATGGTTGAACAACCCGAATTTTATAACAACAACTAGGCCCCCCTAATGAAGGCATTCAGTTTCGTGCCGCTGAGTACATATCATAGCCGAGAGGCTCTCCTGACCGGCAGAATGAAGGTTCGAATCTCATCATTGGCATATTTCATCTATTCTTTTCAATGCATGAAGAGTTTCCAGTATCCTAAACTAAACTCAGTGGCGCGACAGCCCATAGAGGGCAAGGGCCTATTGTGTCCATCTCAGTTTTCTTGACCTTGGGCTCTGGGGTGCAGGAGCAGATGTTCCGGTTAGGTGGTCAGCCGAAAGCTGAACCCCCAGTATTTAGTTCCCAAGCATACTTGGTACTCATTTATCGAACCACCGAAGGGATGAAAGGCTGAGTCAACATTGCCCAGTCCGAGGATCGAACCCAGGACCTGTGGCACGGGAGCGCGAAGCGCTACCACTCAGCCACCGGGCGTCTTCCAGCATCCTGCACTCCCCAATTTGTGACCCTGGTCTATGATAATATGATGCTCTCACTCACGCATAGATGGTTGTACAATTAAGCTGCTTCACACAAGAAAATCTATTATTTTCATGCTAGTTGCAAATGGTTGCAAAAATGGTCACAGAAAAAGATAAAAAATATTATTTATCGTAAAGTTTACTGTTAACTAGATGGACGGACTGCTGCCGGTTATTTTACCGTAATTTTTGTTTAAATATTCTAACAGTGTAAAATTATTAATAATTTAGTATTCTCTGTAAGTTTCAAACTACAGAAATAAAAACTTAAAATCTAATAATTGAGAAAAATCTGGATTTTATTTAAATTAAAATTCAAAGCCAATTCTTTAAAAACTTCATTGTTTAAGAAATAATATAAACCTTCTAACAATTTTTTTTAAATAACTAATAAAAAAACTAAGGAAAACTCTAAAAAAAAAATAATTGACTGCATTGTAAAGAATATTTTTTATGCAATGCATTTTTTCTTTAATTTCTTTAACAACTTTTTGCTTTGTTTTTTTTCAAAGGACGATATATGTATTTTTTCTTTAATTATCTCATAACGCTTTCCCTTTAAATTATTTAAATTTTTTTTCCTCTGAAGATTATCAGAAAAATAGTGGCTAATTAAGAATATTTTGAAAAGAGTAACAAACTTCTTTTGTCTCTTTATGGCCGCCGTATTTCGTTCTTAACGAGCATTTTGGCGTTCCCAACAAGTATTTTCCTATAGCTAAATCTTTGTTTTATATATCCCTCCCGTCATTTTAACAACAAAATCAATTAAAATAGTAATTTCTTTACTTCTACGCAAACACAGGAAACGAAAAGAAATCTATGTCATAAAATATCTCCAGCACGTTCCTATTTTTATTATCTTGCGGAAAAACTTTACATAATAACAATAATTAACAGGCGATTAACGAAGTTTTCAGTATGTCAAAGTACGTCATTAAAATAAAGTTAAAGGAAGTAATTTTATTTAAAAACTAAGTAAAACTACGACTATTAAATGTTTTTATTTTGTTCATAGTCTAAAAAGAGTAAAGTTTTATTTACTCTTTCAAAAGAAATTAAAAATGGTGTTACAGTTTAAAATAAGTTATGTAACAACTAAAAAGAAATTAATTTAATTTTTGTTGCAAAATTATTTAATAATGCTTTTGTATAATTTTTAATGACATTTTTTGTAGCTTAATTAAAATTCAGTTATTTTTTAATACTCAAAACTTTTTCTATAATATAATTTAAAGTCCTTAAAAAATCGTAGGATTATAATATAATTAAAAATTTTATCGTAATAAATATAACAATTATTTAAGCACAGTAGAAAGTTATTAAGTCTGAAAAAATAGTATAACCTTAGGAAATAATGTAATTAAAACTTTCAAGTAAACATCGTAAAATATCAATTAGTTTTAGCATAGTTCTTGTTAAAAAAGTTAAGTGAAAAATTTTATCATGATAAAAGTAACAATAAATTATGTATGGTAAAACGCAATAGTCACAAATGTATGTAAAAAAACTATCCTGAATGATATTTTTTATGATATTAAAAGATATGGCATTTAACTATTTTTTAAATATGCTTAATTATTATGTTTGTAACAATTAGAAGCATTAACACTGTTTATTCATAGTTACTTTTATTACGATGAAATTTTTAAGTGAATCTTACTGTATACCACAAATACAAGATCAGAAATTTACTATTTAGACCTTGTATTGTAATTTAAATTTTGATATAAAAATGAAGGAAAATAGTCTTCATTTTAAAAAAATTTTAAAAATACTTGTTCAGTTCATTTCATAATTTTATTCCCTTTTATTAAACAACAGCGTAAATCTAAATCAATGTCAAAAAATTGGTCAACTTTAAATTTTATGATTTTAGCACTCGTTAGATATCGTTAGTTTATATTTAAAACAATAACATTTCAAAAGGATAAATATGGCAGTAAGACTTTGAAAAATGTCCTCATATTTAAAAAATTTTATGTCTGTGTATGCGTGCAGAAATAAGTTGGTACTGTATGTCCTTCAGAGCAAAGTTTTTATTGCATTCATATTGCATTTTTATTTTATTCATTCAATGTTACTCTGCGATTTATCATTTATTTCATAGGTCATTAAAAATTACTTGCTTAATTTTATATTTTCTGTATTTATGTGAAAAAAATTGATTTAGCATAAGAAAGAATGTCACTCAAGCGTATTAAACCATATAAATCATTAATTAAGTTAACGTTTTTAATCTTTGGAGTTTTTAAAGTATTAAAGTAATAACTCGATTTCTTAAACTGGCAAATTTGAGTTATAAAACTGTTTCTATGACAAATGTTTATGCAGATAGAATTACTAGTAAAAGCTTTTTTTTCTTGAAATTTACTTTCCTACAAAGGTTTTATTAACAGCATTTTACTTATATACATTATTTTAACAAAACTAAATTAATTGATTTCTTCTTTCTCATGAAATGAATTTATAGCATCTGCAGTTAAACTATTTAAACATTTTAAACGACGATTAAAACTTTTAAAAAGTTTTTTGAAACAAATTTATAATACGAGGTGGATCATCTTTTCCCGATGCTACAATGTCTAAATAAAGACTGTGTTAATGCAGAATTTTATAATTTACTAATGAATTTTTAATGAAGCTCTAATACTTTAGTATAAATGTTAATATATTTTCAAATTAAACTAAAATAACTTCGAATATCAACTTCAAATGTCTGAAAAAAATTATAATTATTGGTTTTATTTATTAAGGAACTGATTTCTTTCATAAAAAAATTGCTTTTCAATGAATTAATGAGATTCATTCGTTTCTCGAGACATGGGCAAACAAACAAATAAACCCTAAGGAAAAAATTAATTAAAATAGTTATGATTAACATTTCCAATACCGTTAAAATTTGTTTATTATTCAGATTAAGCAATAATTCTTATTTTAAAATCTTTATTTCAATTCAAAGTGTAAGTCTAAAGTCAAAAAATGCTCTAATAATTTTAATTGGAGATGTCTAAGTAGTTGCAAGTTGAGAATACATTTATTTTTATTAAACTTAAAGTATCTTTAAACATTTCTAAAAGAAATTATTTTACATTTTAATAATCGAAAAAGATATTTCAGTCAGCTCAAAAATTTGTAAAAATATTGTTTTTACTAACTACTTAGCTTCTTTTTTAAATAAGGAAGGATTCAGAAGAAAGATAAAGTATTATTTTTAATTAGAATAATTTCGAAAACCATTTTAAATTTTCTTTTAATATTAATACAACATTTTATCTACTATTTTTTAAGCGAGGTGTTAATGTGCTTTTAAATTGTCTTAAAAGAAAATTATAAGTTTTGAAATTCTTGTTATTATACATCCAAAAAGGGAGAGAAAAATATTTTTTTAATTAAAATATTTAAGGTGTTTCTCACATTTTTTAAAAAAATTACAACAAATTTTGTATCAATAAAAAAAATACTGAAATTCAATTACTAAAATTCCTTTTTTCCCCGAAAAGTTAAAACTAAGTCTAGTTTCGTTTAACAGTAATTTTATTACACTGAAGTATGTAATTTTTTTATTTAATTACAAAATATTACATAAATAAACTTAAACTCGTTAATGTTTTATCAATACTAAAAGTTTTACAGTAAATTACATCAGTTAATTTAAATTTTAACATAATTACGAGTCTTATTTTTTTCAAAATTTAAGCGAAAGTTATTTTCTAGTTTACATTTTAGCGCAAATATAACAATTACAACATTAAGCTTTCATAAACTCAATAAAAAGGAGCATATATCAACAACACATGTTTCACTCAACAATAATTTTAACATCTAATCGAGGCAATGAAATTTATTCTCACTAAATTAATGGAAAATAATTAGTACTCTATCCGTTTTCAGACACCCACGTCCGAAATTGATCGCGATACACGACAAGAAAATATATTTATACGGAAATGAACGATGAGGTATTTTATTTAAGGCACAACATGATTAAATAAGTTTCCACCATCTACAATATAGAGTTATAATTCCCTCGGTAATCAACTTTTTTCAATAATCGGGAGCAATGATAAATCGTCTTTCCTCCAAACCGCATCAGTTAATTTGAAATTCAAAAGGCCTTAACTTAATTACGACGTTTTTGTTTCCAGGTAAACATTCTCGTTTGGGAATTTTAACATTAAGAAGTGGAGCATTTTTATGAATAAATACAAGATGTTAAGAAGCCCTTAAGTCATTCTTTTGATTAGGTATTTATGTGATACTCTTTCTAATATCTTTACAAAATACTAATTTAGAATTGCTTCGAGTGAAAATTAAATTTCTCCTGATGTTTACTTGATACTTAAAAAAAAATGCTTAACGATTTAATAAATGGAATTAAATCTCGTTTTCGAGATTTATTATTAATCGCCGTTGTAAAAGTTAAAAAAAAAATCATTTTTCATTATCCGTTTTATTTTGTATCGATGAAAAGATTAAATGAATTACGTTTAGAAAGTAGCGTATTTAATAACAGTTTAATAAACTGTATTGACTTTTGTTTTCAAGAATAATTTTAAACTCTTTGAAAGGGCAAGTTTAGTTATGAAACTTCATTAAAGGAAAAAAGAAATTATTGTGGGATTCGAGTAGGAAATAAAATCATTTCATTTTACAATAGCATTAATAAATTACATTATGTTAATTTTAATTTTTTAACATCTATAAGAAGGCATTTTTTTTTAATTTGATAAACTAAGATACGTAAAAATAAGTAAAACAATTATGTAAAATTACATTAAAAATTTACATTTGAAAATAATAATTTTAATAATTATTGTTAAAAAATAATATGCACATGATGCTTGCATGAGTACTGTTGTAGGATGTATTTGTTTTTGGGAAGAAGAATATCACCTGACTACGATGTCCGTTGTTGTAGTTGCAGTAGCTTATTTAAGAAGCACAAAAGCAGAGCAATGGGCGACAATCTGGGAAACATCTCTGAAGATGATCCAAAGACATGCCATCACAATTTCAATCCTCTGCAGAAGGGATAGCACCCCCATTTCGGTAGCTCGATGACCTTCGCTCAAAGTCGAGCCCCCAACGGTAAGGCAATATAACGAGAACCAATACCGCACACCCTTAATCCCTTCGTCAGGCTGAACAAAGGAGTTACCCACCCTCTCACTACTTGCAGCTAGTGATGCCTGACTTCAATAATTTGCTGGAAATTGTATCTTAACGATCCATTGGAGAACTGATGCCCGTTGTGCTAACATACTTGGAGAAAAAGTCAGGCAAAACTACTGCACTGCTTGGTAATAATATTTCTGGTAATGAAATTCTGGTTTTAGAAATTTGAAATATACGACCGTTATTGCATTCATTTAATACTTTTAGGTTTATATGGCAATGGTTTACTGGGAATTTTGGTTTTTCGTAATTATAGTTCGTAAATCACAAATTTAGAAACAAATACAAAACTAGAAAGTAAATTTAATCGAATAAATGGTTGTTATGCCATTTTCTAAGGTATCGTGATAAAATTACAATGTCTCACCTCATTAATATAATTTTGTCACATATTACAAAACCACATTTTATTGTTAATTTTACCAAAATCACTAACCAAAGCATTACCGAGCTTTTTGGTGCTCCCATAGAGCCAAAAATACGGTAACTGCAACCATATTCTGGTACTTTTATTTTTTTCTGTGTAAAAATTCATAGCTTTAGAGACTATGATACTATTTCGGTTAGGCTAACATCCAGGTTTGTCCTCTTCATTTATTGCAAAAAGACGTTACCTTGACTAAAATTACATATTCATTTCGATAAAAGCTATTTTAAGATGAACATCAAAAATTTCAACCAGTCCATTTTGTTTCTACCTGAACAAATAGCGTAGTATAATTTTTTGTCGTTGTCGGATGTACCTTGTATACATTGACTCTACAAACTTATAATTGTAAACTCAACTAAAAAGATATTCTCTGATTCTGAAAGAAATAACACTTTATACAATTTTGAAACTATCCCGTATTTCTGATAATTGAATTAGAAAAACCCTCTAAACTTTGACCCCGGTGACAAAGATGACTCTCACTAATTATTCGTGCCGCAACAGGGAGTGTTCTGAGTAACACTGTGATTATGGTAGACCGAGGAATCAAGCCGCTATTATCGAATCAAGCTCATTAACGCGGAGAGATTTATCTTCAAAGTCGTTTTATAGCAGATATGCGAGGACCAATGGTTAAATTCATAACTTAGTAATTTTGATTCTATCCAAAATATAAGAGAACCCAGAGATAAATTTTTGGAACATAATTGGCTACAGAATTTCTAAAAACTTTTGCTTTAATAGAACTTTTCCCTAAAAATAACGAGTTTTTACTAAATAAAAAGATGTAAATATCAAGGAAAACCTTTCAGTTGCCACAAGACTGAACCCCTCCAACTCTTGATTCCTTTCTGATTTGGAATATTTTTCGTTAGCACTATAGGTCGGCGTGATCTAGAGCAGTTAACGAATTCACCATCTACAATCGGTATCCGAACCTAGATCCTGAAGTTAAAAAGCAATGACTCTATTTGCAAAGCGCTAAGCTGTAGATATATTTATTTATTTACTTTATTTGGATCACCACCGTTAAAAAACCATTCCATATCACATTTCTGGCAATCAGTGCTTTCATAGCTTTTTAGTTTAGTACCCAACCCAAAAGACAATGGAACATCTGAATGGAAGAACCTAGATCTTGAAATTAGGAAGCAATGGCTTTATTCTTAAAACTCTAAGTTGTGTGTATTTTGTTTTTAATTTTATCATCAGTGTTAAACAACATCAACCCAAAATAAAATGGAACTCCTGGATTAAGCATCTTGATTGAAAGTGAACCAGCCTTTTCGTTACATTGAGAAGAAAACCTAAAACAGTCAACAGTCAGCCTGAAGTCAAAAGATTTAAAATCCATGATCCGTTTTTTACCGTGGCATTACTTTACGTCAGTACTTTGATCGATGTGCTGCAAGAACAGGATAGGAATTGACTAAATATCGTCAAACATGGAAGGATTTTTGTACTAAAAAACATCATGTTTTTAATTTTATCTCTTTAAAAAAGTATTCCGAAAATCTAATATTCAACATGTGGCATTTTATGTGTCTTTAAATCACATATTATGTGTTATTAATCCTATAATATGCATTATAAATCTTATAGCATATGTTATTAATCATATAATATGTGTTATAAATTTTATAATATGTGTTATTAATCTTATGTGTTATAAATCTTTGAATATATGTGATAAATCTTATAATATGTGTTATTAATATCATAGTAAATATATAGTTTCTAGTAAATATTATAGTATATATATAGTTCTTTACAGGAGTCATTTTTGCGCAATCCCAGAAGTCAAATCTCAATTTTCTCGAGAATTTCGTTATTTATTGGTAGATGTATAAACGAATATTTAAATCGTTCAAAAGTGAGGCGGTGGAAATTCAAAGACATCAAAAAGTTTAGAGCAGCTTTTGATCCTGAAGCAGGGACTTTTAGGTCACATTTCAGGCAAAGTGCTTTGAATCGCAAATTTATTTTCATTCGAATTTATTTTGTCTATTTGCATTTCAAAACCTTGTGTTAGTGTCACATACAATGCGAGGATATTTTATTCTCTTTGATGTTGGATTGTAAACACATTTCAGACATTGATTAAAATTGACGTTTACGATATTATAAATACACAAAAGTGCCATTCTATTTATAAAGATGTTTGGAATCTGCTACAACCACTTTATTAATATTTCTCGATTATTGTTGCGTTTATAATAAAGAATTGTATTCTTCAATAAAATATATGTCTCTCTAAACTATTTACGTGACGCGAATATTTTTGCTCAAAGAACATAACTCGCAAGGAAGTTACTATCAGTTGATTGCAAAAGCTCTTGCGAAATTTAAAATTTAATGAAATTCAACACATTTTTCACACATGTATCATAATTTTCTATTACCGCTTCCCAGTTTTATCTCAATTTTGATTTGATTTCAATACAGAAACAACGCGAATTTTCGTCAGGGAAAGTCGGAAAATGGCTTTGATTTTGTATTTTAAAATTATTTTATGATAAATGGAAAATGTGAAAATCTGAATTAATTTGCTGCTTCTTCTGAATTCTTTTTACTGCTTTTTTTTTCCTTTTAGCACAGAAATTAAATGTTTTTTTGTAAGAAAAAGTCAAAAAATAGATTTAATTTTGTTTTCTAAAATTATTTTACGATAAATGGAACATTTGAAAGTCTGAATGGACAAGAGAAGTTTATTGGGTTTTTTTCTTTCTTTTACTGTTTTAGTTTGCCTTTTAGCACAGAAATTAAATGTTTTTTTCATAAGAAAAAATCAAAAAATAGATTTAATTTCGTTTTTTAAAATTATTTTACGGTAGATGGAACATTTGAAAGTCTGAATGGACAAGAGAAGTTCATTAGGGATTTTTTCTTCTTTTTGCTGTGTTAGTTTGCCTTTTAGCACAGAAATTAAATGTTTCTTTCATAAGGAATTTTGGTTTTNTTGTTGTTTTCGTTTGTCTTATAGCACCGAAAGTACGTGGTTTTTCGTCCCAAAAAGTCGAAAGTTGGATTTGAATTGTTTTACAGTAAATCGAATACGTAAAAATCTAAATTGGCACGGTTTGTTCATTATAAAATTATTTTTTCTTGCTGTTTTTTAGTAATTAATCGTTATTATTTCTTTGCTATTATATCACTAATCTCACTTGCTGCGATAGATAGACATATTTGTGAAAAGATGTACTGTAATTTAAAGAAACAAAATCATAAAATTTAAATGATTTAGAATTTTGGGACATGTTTTAATGAAACTTGAAACTCTTATTTTATAACTTTAATGTTTCGTTTTTTATAACTGTGTTTGAAAAGCAATAGTTTTCTTAAATTTTGATCATTTTAATTATTTAAAAAGAAACACTTTAAGATTATATTATAAACTATTCTTAATAAAAAGGGCGCAAAATATTTAATATAAGTTTTTGTTTTTATTTATCCTTCACTGTTTTACTATTCAATTCATCCGACTGATGATAAAGTAAATTGCACAAAATACAATTTTTACAGTCTAAAGGCATAAATGTAAAAATTTTATTATTACATGCTTACACATTACGGTAGAATTTTCGTGATCTGAAAATTCCATCTAAAAAATATGCTAATATAATTAGATGCAGATGGAATAACTTACTTTCAAAAACATACTTTCTCTGAATAAACATGCTGCTTATTCACGCATTAGACTGGTGAAAGCTATAGTGTCTTAATTTTATTTTTAATTTTTTGTCCACTTTAGTGAAACTGTAGAGCTATTTAAGTTATTCAAAAACTAATTCAACTGAAGATAATTTCACCCAAAGTAAATTTAATAATTTATTTAATCTTTCATAATTTATTTTGATCATGTTCAAAACTAAGCTCACAATAATATGATTCAAATTAATTCACTTATATATAAATAATTTTTTGACGTGTTTAAATTATGCATTTTTGAATGTTGAGAAATTGTCTTAAATTGATAAAATAATGTCTGAAATAACGAAATTTAGTAAAAAATTATTTTTGAGCATTTATTCCCAAAAACACTCTTGTTAATTTTGAAAACTATACGAATGAGTGAAAATAATTTGAAAAATGTAATTAAATTTACGAAAAAAAATTACTGTACCTTACATAAGAAAGAAAATACTCTTTATTATTATTATTTTATAAACATTAATGCACTGTTAGAATTTTTTCATGCTAAAATTATGGTTAAATAACCAGCAGCAGTCTGTCCATCCAATTAATCGTAACGTTTACGGTAAAGAACGTGTTTTCACTTTTACGGTTTGAAACCATTTACAACTAGTACTGTTAAAAAACAACGAATCCAAAACTGTACGTTTTTCAAACATTTACCACTAACATGGCTTCAAAAACGTAAAATAAAAATTTTACTGGACATTGAAGATGGTTTAGCACCTTTATGGAGCTGCCATCTATAGCACCTTTATGGTGCTGCCATCTATGCATGAATGGTAGTATCATTCTCGTATCGTAATGGTAGTATCGTAAACGAATGTTAGTATAGCCCATGGTTACAAACTGGGGAGTACAAGACTATGGAAATTCTTCACGTGCTGACGACAATGGAGGGAATATTGCGATGTCAACGCTGGGTCTCGAACCCCCGTTCTGTCAGTCATGAGATTGACAGATTAGCCCACTCGGCTATATTCTGCAAGAAACTAAGTTGCTTCATTATATGGGTCTAGTTTGCGCTATAAATTCTGGTTGTGTAACCAAATTAGGTGAAAGCAGTTGATAAATGTTTTTTTCTCAACGTTAACAATTTGAATACCATCTTACATATGGTTAATTGACTGTTTTGTTTGTAGATTTCAAAATAACACTTAAATAAATTGTTATTTAACCATTTTCGCTGACGAATTTCTAACTGTGTGTTGGTTCATTCTATATATGTTAGAAATATAATTACTATTATTTTCTGCAATTGAATCCTCCAGTAACTTTTAAATAGTGTAGTGCATTAATTTATACTAATTATTAAAACTAAAAATAATAATGCAAAAAGTAATTCTTAATACAGCTCTAGCTAAAATGCTTATTGTGAGAAAATAGTTTACATAATTTATTATAATGAGAAAAAAACATATGTTTGATAGCTCTTAATTCGTTATGTTACTTATACTTATGTTATTTCATGTTATCTTATACCCCAAAGTATTTTCATTTTATATTTTGCTCAAATTTCGTATAAATCTCTACTTCGAAGGCATAAAAATGAACGTTACTCGATATTTTTTGTCAACCTCAACGGAATTATCTTAAAAAACACATTACTAAGTGAATAAGCTTTTATTAATGTTAAAGAATAATTAACTTCATAAATATCTACTTTTCTTACTATATTTCGCTTAGCTTACGGTTGAAAGACGAGTAAAGTTTATAAACGCTGTTAATATAAAAGCCGTTCCAATCAAAAAAATTCTCAAGCTGCTGGAAGTTCATAAATAAATCTTATTAAACACTTTCAACGATGGCTTAATTTATTCTTTCTTCATATAAAAAAATTATTATTTTCATAAAAGTTAACATTATTATTCGCTTTCTTATTTTTTTGACAGTAGGTAAATGATATAAATTTATTTCTGTTGTGATAATTCATAAGATTTAAGAAATAAAGTATTTATATACATTTACTTTTGCGTAAATAAATAATTTTTACAAACATTCCAATATGTATTAAAATATATAATATATATAAAATCTGTTTTCTTATTCATGCAGAGACTTTTTGTAAAAAAAAAATCACTGGATCATTTTCTATACATATGTAAATTTCGCCTTTTAAACATTTTTTCATAAAATATTTTGATAAACATAAAAATGCATTTCAAAAAGTCAAATATTTCAAACATTTTTAGATATTTCTTTAGAAATACGTAAACATTATTTGGATTTCTGAATTTAAATATTTTATTTAAGATTTAAAATTTACTTTAGCAAAGAGTTCCTAAATTTGTTTCATATTATGTAAACCTTTCGATTGTTTGATGTCATTTTTTTAAAGTTTCACTTAGTTGATTCTCGCGTTATTTTAATAATAAAACTTATTATCACTTTACAACAAATTTTAATATATATAGTATGTATATTGTTAATATATGTAGTAAGTACATTATTAATATAGGAAATATATATGTAGTAATCAGTATAAATAAGTGTTAGTATAGAAAAAGTAAAGCATTTGAAGTGATACAGCTATTTATCTACAAACGCAAAGGCATGCCAGCTATTTATGAAATTATATTTCTTTCTGAATTTAATCCTCCCTTATAGAAATAGATCACAGTTATTAACAAGTATGGAACTAATTGATTAACTTTATATTTTAGAAAAATCTGTTTCTATGGATTTAACAATAAAATAATGAAGTACTAATAAAGATATCAATCATATTGCACGTTGGAAAATAATAAAGGTAAAAGTCCAGCATTTTTTGAGGTAAACTGTGCTATTTTCAACACAATTACTGGTAAGTAGTATATGGGTGATTCTCACGAAATATGACAATTCACAGTCTCTTGCTCCAAGATCCAATACTATACTACTAAAAGAACTTTTTTTTAAAAAAATAATAAATAGCATTGCTGTTAGCATTTTAAAATGACTTTGAAACTAGCATTGACTGTTTTGCATAGTTAAAAAATTTAATTGAATATCAAAATGTCATTTTCCTGGTATATCGCAAACAATATTTCCAATAATAACTAGCTTCAAAGCTTCCCATACATTTTTCCATTTCTAATTTTTTTTCTGAACAGTTGTAAGCATTTCTAGAATGTATTTAGATGGTATTATTTCCAAAAACTTTGTTGAAAATCATTTTTTCTGTCAATGTTTGTTTGTCATTTGTTTTCCTGGTCACTTCTTTTTAGTAATTTATTACCAAAATATATAGCTCCAGCAATCAATATCTTAGATTCAGAGATTGATTACTATACCATCCTATCAGAACATGTCTAATTGCAGGAATAAAGAACCAACTTTCTGAGTCAAAATGTATTTCAAAACATTTTATAGGGTGAGTAAGTTTTTATGTTGTCATTTTCCTGTCCCCTTGAAATAATTAATAACACAAACTATTTACATTTACCTTAGTTATTTAAGGAAATCCTCATGTTTTCTGCAGAATATAAACGTCTTAGGCCAAAATGTTAAATTGAAGTAATGTTAAATGCTGTAAAATGGCTAAAATTGTCAGTATCCTGGCTGTCATTTTCCTGCCTTATAAATTCCAGGACATAAACACAGTTATAAGAAATTTTTTTAACACTATAATGTAAAGGGGGCAAGCAAATATTAATCTAATATCCAGTTTATCAAAGATTGTAATATGCTCGTATGTAATTAAATTTATTTATTTATTTAGTGATTGATTATTATACACCATTTTATTCTGTACATATCAACAACAAAAACATTTTTGATTCTTCCTACAGTGGATAAATGAATTAATTTAAACAAATCATGGTCCATTTAACGTTAGGTTTTTTTTTTCAAAGCACAGATAGTTAAAATATAAAGGATAAACTAAGAACATCACTGTACAATTCAATTCTGTCATAGTCTTTAAACGTTGCTTAGGTGTATAAATTAAGGAATGTAATAAAGTTGTAAAATAAAACGATTTGAAATATTTTAAATTTATATAATATTATTTAAAAAAATTTCCCATGTAAATTATTATAAAATTAATTTTAATGTAAATTTTCATAAAATTAATTCAAAAAATTCCTAAGATTATCCTTTTCATTGTAAGAGAAGTTTTTTAAGTCGTTCATAATGATGTTAAAGTTAACTTTATTATTCGTGCTGGCAAACAGACTGCTAATCACTTTAAGTAGCCCGGGAAAAAAGACAGTGCCAAATTCACAAATCACAAATTCAAAAATGTTTGCTCCTTACCCAATATCTTCCAGGCATTTTGCTTCCTCTAAAAGCTTAAGATTCCAGAAATTTTCTAATTTTTTTTTTGTTTTCTTTGTTTTAACTGTTTTTTGCAAATTAAAGTGTAGTAAAATTAAAAATTATCTCATTGTGTGTGTTACTCTCTCACTTTCATTATGCTTAACTAATTTGTTAAAATTGTTTACAATAATTATTTTTGGAATTTAGTTACATAAAAAGTTAGAATTAACTTCTCAACTTTGTCTTTTTTGAGTTTCTTAAGTTGAGTTACTTACTATTAGCTTAAAATTATTGTTTTCTTAACTTTTAAGTTAATATGTCATTTTCCCGGCATTCAAAATTTTGTGAATTTCTATTTTAATTTTTTTTTGAGCAAATGTCAATAAACTACACTTCTGTCTGCCAGATATTAATAAATGTAACTCAACAAATATACAAACAAAGAATTTAGATCATTTTGAAGACTTTAACTTTGAAGAAAAAAATTTCCGAATTGTCATGTTTCCAGAGAATCACCCATATACACAACTTAAGCATTCTCAAGGAAAACGTTATGATATACGGAACATTCAAGTCTATTCCAAAGTTGGTTGAATTTGTCACATCTATCAGCTTATTTTGTAAAATCAAAAATAAATGTAGGCGATTGCAGCTTCAACGTTTTGAGAATGAAACCCTTGTTCGTCATTATAATTCAAATTAACTCATTAAACTCTTACCCCTAAATTTAACCCTTAATATCCCTAACAAATGAGTATCATTGTAGTCATGAATTTAAATTGTCTTTTTATCATTAGAAAAAAATTGACTATGTACATAAAAACTATGTACATATAAATTCTGTAACTATATACAAATATATACTCATCGCACTTTAAAATATACAAACATATTTATTAAGGCAAATTAAGGATATTATTTCAAATCAATCGATCTGGAGAGTTATTCAAGAGTTTTCCGAAGTTACTATTGTCTTTAAAATATATTTTTATACATTTAAAAAATTATATTAAAAGCAAAACTTGAAGCTATGTCTCAGTTAAATACTGTTTCATTAATATAAAAGAATTATTTTGTTATGCAAATAATTTTTCTAGTATAATTTAATATATGGATTATAATAGCGAACAAAAAAAAGATTCAAAAATTTAGAACGATACTAATTAGCGCTTTCATTCTGATTACAAGAAAAAACAGTTTTTAAAAATAAATATGCTAAAACATTTTCTTTTTCCTGAAAAAAATCATTACATTTAAACAAAAGGATGCTTTCTTCATTAGATTAACACAAAAAAAGAGAGAAAAGAGAAATTTTAACAGGAAAATTATTATAAAACAAAAAAAGCGAACAGTTTTTTTATCACCTACTCTGTCATGCGGAAAAAAATTAATTTTAATAAACAAATCAATGTGTAAAAAAAGGTAGAGAGAGAGTTTTAAAAATGAGGTTTACAAAACACTTGCTCCTTTGCTCTGTTTTTTTTTTAATTTTAAAAAATGGAGAATCATTCCTAATTATTTATTTTATAAGATGTCAAAATTACTTCTTGTAAAATTAAATATATGAATTCTGTATCAAAATATAAAAAATATTCTGTTTCAAAATTTATTTTTAAAAAAATTCGGAAGTAAAATTATGTTTTAAAGAGTAAAATTGCTGATTTACTATTCGTTTAATGATACGAATTGTTTACAGTGTGCATAATATTTATAAAAAAAATTTCCTTTTAAAAATCCAGAACAGTGTAAATTGCTTTTAAATGTTATTGTATTTTCCCTCTTCACTTTACTTACTTAAGTGTTTTGTAAATCAAAATTTTTCAATTACATTTTAGTTGGAAAATATTAGATGATTTGCGATTATATGAGTGTTTATGTAATAAAAATAACATGACCTGAAATCTAGTAGTTAGGCGAATCAAAATCTATTTTCCTTTTTGTTCCATAATAATTACAAACATTCAACTAACTGGTGTTAAATGAAGAATGTATTGTTAAGTAAAAGCAACATAAAAATTTTAGGTTTTGATCACTACAGAATAAATTCTATTAACAATTTTATTTTCAAATTATAATTAAAAATCAATAATTGCATAAAATTTAATTTGCAACTACCTTTATGCGTTAACAAAACTGATTTATGATGATTAAATAATTAAAACAAACGCACAAGTTGTAAGAGATAAGGTAAATATGCATTGCTCAGTCTAAAAATTGTAACGCTTCATAATGAGAAGTGTCAGGCAAAAAATTGATCCAATCTCTAACTGAAAAGATACATTTTTACCTTTTAAGCTATCGTGACCATAACACTACAGACATTCAATGATTTAAATATGTTTAATGTTTTTAACGCAATGTTTTTCGTAATATATATGGCCGTTGACCGTTTATTAAGTTTATGCTCGTAAAAGCTATTTTTGGGCCTTGACGTTGTTTAAGACACGAATGATTTGTTTGTCGAATCTAGGCAAATCGCGCAACGAGACAAAATAGTGTAGTGCTACTATTGGGAATTGTACACCTCCTAACTGAGTTATAGAGCTTTATAAAAAAGCATGAGAGTTAATGGCCAACTCAACCAATTTTCATGAAATTCGTATAAATAACAGAGCTTTTGTCAAAGAAGTAGGCTGGTCGTGTAAATAAACTCTTTGATTTTTACGGAAATTTATTAAATTGTAAACTTCAGTTAAGATCAGTATCTTCATTCAGTGAGTATTTAATCAATCAAAAACCATTATTATCGAATGCATGTTTTTACTTTCAGTGGCAAAAACCATGTTTAAAATTCAGTTCCTTATTTCCCTCAATATTGTAATTCGTGCTTTATTATTTAGTTTTTTATTTGAGTTCTGATTTTCATAATCAAAAAAGGCTGATTTTAGAGTAAAAAACGATACCAAATGGCCAAAAATTTCCCCCCATTTAATAAAATAGTTTTTAGTTAATTGTATGCTCAAAAAAAGACCAGTTCTTATAATTATTGATGAAAAATCATTGATACAATTGATTTTATTAAAGCTTTCAAGCATCAGAAAGTTCCACCACAATAAACAATTTGAAATCACTATGCTCAGACAACAACCATTTCGTGTAGCATAATCACTAGTTTTTCATCAAAAAATGTATTTTAAGATATACTATAAATAAATGCATAAAATATTCAAATGAAAATGTTTCTTCTTAAAAAAAAATCCTAAAATTCATTTTTTCTCTTTTTTTGATGGTAAGTACATCTTCTCCTTAAATTATAAGATGGTTTATATAAATAAATTACTTAATTTAGATTATCTTCTTATGAACAAAATAAACAGTTTTTCAAATTAATTTCTTCTGATAAATCGTGAAACTAAGCTAGAGCGCCAGGAAAAAAAGAGTAAAATCAATAAGAAAAATAAAATATAAAAGTTTCGCATGCTTTTTTTATGTTAACATAAAAAACGAGAATCATAAAAAAAATCCAATAAGTAAAAAATATGCGAACGAACTGTGATAAAGGAAAAAACTCCATTGTGCTTCCTTATTCGTATATATTAAGTAATTTTCTTCTATTCATATCAGTACGAAAATAAATTATGGTTTTAGAAGTCTCCTGAGATCTTGTTATTACACTTAAATGATTTTCTAAGATAAACAAAACATTCATTTCCAATTATTCAACACAAAAACTCTGTAAGACAAAATATATAATATTTTTGCAAATTAATTGTAAAGATTATCATCAATTACTTTTCAACGAAGTGACTTGCTTTATAACTGAAATATTATTGATTTAAAAAAACAGCAGCTGTATTAATCAAAAATTAATAAATCTTTATTTACGAAATATTAGATGGTTGTCAATGACAGAATTAAAGATTGCTTTATGCTAAGATTGTCAAAACTGAACTTTAACTAAATTATTTCCTTACTATTTCTTTTTGTTGATTTATACTGATTTATCAATTAAAAGAACTATTATTTCACAAAATTACTTAACAGTTAATCCGCCAATCAAACAAGCTCTCTCTAGAATTTTTATTTCCACCGTGCTTGGTACTGATTATCATATTTTCGAAAAGTGTTTATTTTTCCTCGTTTAGGCATTAGTTTTTGTCACCTAATATGCATACTTTTTTTATATCGTCTTTGACAAAATTTCTTAAGAGCAGTAGTTACTTAAAAAGAACCCATAGTCATGAAATCTTTAAAATACAAAGTATCAACAATATAGATCAATTACATTTACTTGCAATTGATTATTTTAAGTCTTGATGGCTTAGCGGGATAGAACGTTCGCCTTCCAATGAGGTGAACCGGGTTCGAATCCAAGCAATGGCTGGTATATACGAATTCCTCCGGCTTGCACCGACCGCAGTGCTGATGTAAAATATACTCAGTGGTAGGCGGATCATGGGTTAGAGTTCCTTTGCCGTCAAGCTAACCGTGAAAGGTTCTCGTGGTTCTCCTCTCCATGTAACGCAAATGTGGATTAGTTCTGTTAAAAAGTCCCCCACGAATGCAAATTTCTCCAAATACTTGATCCAGAAGTTCCCTTGTCTTCTGGATTGCGCTCAAAATTACAAGGCTACAGCGTTGAACATTAGCAGTGATTATAACCCGAAAATTGGGTCGGCTAATCAACAACGGTTATAAAATAAAAATTGATTATTTTGAAAATACATAAGATTAATTTAAATCACCTTTGTAGTATCATTACTTTTCAGAGTTGTAACTTTGGCTTTTCAAGTATATTCATTGGTAAATAAATAATCCCAAAAATCTGAAGTGGTAAGATATTACTTGATTACAAACTTTCTTTGGTTCAAAAATATACGAATTCGAAATAACAGATTAAAGGGTTTAAGCGCTCAAAAATAAGCGCCCATTTTCAAGACTTGCCAGACGTGTGTCAGAAGAAACAAAAGTTATTTGAAATTTTGCTTTTACTTTCAAGCCAGTTTTGTTTCTTCTCATTCACGTCTAGCAAGTCTTGAAAATGGGTGCTTATTCTTGAGCCTATTTTGTTATTTTAAATTCGTGTATTTTTGAAGTGAAGAAAGTTTTTAATCGATTAACACATTTATTATATTTGGTTTTTCAAGTATATTTGGTTTTTCAAGTATATTATTATCAATTGTACTCAACTTCAA
This sequence comes from Parasteatoda tepidariorum, assembly GCF_043381705.1. NCBI lineage: Eukaryota > Metazoa > Arthropoda > Arachnida > Araneae > Theridiidae > Parasteatoda > Parasteatoda tepidariorum. Next base: position 68,175,814 of record NC_092205.1, on the reverse strand, counting down.
AGCATTTACCATAATCATTAGCAGCATTTCTGAATAATATGCCCTTGTTTTTATTACATTTAAAATTCAAATTTTACAACAGTTAGATAGTTTAAAAAAATTATAAACTTTTCAAGAATATGGATAACTAAAGATAACTAAAAATCTGCATAAAATCCATGAAAGTTTTTAGTTCTCAAACATAAACTATTCACTCTAGTATTCTGTACATTGATTATTATAAAATGCATACAAATAAATTATATTTGGTTTTTCGAGTATATTTATTTTCAGTTCAACTTCAAAACATTTGCCGTAATAATTTGCAGCAGTTTTTAATAATATGCCTTTGTTTTTATTACATTTAAAATTCAATTTTTAACAACCAAACAGTTAGAAAGTTTGAAAAAATTATAAACTTTTCGAGAATATGGATAACTATAGATAACTAAAAATCTGCTTAAAATCCATGAAAGTTTTTAGTTCTCAAACATAAACTATTCACTCTAGTATTCTATCTAATGATTATTAGAAAATGCATATAAATAAATTATAATCACAATAAATTTCCATAAAATTGTTAAAGCAGTAAAACTAACTGTATGTTGGAATATTTGATTATGAATTCTACATATTTAATTAATTTGTTTAATAAGCCAGTTAAAACTGAATTTTGTTCCACACTGCTGAAATTCTACTGCTTAAAGTGTGTAATCAAATATACCCAATGTGTTTGAATGTCAGTTCAAAGGCCTTAGGCATTATAAATCTTTGATTTAGGTAGCTATTTTACTCCATAATGATATATATCTGATGCACAAATGTTGCTAATTCAATTAGTTAAATTTAGTAGTGGTTCTAAATTATTCATTTTAGCCAAATCAATGATATTTATCATTGATTTGGCTAAATAGAATAAATAATCCTATGTTTGTGATATTTTGCTAATAAATCAAAGGGAGTTTTGAACTGAATATTAATTTAGTATTTCATTAAATTAATTATCTAAGAATAAAAGATTCTTTTGTAATTTAATTACCAATATGAGATTTAAAATTATAAAATTTCTGTTGTTTATTTGTTGTTTGCTGTTGTTATAAATTATTTTTTACTGATGAGTAAAAAAAATTTGGATTTTCTTTTCTTATAAGTATATAATTTTGGTTAAAATTTTGAAAAAATTAAAATTAGTTTTGAATTTCGAAATGGATAGTTAATTTATTTACTGAAGAAGTCTTATTGCATAGCTCTGATTTTTCTAAAAACAAAAGCTACAGTTTGAAATATATGGGTTAATGTGTTCAATAAAAAATTAAATTTTCTAAATTCCATTTATCAAGAATAATACGTGATTTAAGTCAAACAAATTTTTTTAAATATGTTCTTATTTTTGTGATTTTTTAAAGTCTTATTTTATTGAAACTAACGTTTTTCTTTTTCTAGATAAATAATAAGTACGATAATGTATGTAAATTTTTAATTGATGGTAAAAATAAAAAAGAATTATAAATGTAAGTACCTGGAAATTTCTATGTCATAACTTTCTATTAGTAGAAATAATTTGTTGTTTAGTAAACTTGTTTCAATTCCACTTATTTATGTTTATGTTTATTTAAATAAGAGAACTTTTAAAAGTTTAAAAACCGTATATTTTGGTTTTATTAACCAGAATTATGGTTTTTTATGGCAGAAATGTCCTTTCAATGCGGTATGGTAATTTTACCAGAATTTTTCCTCTGTGTGATATACAGGAATAAAACATTCACTTCGAGCCTTGAAAATAAATGGTAAAATCAGTTTTCTTCAAAAGACTTGTATTTTACTAGATTTATTTATCAATCAATCAGAGTTTCATGAAAAATTCAAGCTTCTAAAATAAGTACATATGTTACAAAGACTGATATTCATGCTTATTATAGAATAGTTCTATTTAATGATATAAATAACATTGACTTTAATTCTAAGGGAAAAATATCTTTATTTCCAGCATAAAAAGAAGCATACGAATTACCCTATATTCTACGTCACAGAAAAGAATCTCATCAATCAAACCGTTTAAGAGAATTGTGATTTATGGTATTGATTTTGGTAGTTGATGTGCTATTGCTGCCCCTGTGACAGATGTAAAGTCTTAGTTTTAAATGGTTTGATCAAATTTATGTTTCTTATTTTCAGCTGAGCCGAAAGAAGAAATTGTTGAAGCAAAAATTTATATAGATCAAATGAATGATGGAAAATACTTGAAAAGAAATTTTTACCGTATTTCAAATATACTACATTAGAATGTAAGAAAAACAGTTTTGAAAAATTCGCAAATTGAAAGAATCTGCAATATGATACATCTCTTAATACAGTGCTCAATTTTCAACTTTAATTTAAAATTTTTAGTAAACAAAATACATTCTATTCTCTTTTGAAAATTTGTATAGCATGCATATATACCAAATTAAATTGTAAGTATCTAACCTGATGCTGCGTATAGAAAAAGTCTATTCAATATATATATATAGATATATTGAAAGTTGAGAATAAGTTCTGACTTCAGTTGTATTTATATAATATTGTGACCCATTTCATGTCAACAATGTCAGTTAAATTTTCAATTCAAATTTTTGATATTTAAGTAAATAAATCGAACAAATTTTGGAAATCAGAAATCAACTGTCAAATCGCACAGGTTGGACAGTTAAAATCATGTTAAAATCATCGAAAACTGTTACTGAAAATAGAGATTAAAAAACGCTTCTGAAAACATATGTTGCTTATATATATCAATATCAATAGAACTCTGGCAAGTGATTGAATAGTTTTTTTTTTGTTTCTGGGATATGCTGTTTCTGGGATTCTGTTTCTGGGATTCGTTACTTAGTGAAAAAAATTCCAGAGGAAATTACGGTAAAAAAGTAATGACACCTTGACAGCAGCATCCTAAAAATAAATTTTACCAAAAAAAAAAATTTCTGTAAAACTTTTTTTTTGTTTCCAATGAGCTGCACAATCGGACTTGCCGATGAGCAGACCTAGTGCGTTCTCCAGAGGTGGTATCCACTCTTTCAGGACCACCACAATGGGTGAGATACCGTTGGTCATGTTAATTTGGACGTCCAGTTTCTGCCACACTAGATGGCAGCACCGAGACTCTATTTGGATGCTAAAGTGCACCAGGAATTTAATTTTGCCGGTAATGCCAAAGCCAATAAGGTACTCCAAGGATCTTATTTCTGTAAAACTGAATACCGTAATTTTTATAGTACTATTTATTCAACCGTGAGTCAGGAGATTAACTGTGATTCAGTGATCTAATTACTGTGATTCAGTGATTTTACACTTAATATTGCTGTAAAAAAGTCCAGACCAAATTACGGTACGAAGCACTGACACTCTGAGTACCGATACTTTTTACCACAATTTTTTCCTGTATTACTTGCAGTGTAGATTTGTGCTGATTATTTTGAATACAATTTAAATAATGTTAATAATAAAACTCAAGGGTAATTTAAAGAGTACGTATATTTGTGGTAAATATAAAAATATATTTAGTTAAATACTTTAAGTAGCAGATGCAATAAACATACCTAAATATTTTATTCAGCTCAATATTTTTAGTTGAATTTATGTTTACTAAGAATTATATCTCAAACTAGATGTACAAGTTTATAAGTTATCATCATTAACTCATAATAATAATTAACAAACCATTTTTCCAGCTTTAAAGCTTAACTAAGAACAAAACTCAATTAAGGAAAATGATAAATACAACTTATAATTTTAAGTTGCATTAATAAAAGAATTGCAACAATTATTTATTCACTATACATTTGTTAAGACTTTCCACAACCTTTCAAAACAAGAAACATTTTAGAAGCAAACGCATTTTAAATCCTGATATCTAATTTCATTCCATTAAACTAGAGTTTGCTTTTAGTAGATGGACTGTTAAGTTAATGAAATGTTTCCTCGAAATGTTTACAGCTGAAACTTTATTTTGAATATTCACAGCACGCTTAAATATTTAATTATACTTGAGGATAATTAAAGCTGAACGAATAATTAATTTCTTTAAAAACATGTAGTTCGTTGTTTAGATAGACTAGGGAAGAAACTAAATTCTACTTTAACTTTGTACTTTTTCCTGCATCGAAATACTCAGTTTGAAAGTTAAAATTCCTATATTCATTAAGAATGCTGATTCAATTATAAATTCTATTTCTTCCACCGCACTTTTGAAAGACTCTATAAACTTATTTTAAACTCAGTAGAACATTTCACTTGAATAAATTACTTTACAAAAAAAGTTCTCATGAAGTTTAAAGTACACTAAATTCTTTAGATTTTCTATTACTTTTACAATTCGCAAAAAAATATATTTTGTGGTATTTTTTTCAATTGGCTTGCAGTGAAAGAATTTTATCTTCAAACTATATAGTTAAAGATCAAAACGAGAAGCCAGTTTCATACTATGTTAGACTAATTTTATTTTATTTAAATTTATGACCAAACAGCTGACCGATTTTTGGGTTTACGACTATGTTTAACTATGTTTGACAATGTTTAAACCCGTAAAGTAGTAATTTTAAACCGAACCTAGAATACAAGTTAATTCTTTAATCAAGCATTGGAGCAAATTAGCTTTCTTGGAAGACTTTTTGATGGAACGAAATTACATTTACGTTACACGGTGAGAAAAACCACAAAAATGTCCAACGTTTAACCTGACGGCAAGAGGATTCAAGCCCATGATTCATCTACCACTGAGGATATTTTTCGTCAACACTGTGGTAGTCGCTTAATTAAAGATTTAATATCAATGAATAATACAAATTTAATAAATTATAACTAAATACAGGGCATTTTCCTAAAATATTATTATTTTTTTTAAAACAAATTTCATCATTTACGTTTCGAATGGCTTTCAAAAAATAGTTAAGCGTTGCTTTTGCAAAGAAATCAATTTATCGGAAACGACAATATCAATTTTAATATTACAATGGAATTGAACTGTCAAAATTTCGCAATTTGCACCGAAGAGCCATTACATAATGACCACCCTCCATCTATAACAATGGGCTCGCCCAGGAACAATATTTTCATGGGCACATTAGGACCCATAATCCTCATAGAACAATCCCTGACGTCTGTAAGCTACTTGAACATAGTTGCAGACCAGGTTCACTCATTCATGGCAACAGTTTTTCCTGCTGGAACTGATGTTTACCAACAGGATAATGCACCATGTCATAAGGGTCGAATCGTCATGGATTAGTTCGAGGAACATTCCAGTGACTTTCAAGTCATGTCTTGGCCCCCAAATTCCCCTGACCTTAATCCAATAGAGCATTTGTGGTCCTACTTGGAAAATCTAATTCGTGTGGCCACGCTACCCCCTTAGGAAGAGGGAATTGCAGGACCAGTTGGTGAGCGCTTGGTACCAGATACTTCAGACTACCTATCAGCACCTTGTGGAATCAATGCCACGGCGGGTGCTAGCAGTTTTGAGGGCTAAAGGTGGTCCTACATGTTATTAGCAGGGTGGTCATAATGTAATCCCTCTTCGGTGTATATCGTAATGCATTGTATTACTGTAAGCATAATGAAAGAAATTCGATGAATCATAATATGTTAACAATCTGTACGGACCAATTTGAACCACATTATTGCTCATTGCGACATTATTGCTCATAATTAAACAATCATCATAAAAACATGACGTGCAAAAGATCAATCTAAGGGAAAACAATGTTCAGTTTTATATCTCATTAAGGTCGTAGCAGCGTTTCATCGATGCAGCATATGTTTTAAGATACTGACATTATGGTTAAACAGTAAACGGACTTAATGGATTATTATTGTTATATCCTGCTTCTAGATCAAATACAGCTGGAAAAATTCTCGGGTAAACAAACTCTTTAATTGTATAGACTGAGTTTCATTTGAATTCAACATTAACAAACAATGAGTATTAACGTACACACAACGTAAGAATATCACGTAGGAAAAATATAGCCTCCAATGCTATTACATCGATAACATCTCTCAAAATATCGTTTATTATAATCTCGTATATCCAAGCTATGGCATAAGTAAAATCCTTCCGTGGATTAAATATTGGGTAAATTAAATCTCACATAGACAAAACATTGCTCCGGGGCAGATTAGATTTATCTTTTATTATTAAAGCTACAACACAAGATAACTATATTCTCAAGATAATTATTACAAGATCACAAAGATAATTATTGGCATAAATGACATCACAATTAAATTACTACCATTTTAATCTTGGAAATTTATGATATAAAACTTAATTAACTTTGCATTTGAAAACAAAAAATGCATTGCGTGCATTTATTGTTTTGAATGAAATGGTACACGTATTTTTTACTACACAGAAAAATTTTAAAAAATTAATATTTTGAATTAAAATAGTAATAAGACTAATGTTTTTTGAATATTTTTAACCTAAATAATAATTTGAAATAACTCTCATAAATTACCAAAAAAAAATTTCTATAATTAAAAGCAAACATGAAAAGAAATGTTATACAAAATACTTTATGCCGGCCAGGTGGACGAATGGTTAGCCCGCCTGACTGCGAAACCAATGGCCGCGGGTTCGAATCCCGCTCGGGCATGGATGTTTCTCTCTCTTGTGTTGTCTTCTCTTTTGTGTGATGAGTAAATGTGGATGGCCCTATGAACGGGATTGTGGCAGTGTGGCGTGGGCAATGTTAATCGCCTCCTTGACTTTGGCTCACAGGTGACCACTGGGTAACGCGAAATGAGTAACAACTCTGGCATCTTCTAAGGCAAAACGAATAAAGTTCAGTGCCTGCCATTCGGGAAAAAAATGCTTTATATATTAATTCGAAGTTTAAGATTTGTATGTGAATGTAAATTGAAATGTAAATTTTTCAGTTTCATTTTGAAAAAAACTTACTCAAAGCAATTTGTTAAATAAAAAGTTAAATTCTAAAAAATTAAACATCCAATAAGAGAAGGAATAAAATTCAACAGAACTAATTTTAATTGAAGGACATCCCTTTAAATTATCGAACTTATCTTCAGCAAACAATATTTAGTCCAATAATCAAAACTAGAAATACAAATAATACAATAATTCAGTAATGCAAATTCATCTTCCTCTGCCAAAACTATTGCATCAACTTAACTTAAAGCTTTACTGCAGTTTACTAGATAAATGATTAAAATACATACCAAATATTCATGAAAAATTAATGACCATCCGGAACATCAAAGAAACAATCACCTGTGATTTATTTTCGTTTTTGAACATCCATAATGAGAAAAAAATGATTAATGAAATACTATTCTATAGAGCAAAAGAAAATGACTAATAAAATTTAGAAAAATACTGTTTTCGTGTTTGTTAAATTCGTAATAGGACATTAATCTTAGATTTGTTTCTTTTGTAATTTAAGAAAATCCTTAGGTATTTTTAAAAAGCAGAATTTTATACTGCTACAATTTTTGTATTAAAATACTTATTGCTTAGTTTATTTACATATTTTATATTAATTCGAAGTAAGTTTTTTTCCGTTTTCTACGGTATTAAGTTTTAGGGCGCTGTTATTAGGATTAAACTAATTGTTAACCCATAAGTTTGTGTAATGTTGTATCTATAAATTTTTCAGTTTATCAGATTATGGACTAATAAGTATTATTTCTAATTCTTAATAATTTTGTTTACAAAATAAACATAAAAATATTTGGAAAAAAAGATTTTAAAAAAATATTTGAGAATTAAAATAATTAAGAAGTCAAAAATATTCAACAAGCAAAATTATTTAATTGAGGCTTAAATAATATGTAAAGAATAAGGGAACAATATTTTTTCAATATTTAGATTGAAAATAGCGAAAGAGCAAGAATAACAAGAATAGAAAATAACAACAGAACAAGAAATTGTAAGAATAGAAAATAACAATAGAACATGAATAACAAGATGGAAAATAACAATAAAACACAAATAGATTAACAAGATTAGAATATAAAAATAGAACACAAATAAAAGGAGTACAAAATAACAATGGAACACGGATAACAAGAGTGGAATATAAGAGTATAAAACAAATAACGGGATTGGAATATAAAAATAGAACATGAATGAAAGGAATAAAATTTAACAATAGAACACGAATAGCAAGAGTAGAATATGACAATAGAACACGAATAACAAGAAAAGAATAGAACAATAGAACACGGATAACAAGAGTAGAAAATAGTATATTTGCAATAATAAAACATTTTCCTAGAAAGAAAATTATTTCTCTGCTCTTCTATAAAAATATTGAACTTTAGATCATAAAAAAAATTATAAGCAATCAGCAGTATCATTTGCAAATTTATTAACTAGAAACCGATTGCAAAATATTTGAAAAAGAAGGAATATTTACCAATGATTAAGTTAAAGACATTAAGGTTAATACGTTATTATGTAAACCATGACGTCAGAAATGAAAATCATTATGGAAGAGGACGTAAATAGTTAGTTGTTACATCGAAGTATATTAAATGGGAATGTATTTTCACTTAATATTTTCAAGATTTATTAAATGAGTTCAAGATATTAATATCCACACCTTGTAATGTTTCTTCTGTTCATGACTTAACATGTTCTTAGCATTTTCTTCTTGTTCATAACTATTTTCTTCTGTAACATGAACGGATAATACGGAACGGAACGTTCCACTGTGACGTCATAACACATTTGTGAAAAGTGTCAGTCTATCCGGGCAGTTTTTTGTTGATTGTGTTGCCAGTTGAGTAAAATAAAAAAAAAACAGATCTTATTTGAATAATAAATTAATAAATGATAATAGAAGAATTATTCGTAAATATCGTTAAAAAAGGAGGAAAAAAATAACTTAAGTAAATTCTGTTTAAACTTTATTAATATAAGTAATAAGTAAGTTAGGTAAATAATTAAATTTATTTTGATAATCAGTTTTTATGTGTAATTTTACTTCAGATTTTATTCATTTAACTTAATTCTCATCCTTAAATAAAGATGAAAAACTGGTAAAATACGAGTTTTTTTTATGAAATAAAAGAAAAAATGAAATAGAGAACTCTACAGAAACAAAAACAAAATTATCTGAAGCATTTTACCTGACCTAATAATGTATTTCAAGTAAAATACGTCAAATGTTGATTAATTCGATAGAAACAGCGACTTAAGTGTTATAAGTAGTATTTAACTATATAAAATAAAATTATTTGCTCATAGAAAAATTTCTTTAAAAAAAATAGTTTCCTAAATCTCAAACAAAGTATTACTTTTTTATCAGAGATCTAACAGGGAGAAAAAAGATAAGAAACGAGATTTTTTTAAACCTGAAATTAACTTAAAAGATTGGATAAAGCAATATTTTTTTATCCAGTTCTTCAAGAAAATATTTTTTTAGAAACTCTCGCGTGATAGTTGCTAAGCTTTTAACACAGTTGGTTTTTATAGTTTGATTTCAATTTTTTATTTAAAAAATTTAATTAAAGGATAACATTCAAGTATTTTTTTAATTCGCAGTAAAGAATATTTGTTAGTTAATACATAATACACAGACTTATTGCATTATATTAAAACTATTATATCCAAAGAAGAAGAAAATCTCATACTTATAATTTATTGCATTATTAATTTATTAATTATTCACAGCGTGAAAAATAATAATTATTAGAAAATATTTAAAAAAAATAAAAAATTTTAATGTTAAAAAAATAAAAATTATAACGTTAAGAAACCATGGCAAAATTATGAAAAATTTGAAAATAGTCATAAAATGTATAAGTTTTAATTCATGTGCATATTTTTACTTTATAGAAAGTGTTGTGTTAAATGTTTGCAAAATTTCGTATTTAAAGCATTTATTAGGAATTATTATGGGGCCATCTAAACTCCTTAGCCATCCTCTATTGATTTCCGTATCCAGCTTCGCTTGAATTATCGAAAACATAGTGTCTTGATGCAGAAAAGTGACTATGCGCTACAAGAAAAGCCAAACACAAACCAACTTTGTAGAAAAACTGCCTTTAAAACAGTACAAAATAAGGAGAAAGTTCAATTACATAATTAAAAAGAATCGTTAATAAAATTAAATTTCACATATGCTTTGTAAATCGAAAATAAAGATGTATTATAAGTAGTTGTTTTTAATTCCAAGGATCGTTTCCTTTTATCAGAATGTATAAAAACTACATGCGTATCTAGCGTCTCTTTATTAGCATTAATGTCTGCTAAGTTCGCACTTTATCGATAACACCTTACAATTTTTCAATTCACTTTTCCCCTTATCTTACACCATTTTCATAGCATATACTAACCAAGCGGTACTGCAATCGATCTCCTTTTACAACACATAGTCACTTTACTACAACATGCCTCCATTTTTATGACCACGGTTGCAGCAGTTGAAATGTTAAAAGTGATATTGTTTGTTTGCTTTAATGTTTTGTTTGTAAATTAGTTTGTTTCCCATTTACAGATAAAATCACTATATAAACATATCACTCAAATATACATTGTGCTAAACCAAAGTATCATCTCTTTTTTGATTAACCTGAACTTTCTAAAGCCTCACTATTTTTTCCCTTTAACTTCAGTTATTTGCACAAAAGTCTTATCTTGCGTTGTTTTAGGATAGGGGAGAGTGGGGCCAATTGGAACAGGGTACGATTGTAACAGAGCAAAAATTTCGAGTGTCTGGTTCTAGATTTGGTTCCTAGGTGGCGCACAAGGTGCATTTAATAAATCTACATGTACACCCCTGCTGGCAATCATTTTTATATACTTTTGAAAGAGTTACATCACAAAAGATATTTTCACGCTACGTAAGTACTTTTTTGGTATTAGAAGATTATATTGTAACAAAGTAATTTTATTTAAACAAATAAAAATTATTAACCGAATATGTAAGTGGACACCTTAATTAACATTTCAAAAGAAAGAAGATTAGTTTTGTTAATTAGCTAGCATTGTTTTTAACAAATGAAGATGAAATGGCGTCTTGGGGACGATTCTAACAATAAGTAAAGGGGACGATTGTAACAGCTGAAAATAAATAATCTTATATTTACGAACCATTACTTAACTCTTTAAAAACCACCAATGGTTTCCTATATCATTTATACTATGTTGCATGTGCATTATTTAATTTGTCACCTTAACAGTTCAACCCTTTCGGTCACTGCTTATTATTATTTTTACTCCTAAAATATCACTTCTATTCTGATCAATAAAAAAATATTTCACAACTATGATAATATGCATAATTAACTATATTTTAGTTGAATTTATGAACTGTTACAATTGACCCCGTAAGTGGAGACAATTGTAACAGGTGCACGACTGTCAAAAATTGTTAATAACTAATATAATAGCATTTAAAATAAGGTATTTATTTTTTTCTAGTAGAGGAAAGTCTACTTTACTCGTCTGTCAATTAATACTAATAATATATTGGATTTTTTATTAGTTAAAAATAGATAAGTAAAAAATTTTACAATTGACCCCACTCTCCCCTACCTATTATAATTACTTTGCTTATAAATTTGAGATAAATAAAAAGATAATTAATATAAATTTCGAGCATTTAAAATAATACTATTAAGAAGCAAATATCCTATAAATCAGATTTTTACCAATCTTAAAATAAGGACTAAACTTAATTACAAATTAGCAAAACCAGAACATAGAATACAAACAAAATATCCAATATCAGAGTTTTCCATTCGAAAGAGACAATCATATAAAGCATAAATACAAACTCTTTTAGATTATAAAGTGAAAAGCCACTTGAAAATTAAGCCCTCTTCAGAACTACTTGCAATTCGCTGATTCTACAACACATGATAAGAACCTCAAGGATCATCATAATGGTGAGAATGTACTTGATTCTACAAAAGAATCACATTTTTTTCTAAGTCTACACTCTGAACAAAAGAGTGATCTGGTGACTTTTTTAAGTATATAATCCTTTCGAGAATCTTTAAGAAAGTTGATAAAATAGACTGTCCTAATTTTGAGTATTCTTCAACAATATTTTTATTCAACTATTTTAATTGTTTGGGGACAAAGACTATTGTTGACTAGATTACCTCGGGAAAAAAGGTATATCTTATAATTTGAAAAATTTACCTTTAATAAGAACTCCTATCTTACGTGGTTTTTAGAGCACTTTTTAAAATTACTAGGATAAATAGGAAATATCAATTTAAAGTAAATAAAAAGATAAAATTTAGAGGAATAAAAAGATAATGAAGATAAATAACGAGTGTTTAAAATATACAATTAAAAGAGAAAAACATACTATAAATCAGATTTTTACAAATCTTTAAATTAAAAGATTAAAATAAATTGCAAATTAGCGAAACCAGAACATGGAACACCAACGAATTATCCAATATCAGAGCTTTCCATTCAAAAGAGACAATTATTTAATATCTAAAATATAAATACGGACTCTTTCAGATTATAATAAGAAAAGCCACTTCCAATTTAAGCCCTCTTCAGAACTACTTGCAATCCGCTGATTTTACAACAAATGCTAAGAACACTCAAGGATCATCATAAAGGTGAGAATGTACTTGATTCTGCAAAAGAATCACGTTTTTTTTCTAGTCTACACTATGAACAAAAGTGTAATCTGGTGACTTTTTAAGTATATAATCCTTTTGAGAGTCATTACGAACGTCGATGGAAGAGACTATCCTAATTTTGAGTGCACTTCAACAATACTTTTATTCATCTATTTTAATTGTTTGGGGACAAAGACTATTGTTAGCTAGACTACTTCAGGCAAAGAAGATATTTCGCATATTTTGAAAAATTTATCCGATCGTAAGTCAAATATAATTTTTTCTCCAATAAATATTTCGAAGCAAATTTGTAACAAAGACGGCTTAGAGTATAAAATATTTAGCTATTTTATATCTTTTTAAACAAAGGCTTTGCTTGAATTACTTTAACGGAAAAAATTATTTCATGCATTTTTAAATATTAATCCGATTATAAATCTGGTATGATTTGTCTTTTTGTAATTTTTTTTAAATAATTTTGTTAAAAAGATTGAATTAAATAAAAATCAAATTAAAAATAATATTCCCATGAAACTGAAGTGATAAAATAGTGACTTAATTAAAAAAACAACATTTGCGTCAAAAATTTATTTCAAGCTTTAAAAAATCGGCTCCTATTTTCAAGACTTGACAAACGTGAATGAGAAGAAATAAAAGTAATTCTTAAAAAAATGTAAAGTTGCCATCGGAAAATGGAACAATAAAGGTGAGATACAAAATTTAAAAAAATCCACAGTAACCAAGAGAGGTAAATCAGAGTAAAATGCATGAAGAGGGGATGAGCAGTTGATTTTAAAGTTTTGTTTTTCATCTTTATATTTTCCATATTTCATTGAGAACTTTACGCTTTTTCTCAAATCACTTTTTCTTCAACTTCACGTTTAGCAATGGGCACCTGAAACATGCTGAATGTTATTTCCAATTTATATATTTTGAAATGACCTCAACTTTGAATCAAGTAATAAGTTCAAATGCTACTAAAATATTTCATATTGTATTGATTGATATTATATTGATTGATATATATATATATATCATATTGATTTCATATTGTATTGAAGAGATACCACAGTAGAAGAAATTTGAAGAGTTTATGCTGTTTTTAGAAAACATTGCTTTTCCGGGCGGAGTAATATTTATGACTATTCAGCCAATTTTATCCAAATTTTAGCCAGCGCCCTCTATGCTAATTTTACCAATGACGCAAAACGTCAATATAAAGAAATGCCGTAATACATCCTGTAAAAGACCTGCATTATTTGGGCTCCTATAAATTTACAAAAATTGAGGATTGCGCATTGATTTAGACAATTTTCATCTATGGTGAGATTTTTGCTAAAATTGCGTTTTTAATAACTTTTTAACTATTTAAGTTAGATGGTGTTCTGAACACTTGCCTTCTTTAATTGCAATTTGTCGGGTATCCACACACAGAAATCAAATTCTGGTAAAACTACCGCACTGTATAGTAATGATTTTTTTTTAAAAAAATCATGATTCTGATTAATAAAATTAAAATATACGATATTTAAACCAGTCATATGGTAATGGTTTCCGTTCATATTGTAAGGGTTTAACGGAAATGCTGGTTTTCAAAATTAAAATTCTTATTATTGCCACACATTAATAAAACAAATGCCAATCATGCTAAAATTATCAGATTTTGCCCCATTTGCAGACATTTAACGCATATTCAAAAACACTATTTTATTGTTAATTTTATCAAAATACTTGGTAAAAAGTACCATGTACCAAAAGTACCATGTACCATGGTAAAAAGTGCCGTGATTTTTGGTGTTCCCATAGAACTAGATAATTGAAGACTTACCATATTTTGGTACTTTCGACCATACTTTTTTCTCACAGTGTATTGTTTACTTTTCTTCTTTCTTTCTTGTTTAAATATAAATATGTAACCCTCAATGGGAATACTTTCTTAAACAAATTTGAAAATGATTCAAAATACAATCATATTTAAGGGTGGCTCTTATAAAACACCTTGCACATATTTTTAATTTAATTCAACTTAATTTATTTGGGGCTTGCATTTTTAAATGCAAAACTTTTTTATTATTCCACTTAATAATAAATAAACTCTTTCAAACCGCAAAATTTAAAAAAAAAGCATAAGGATTTAGTTGACACTTTTGTTAAAAAAAAACTGAAAACTGTTTCATTTTTCTGTAGACATGTTTGACAAGAAAAGACGCCGCTGCAAAAATAAATAGTCCGTGCAGCAGCAGTCTTTTGTCCTGAGATATTGTAAAGGTAGTCATATATATCTGCCAAAGCAGTTGGTGTCGAAAAGACAGAGCTATTTCTTGCAAAGCAATAGATTTCCATTTGACGGAAAAGCAATGGGTATCGATTCTCACTTGTGAAAGAGATTTGGTACTTTTGTACAAAAATGCTTCATTGTTTGAGCTGCTAAAATAAATCACGAAATTTGTGAAGGGTAGAATATATGAAATGTATTTCATTTTGATTTACAGTTTTGGTTCGTAAGTTAGAATATTGTCATTTTTCCTAATAAGACATATATGTTGTGATACAGTATAAATCAAATTTTTATTTTATATAAATTTGCATTCGTATTTCTTGAAAGTTTCAATATAAAACGCAAGACTTCATTCTTAATCATTTTATTAGCCCTACCAAAATATTCGTAAATCTAGGTAAAAAGTTTTTTTTGTCTGTCAATGTTGATTGTTTTTCTTTCGTTTAACACAATTTTTTTTAATAAAAAAAGCACACTTAACCGTTTAATATTTCCGACAATTCTAGCAAAGAAATTGTTTTTTAATAACAGTTATAAACAACGTTATAAAAATTAGCACCCAAAATGTTTTTTTATGAATCCGCTGTATTAATCCGTTTATAAGTTACGGTGCATAAATTATCAATTTGTTGAGAAAAAATAAAATGCAAATTTTTAATTATTTTATTTCAGAAATGTTACATATTTTATTTCAGAAATATTACATATTTTATTTCAGAAATATTACATATTTTATTTCAAAAATATTACACATTTTATTTCATTAATATATCTATTCATAATTTCAAAACAATAAGGAGATCACAATAACTATTTATATTTTTAGTATAAAAATAAATCACTTTAACATGTAAAAACATTTGTTTTGACTTATGAATGTGTTTTAAGCACTACGTATTAAAAATGAATTTCGTCTTTCAATTTAAATAAAATCAATAGTAAAATATAAATTTATGCTTACATTTTCTATTAAATTTCAAAATTTTGAACGAAAATTAATTCCTAAAAATTTACTCCTTTAATACTAAAAGATTAAATACTTTAATAACAATTTCCTACTTTGTGCTTAAAGCTGCTAAATATTATTCAAAAACACCAAGAAATCCAAAACTTTACATTAGTTATTCAAATCTAAATTTTAATCGTTTCTATCATGCAACGATTAGAATTTATTAAATAATAATAGTCATTAATGTCTAAATAATTATATCGCAATTTTCGGTAAAATCTAAAAGTAACATTATCTAGAGTTTCCTTAAAATGGCTGACCCATTTCAAACGCAAATAATAAATACACGATTTGAGAAGAAAAAAAGGCGCCGTTTTCGGCATAATCAGAATAGCAATAAATTTTTAAAAATTGTACAAAATTTTGTTTGTATGTGGTGCTGAACATGCAGGAAAAAGCACCGGATTTATATCCTCGTAATATATTGGGCAGACAATCGAAAGAAATCATCAAGTCTGGTTAACAATGAAAATCTGGTTTTCCATAAATGTCAGACCACTTCAGCTGGGACATTGTTATGCGTACAGGGCTAATTTTGTTTTGAGACTAAGACGCCTTGACACTGACTTGTTTTGAGACAGTTTCATATTTTGCTGCAAGTGACGGCTATAAGTAAAGCATTATTATTTAGTTGCTCAGCTGCAAATCAATACTTAATGGTAAAACTAGGAACTATTTAAAAACAATATGCTATATTTTTCAGAGTTTATTATTTTTTGAAAACATTAAAGCATTTTTTTTAAAATCATGTTATTATCTACGTTTAAAATGATTCAATCATTTAATGGACGAATAATACCAGGTAGTACCAGAGATATTTACTGGATATTATAACTGTAGAAATGAAAACTAAGATAGTCAGGAAAGATCTATTTTCCATCAATATTCCGAAAATCAATTTACAACAGACCTCTGGAAATTTTGAAGTTGCAGAAGAAAAGGCATGAAAATATCGATCTTCAATATTGCAACGAAAAAGCTGTATTTTCTATTTAACTCATAGAAAAACGAAGCTAGTTTTCATCTTTAAAAAAATAATAATTTTTCTGTGAAGCAGAGTATAAGAACTCTTTTAGTTTTTATTTATTTTAACACAAACTGATTTTTTTTAAATTTTATTCATAGTATCACTCCGTTATTTGAAAGCAAGCTTTGAAATTGAGCAGGAAAAACATCCACTGATTGCTTATTTATTCGTCTGAAGGCTAGTAGACAAATTTTGTAAACAGCACATTTTTATCAATAAGTAATTACGTTGTTTTGCGTTTAAAATAACGTTTAGAATCCATTTTTGTAACATTATTATTCTACATCAATGCTTTTAATCTTCTTTCATTGCTTCTCTTTACTATTTCAATTAATTCTAATTCTAACTATCCAAATTCAACTTCTTCTGTGAAAGGGAAATTGTTCTATTCTAATTATTGTTTTTTCCTGGCGAAAATATTTTAGTAGAACTGACCTTAAGAGATAAACACCGCTGATATAAATTATTTTATTTAAACTTGACTAAGATAATCGAGGGATATCCTAAATTTACGTACTATTTTATTCGCTTCCGCACTTAATATTTCAAGTAACTGCGCATGCGCGCTTGAAGAGCACAGTTTTAGAGTAATGAGCATACGCCAAAGTCAAAGAAGTGCGCATGTGCCAGAAGTGAGCATGCACTGGTGAAAACAAAGAGAAAGAGTTTTATTATGAATGCTACAAAGTATTTTAATAATTTCAAATCCAATAATTTGAGTCTCTTCAATTTTTAACTAATAGTTCACTATATGCTAACGTTTAATTTAAAAATTAACAATAAGAAATGATAAAACACAAAAATATTACACATTATAAATTATTAAAAGTGTTTTGGGAAAGGTAGATATAGTTTTATGATTTCCTCCTGGCAAGAGAGCTTGGTCCAAACTACTTTGGATCAATTACATGTTTGCGACCAAGTCTGTTTGCTTAGATTGGCTTATCTATGCCGAAACAAAATGTCTGCTACTTCCCAAAACTTTTACTTCAAGATCACAAAAAAGTCAAGAAGAGAAAAATACTTCAAAGAATCCTGAAGAAAGAATTTTTGAAGAAAGTTTCGTCATTCTTTGTTGCGTGATCAAAAGGAGAGGAAATCAAAGTCGAACAAACGATCGTTCCTTTGAGAATTTAGAACATTTTTCGCAACACTTACATTTTCATTACTTTGATGATTATGCGCATAGTTACATTATTTAATTTTTAAACTCATTAAAGTACAAAATAAATGTTTAAATAATAGAATCGTTTATCGTTTGGAAAGAAATGAGAAGGAAAAAAAAGAAGAAGAAAAAAGAAGGAAAAAAAATTTTTTTCTTCTTTTTTACTCTACTTAGAATACGCTATTTTAAAATGTTTCATTTTAGTCAAGTTTTATTCATTTAATTTTGTGTCTGTTAGATTGTATATGATTGCGATAAAATGGTTATTTTTCCATCAGCATTTAGAAAACAACTCTATCAGACAGAGGCTTCAGTTTAAATTTGAGCATTATAACTGGACAGAAAGGAATAAATTTTTACTCTGATGATAAATCACAATATCGATATTATACTGATAAATTTTCCTTTTGAAAAATTTGAATTTCCTTGGCAAAAATTGAACCTTTGATTGTTTCCCAACTCAAAAATCCAGTTAAAGTTTGAGAATTCCGGCGAACGATAATGTGTCAATATATCCTGCTTGTGGTCATCACTATTGAAACTGATATAATCCTTAATCACATTGCAACAGTTGAAATTTGAGATCACTAGCTAGTCAAAAAGTAGTTGGATTTTGATTGACGATAATTTGTCTGTAGCAATATATTGTTATGGTAAGTTTTCTAGAAGTGAGCAATAAACGCAGTTGATATTTTCAACATACACAGAATGCAAGATGAAATTTAAGCTCGGAATTATGACTGAAAATAAATTTTATTTAACGATAAAATGACATTAAATTCTGATTGTAGCGGCCAGGAAGCGATTTCTACTTGCAAAAACACATAAAAATGAGAACATGTTTAAAAACACTTAAAAAATGAGCTTATTCTCAATAAACATGACCTTCTTGGGTCGCATTTCAACATCTTCGCCCCCTCCCCCCAAGAAAACAATGGAAGAGGTAGCCGCAATCAAGAAAATAGGATTCTAATAGTTTCGTCAGATGTGCGATCGAAGTTTGGACCTCAAATGTAATGTGTCGTTGATCTCATTTTGCTATAACTCCGGAATTTTAAAGCAAACTAAAAACTTTTTACACACAATTAAAAAATATACTTTTCTTTTCCAAAGATATTTTCAACTATTAGTTATTTTTTATTATTCGATTTAATAAGGATTAAAGAATTTTAGCAAGGTGCAAAGATTTTTATCTTTACTTAATTTTAAATTTAACAAAACCCATAGTGAAATGCAATAATCTAACGAAACTGATCGAATTATAACTGTTAAATGAAGCTTTTGAAGAAACTATTGAACTTAAGAACTTATTACCTCGTTTCCATCAAAATTCTTAATTTTTGCCGTTTACAGTTAAAATGTTAGTTAAGTTTTGTATACCCTACATTAAAAAATTTCAACCATCACAAAAGAATTGAACTGCAAAATTGAGTAAATAATTTTTTAAAAATATTTTCAGCATGAAACTGTTTTTCGATAAACAAGATTTTTAGTTTTATTTAAAATTCTTATGATTTACTTTAATGGTTGTAGATTTCTAGTGAAACGAAATTATTTAAACTAAGCCTGTCTTAGACTTTTTCTTTGAATTTTCTTAGCCTTTTGGCCTACTGTAACCATTTTTTAGGTTGAGACAACCTCCCATATTAAAAGCTTGTATCCATCTAAAAAGTGTATGCTCATTCAGAAAACTTATGCCTTTGGGGCTGATTTGGCAAGCTAAAACACCATCTAAATAAATAATCACCATATTTAAGCCTTTTTAACTGTAAAGATTGTATCACATCTAAACTTTCTTAAATAAAAATAATTATTATTCCACTTACTTTCGGTGTGTAAAGTACTATCTCTAGGCTGTTCTATTGAACAGTTATGAGAAGTGATTTGAATTAAAACATATTCTTTTGGACCAAACACCTTTATATAAACACAGAAAACAATATTTACAAATCGGAATTATGAGTAGATACAAATATTTGTTAGTATTATCACAAAATTCAATTTGTAACAATAACATGCTTTCAGTTCATTTATGACATCATTATGTCCTTTTGTCCTACCAAAAGAAAAGAGTAACTTGTACAGGTCTTCGAGAGCTGGCTTTAATTTCTAACTCTCTATTGCTACTAACAAGCGACCGAACATCAGGCGGCACTTTCGATCCAGAGGCTACAGATCGCATCTTAGTGCATGAAAATCTGATCGTTAAATCAAAAGTTATAAAGGTTTTCCATTTTCTATTCCTGTAAAATATTTTTAATCTCTAATTTAAGAGTTTACTTTTGGTTTAACTAAATAATTTATTATAATAATATTATTATAATTAATAAATTTGGCTAAAAAAAAACTTTGGTTTAATTAAAATACGGGAGCAAACCATTTTGCATTTATTAAATACTGAGCAACATTTACTTTTATTTAAATCTTTGTGTAAAATTGCACCCAGTCAACATATGTACGTAATTAATGAACACAAAATTGCAAAACTTTATTAGGAATTAACTTTCCACATCATTACTAAGTAATTTTTAGACGCAATGCAGCTGAATATTGAGTGAAATACTAAGAGGAGATAGTAACCAAATATTAAATAGAGGTTTGGAAAAATTTTGTAGATGAAGTTGCCATGGTAACCAAGCAAATTTATTGTGGCACTAAGGCTGTAATTTTAAATTTCATTTTTAAAAAGTGATTACTAAGAAAATGGATCTTACATATGGATCTTAAAAGAATGAGAAAAATATTTTTACGTATGCATAGTATAAGGGATGGATGAAAGTAAACAAACAGAATTATTCTTAGTACATCCATTTTAAATTAACAATAATCAACATTTGAAGAAAAGAATAGTTTTGTTGCAAGAAAAAAAAATTCTGAAAAATTGTGTAGGTTGGTGAGCAGTAGCAAACAGGGGTTTTGCCTCGTAATATAATAGTAATCAAACTATGAAAGTTAATAATTTTTGACATTATTATTAATAATAAAATATTGAAAATAGCTTTATAAATTTTTTATAGCTTTTTGTACAGTTTAACTTAAAAGTTATATTTTAATATTTCCCAGTAGTTTAATGCTTCTAATGTTTTATTATCAATATCATTTAAATAGCAAACAAACAACATATCTTAAAAGAACAGAGATTTTCTTCAGTAAATTTATTTTTAAAAAAACTTCCACGCTTCTTCCTTTTTATTCAACAACAAAGAATCTCGATTCTTATAAAGCTTAAATTTCGGAATTTCTAGGCAAACATTTTCGCTTTGAAGTATTTTATTTTTATAATATATCTTTTCGCAAAAAAAGATTTTTAAGGTACATATGAATATAATTTTGATCTCTAAAGCTTTTAATTTTTATATCATAATGCTAATGCAAATTTTATTTATGCTGCCTGAATTCTAAACATTTAAGCTTTGAAGAATACTTTATAGATTAAAAAACTAAGACAAAGTCAAACGAATTAAACAGTATATTTTCGATAAAAAAATACATATAAATATTTACGCATAATCTTTAAAAGTAAAAGCTGTTCTTATTAATGCTTAATCCTATAATAAATATCAAAGAGAAAAAAATCCTTATTTGGATTAGGCGTTACAATGGTAAACAAAAATAATTTATGAAAAAACAGTACATCAAAAGGTACTCAGAAGCGAAAAATTATCATTTAATTATCATGAAATGCATTAAGAGTAAATATTTATCATATTAAAAAATAGCTATTCATTCTTTCATGGTAATTACCCTTTCATGTATATTTTTAAAACCTTTATGCTATAATGTATGCTTTTTTAATGTAAAATTAAAACAGTTTCTGATTTGAAGGTCTAAAATTAAGAATAAAGTAAGAAAGCAATATTGATCAATATCTGATGATTCTTTAGCGGAATGAAGCATAGTGTAATAAAAATCAGTTTGATTTTTGTTTTTTTTTTTTAAGTATCTGGCAAAGAGCAGGAATTAGTTTCCAGTCTCGGAATTCATAAGTGTACGAGCTAGTAAGGGCTGCAGTGCAATTTAGAACTTAAAGGACGAACGTCTGGTATAGTCTCATGCTAGTTTAAAGCCTCTATGCCAAAATGTAATTTAAAAATGTCTAAAAGTAAGAATCACGTAAGAAAGCAAAACTTACTGATCCTTATAGAAGTAAACCACAGTGTGATAAGCATTTAGTTTATTTTGAGTATCTAGTGAGACTAAAAGTGGTAAAAAAACAATTATTTTCCTACCTCTGAATTTATAAGAGTTGGAGAGAGCTATACAGCCCCGAGCTCCAGATTAATAATTTGGAACTTTAAAGATTATGGTCAGCTATAGATTCATGCAAGTTTAAAACCTTTATGCTATAATTAAACTTTTCAAATACAAAGTTAAAAAAAAGTCTAAAATTAGTAACCTTATAAGAAAACAAAATGTGTTAATGTCTGATAAATTTATATTAGAACAAAGCACATTCTAGTAAAAATTAGTTTGTTTTTACTATCTAGTAAAGCTGAAAGGAGGTGCAAAAGAACAATTATTAGTTTCCAACCACTGAATTTATAAGTGTAAGAGCTGGAGAGGATTACAGTATGCCAAACTCTATATTAATAATTTAGGACAAGAACTTGTGTCAATTATAGTTTCACTATTTAGATTTGCTGTATTAACTGAGCAAAATCAAAAGGAACAGGAAGGAGAAGACAAATTAAGAATGAGGAAAAGTGAGTTGCACACTTTAGGATTATGGGGCTTATACAAAGCTGCCAAATACTACGCTTTTTGGGAAATACTTTTAGAGTGGTAGGCAGTTAGAAACTAAACCTTTCAGATTTTTTTCGAATTTTACCAACATTCTGAAACACTAACCACAAGAAAGCTGTAAAAAAAAAGGTGCTTTGTTTTAAGCTTTTGAATCATTTGCATGTAAAGGTATGCAAAACTACTGTCAATCAAATTTACAAAACAAAGAATCATACATTAAAGCCCATACTCAGATATACCACTTGCAGAAAGTATCCCAAATAGCGTAGAAAAATGACTGCCCTAGTTGGGAAATGCCCGAGAAGCAGGTGCAAAACAAGTTTTTCATTTTACAAATCTTCTCTCCCTATGTACATTTATATATCTTGTTCAAATTTTCAATCATTAATAAAATACTTTTTATTCATTCACTCGAGTTCAAATGGCATTTGATGTTAATACAGTTTTTTCAAATATTAATCCATTAATTAAATTTTAATTAATTAAATTTAATTAATTAATTTTAGTTTTATATGGAAGAAAGTAGAATTGATTATATATATTTTTGTATTACTTGTTTTGTTGTTATTAAATTACAAATAAATGGAAAATAGGCACAAAACATAACTGCCTATTTTTTCGGTTTTAAATACTCCCTTAGCCAAAGTGAAAATTGGAGACATCAATGGATACTGGCATTACAGAAACCAAGCATTGTAGGTTGCAATTGGTGCTTAATATTTTCTATCTTTGTGAAAAATATATTTGACTGACAATCAAATTTCTAATTCTTGTGTAAATATCACTGCATTTTATATAAATATATTACATATTTAGAAAAAAAACTTATCACGCATTGCTAAGACTAATCCGCAACTTGGGGCTAACTTGCACCAAATTTTGAGTACAGTGCGCAAAATAAAAAACGGAACAGCTTTATAACTTTTGTTCTATTAATCTGTTACTTCATATGCTAATGTGATACATTTTTTTTATATTAGTTATTAGGTGCTGTGAAACACCACGAACCAAGTGTTAAGTATGGTGCTTTCTTACATCACTTTGTTGTAATCTAGTTGCCACCATTTTAGGTGCTGATACTGAAATGTTTTACAGTACCAGGATAAGCAATTGGGACCATATTCCCCAGATTTTGGCTATTCCCTATATTTTGAGGATCAAGAATCTCAGTTTGTCGAAGAAAAGAGCCTACTTACGTAGAGACAGAATATTTTGTGTAACTTAAAATTTCGCGTGTACAAATTAAGAAGCATATTTAAGATTGGCTTCCCGAACCATTAAGATTATATCTTATAACGCGAATCACTATAAAATTTATTAATTAATTTCATTTAATATTTTTCGCGTTGTTCGAAATACCAGTAGTGTTATCAAAATCTATTTTTTTATAATATTTTTTTATAGTTTTATATAATATGTAAGTAATGTTTGCAAAATTTCAGCTCTATTTACACAAAAAATAAGTTTCATTGGGAGCTATTAAGAATATAGAATAATATTATGAATTGTTCATGTTTGGTTTCTTACGTTAGGTTAACACAAGTAATTTCAAGATGGATAATTTCAGTAGGGGTGTCACCAAAATTGTATTTTGAGAAGCATGTATAACCTTATATTTATTTTGCTTATAATTGCACTTTGAAAAAGTGATTCTACAAACCTGAATACTGCCAAGTCATCAAAAATTTAAATTATTTTCCTAATATCACAAACCTAAATCCCGATTACCGAATATATATCGTAATTTTTAACATTTCACAAGTTATACAAATTTAGGACTTATAAAAATTTGAGAAAATTGAGAATTACTAATTGGTTTTAGCAATTAGTAATTCTAAATTTTTCTCAGTAATTCTGAGGAAAAAAATCTCGCTAAAATGACGTTTTATTTCTGATATTTTTAATATAAAAGCAATCTATCTGTTCTCGAGCCTAAATAATCCATTAAATCAGGATAGTATAGATAGTAAAAAAAAAATACAACTTCGATTCGAATTCTCACTTCTACTTTCATTTCGCTTTTTTAATTTCCTTGGTGAGAGTTCTTCAAACCAGAGCACGTTGTCTTTTTATTTTTCTTGGTGAAAGAGCTTAAAAGAACATCCTTTTTATAACAGCTAATCATTTAACTGTAAAATAAATACATCTTATATGTGAAAATATTTAAAAATTTCACATTTCAAAATATCTTAATAGTCTTCCATACTACTCTTTCATAATTTTTCCTTTGAATAAACAATTATAAGAATAAGAATCTCCAGGAAAAAAAGTCGCATTGGAGCAAGACAGAGTATAACAAACTATATTTCCATTACTTTTAAAATACAGTTTGTTATAGTTGAGCAAGAGCACAAATATCCTTACAAGAGCATTTCACTTTTAATTTAAAACTAAATTCTTTCCGCAACAGTGGTTTCAATTAATTTTACATAATTATGTTGCAAGAAAATGAAAAAAATATAACTTGCATTTTCTCTTAGTTACATGAAATGTTCTGTTAAAATATTTGTAAAATGCATAAGAAAGTAATATTCTTTTAATTTGAAAATAAAATCCACTTAAGTAACGATAATATTTAATTAAACTTTATTTCAGTAGGAAGTCTTTTTGAGAGTAAAACCTATAGTGAAATAATAATTACATTCTGTCTGTTTCACTTACTTAAGTTTTTTATAATACTAGCGAAAAAATTAACATTAAATACCCATTATAGTTTCTTTGTTTTTTTAATTTTATGAAAGGATAGCTTTTAAGCATAGTAATAACTAATTTTTTATGAAAGACACAGTAAATAATGCGCTCCAATTTTGAAGTTAATTTTTTTTTTTAATTTTTTCTATCACTTCTAGAATTTGTGGAGCCCTTACAAATGTTTTAATTATCCTGATTCAATTTTTCTATTAAATGCATCTTATCTATTTAATAACTATCTATTATATATTTCTATCCATTTCTATCTATTCTCTATTTCCGTCATATCTATATTTCTAGGGAAAGGCTTAATTATTATAATTAGTCAATAAAAATTAATCTTAAAGATATCAGAAAATAATTCTCTGTTTTACAATAATTATAATCAAAATTTAGCTAAGAGTTATTTATATTTGTTAAGGGAATTAAAAAATATTTTATAAAAAAAATTCTTTTAATTTATTTTTTTTAAAGCTAGTACTGCGATCCCAAGTGTTTAGACATGTTGGCTGCAAATATCATAACTTTTAGGAAAACATCAGTGTTTCAAACACAATTCTTTTTATCAATCAACTTAGTAATTTATTTCCTGGAAATTCAAGTTTTTTAAATATTTCATTCCTTTTTTTTATTATCTTAGTTCTTTTAATTATTTTTTCTATCAGTCAACTTCGGGATTTTTTGCATAAAATCAAATTCTTTCAAATATTAAAACTTATTCAAAACTAAAGAATGCCAAACAGATATTTTTCAGCATAAAAATATTTAATTTTGATCAAAAGAAAATTTTTATCAAAAACAAAGTTAGGGAAAAAGTGATGGTTTTATCGCATCATGTTACACAAAAGTGCATTTTAAAATAAATTAACCGAAATCCTCTTGATTTAAAGAAAAAGAAATGGAATATTTTATTGAACAACATGGATGCAAATTAAATATTTTAATTAAAAGGATTGTAAGAAGTTCAAAATGATGCAAAATAAAAATAAAAGCATTATAGCTCAAAATAAGATTCACCATTCAGTTGGAATCTTATTTTGATCTATAATGCATTTAATATACGATTTAAGCATATATTTTTACTATTACGCTTTTTATATATGAGCTATAATGCTTACAGTTCAGCACTTTCTTAAATTTAGGACATATTTTTAGTGACTTGTGAGGAATTTCATGAATTTTTAAGACCGCTTTTTGAAACTCCTTTGTACGCTATGAAAATTTTGAAACGAAGTTCAAAAATAAGCAGTTTTAAAACCCATATTCAAATTTTTCTTTTAGCAATAATATTGTGTTAAAAATATCGAAATTTTTAAAAAAAATGAAAAATGAAAAATATTATGGATTGACAAATCGGCACAAATAAAACACATCGAAGGCGATTTATAAAATGCCTGATTCAAAGAACCACGAGTTATAGCACCAAAATTAAAGTATCAGGATTTCTGAAACCCCGTAAAAAAGTAAACGAACAAAAAAATTCCTGGATTTTTTATTAAATCAGGGCAAATAAAGCGCACATTAAAATTCACAACTGGAGTAATTTCCAAAATTGGAAATTCACGCATAATAATTTTGCCGCATTAAAATTATTGGGATTTTTAAAACTACAGAAATTCGCCATTGGACAAAGCTATCGAAAAACTACATTGATTTAGATTTGGCGCGTTCAAAACTCAAAGCATTTTTATTTTCTAAATAAAATTATTATTATTATTATTATTATTATTATGGCCAAGTGCTGCCGCAATTTGAATATTTTATTACTCAACCCTGTCCCACCCCGACAGGGGGCATCCAGGGAGATTTTGCATTCAAATTTGCATATAAAGAACTGGAAGGCTGCATGTTGTGCACCCCTAATAGTGCATTATTTATGGATCGTGCGCCCTTAAATCTCGTGCGCAAACGCTGCTCAATGTTACTTTTTTTCTCAGTGCATGATATTTCAGACATATACCAAAGTGACTGTGTGATTGCTGATATTTACCGGTGAAAGTACGCAATCACCAATTTGCCGATCTCACAATGGCATATAGATGATATGATATAAATTGTATTTGTTTACTGCCTTAGTGTTGAATATAACTCTAGATTCAAAACCATATTAAAATTTTCCGAATTCTTAACAATGTCAGATTCATTATCTAAACCATTTGAGTGGAAGACCAACAATTCCATAAAACTCCACAAACCACACGAATACGAGATAGTGTAATCTCATAAATAATTAATAGTTATCTAACATATATATATTACAATTTAAAAACACAGCCCGTTCTATTTTACTCTGGGGAAATACATGAAAACATGTACGCCATCTGCAAAAGCAATTCTCAAGATTTTTTTTTTCGCACTGAGTATATTTCGGACATATACCAAAGTGACTGTGTGGTTGCTGACATTTATCATTTAAAGTACACAGTCACCAATTTCGGTCTCTCACATAGACATAGACATAATATAAAATAAATTGCATTTGTTTACAGCCTCAGTTTTGAATAAAACTCTTGATTTAAAACCACATTAACATTTTCCGAATTCTCAGCAGTTTCCGATTCATCATTGAAACCATTTGGGGGGAAGACTTACAATTGCTTAAGACTCCACAAACAACATGAAAACGAGAGAGAGTGCAATCTTATTACCATCATAAATAATTAATAGTTCTCTAACATATAAATTACAATTTAAAAGCACAACCCGTTTTATTTTGCTCTGGGGAAATACATAAAAACATCTACGACGTCTATAAAGCAATTCTCAAGATTACTTTCGGTAATAAAAGAAATCTGGTAATCTTCTTATCCATAGAAAGTATAGAGATTATGAAGGTTTTTTCCATGCAACTATTCCGCAATAAAATTCACTATTCATTTATTTATTTTCCTCTTAAAATACATCTATTTACGTTGATTTTATCCTTTCTCTCAATGTTTCTTATGCGTCTGTAATACATTTTAAATACAAAAAAAAATCGCATTTTCTTTTTGTTAATGATGTTTATTTCTTAGACAAAATCTCTCTTTACTAAGGTTTTCAATATTTTTTACAGAAATGTACAATTGTGTAAAATACATCGCTCCATCTTTCTCCAATCCAGATAATCGTATTGTTTCTGTTCAAAATAAACTTTCTTTTATTTATTTTGATTAATTTATTTCACTGATGTATTTCATCTGTAAATGCGCTATAGACACACTACCTTTTTTCTACGCCTAGTTGAAGCATAAGAAAGAAGAAGAAAGGACAAAGCTCTAAAGAATAAAGATTACAATGCGGTTATTGTGATCATTTGCTTTTGTTTTCAAAGAAATAAAATTTCCCAAAGTGCACGAGTTTAAAAAGGAAAAAAACAAATATATATTTTTACTTGTAGGCAAACAAAATGAATTAATTTTTGATTTTTAAATTTTTAGAAATATTGCAATTTTTTATTTGTTTGAATTATTTGCAATATTTTTATAAATACCAAAAATATTTTTTTAATTAAGAAATTTTAGGCATCCTATTATGCCAAACATAAACTGGAATTTTATTCATACTTTATCGCAAAAGACCTAAATAAGTAACTGTTGACATTATTCAGTCAATGTTGACAGTCTCATAGACGCATGTTAAATATCTTTCTTATTGTCCCTAGCAAATAAATATCAGCCTGTATTTATAGTCAAATTTAAATCAATTCGATATTGTTATATTTCTCACGTATACTTAGGAATGTCGACATTCAGCATGCACTTACGATGATCCCGAGAAAAAAAATTCAGCATTATTTTTCACATCAACGCCTATCTTGACAGTAACGCCTACTTCGATAGATGGTACACATTGAACAGTTGACGTGCTATTTGTGATTGCGTCATTGTCCTCCTCGCACTATTGCTACTCAGTCTCGTTTACACAAAACGTCGCCTGTATACACTCGAGTGCTTATAGCAACACAGGAGTGACCACGATCGTGAAATCAAAACAGCTGTCAGAGATGCCAACTTGCTATGGACAGCAAATATATATTTTAAATTGGTAGTTTATCAAATGTGATTCTTGGTTTAATAAATTCAATTTAGTAGATTNCGTCTCATTAAATCTCAGAAAACTGCTCTATACAAGCATGATCCGACCTATCCTCACCTATGCCTCTCCTGCCTGGGCAACAATTCCAGATCACTTAATGAAAAAACTTAATCAAACCCAGAATAAACTCCTCAGAAAAATCACCCGTGCCCGCTGGTTTATCCGAAATAAAAATATCCACCAAGACCTCAAAATCCCTCCTCTCTCTGAATATATCAACAAATTAAACGCAGATTTTTACAAAAAAGCCGAAGAATGCACAACAGCCAATTTCAACCAGATCCTCTCATTCGAAAACTACAAAAAAGATTCTCACCTCAGACCAATAGCAGCTTTTTATACATCAGATGCCTCCTTTCATCATTACCAACAAAAATAGTAATATATCATCACAGCCTCATTGGTAGAGTATCCGCCTACCACCACACTGATCCCAGGTTCGACCCCAGCCGACATCACTTTTCCAATAAATCTCCAGAATCATCCGAAAATCAACCTGCATCGTCTTCTTCATCCAGTATCACAACAAAGCATTTCTCACTGTAAAAAATCATCAAAGTCTTCAATCCATCATCTTGATTCCTCGTCAACTTCCTCAATTCTTCATCCAGATTATTCTTCATCATGTATCCAGATTCCTCATCAACTTCCTTCATCTAGATTATCCAGAATCCTGAAAACCAATAGCAAGTGCTGCCACCTAGTAACTCCAGTGCAGTATATTATCTAAATAAACTCAGCACTTTCAAATAGAACTCTAATAAAAATTATATTATATTACAAAATACTACAATAGAATTTTCAAATATGTAAATAATCAATCTGTAAACTCTAAATCATCAACTGTAAATTTATATATTTTATTTTTTTATTTTTTCTTTTTGCCACCACAATGTAGCAAAATTTCAAAATGTTTTTAAACACAATGTATATATGTCACGATGTATGGGATAGGGGCCACTGCGCGGCCCAGGTGCCCAGTTCTTTTTAAATAAAGCGAAGCGATTCTATGTTGCGGTCCCTTTTCATAAAGGAAAGTTGACATTGTTTACAACGCAACACCCATAGCTCTTAAAAACAAAATTAATGAAGAAAATCTTCTGTTAGAGGAATCATGAAAAGTCGACATACTTTTATTGACTGCAAAAACGCTTATTTAATTTTGGTAATAAGTACAAACTGAATTTAAAAAAATAAGCTGTGTATTAAAAAGAAAAAGTTATGAAGAAGTGATATTATTTCGTTTCAGCAAAACGTAAAAAATCTCAATATTATTGACGTTGTTGATGCTTAGTTGATTTTGGTAATAAATATTTATTGAAATTAAAAATTAGCTATGTTAAAAGCAATATTAATGTCAAAAGTAATGGTGCTAACCCGTTTAAGAGAGGCGTAAAAGTCGCCAAATTATTTAGGACGCTAATGTTGACTAATATAAAAAAATAAGTTGAATATTCTATTTAACCAAAATTAACAACGAAATGGCTCTAATTCGTTTAGGAGAAATGTAAAAAATTTCCACATTATTATTGAACCCAAATGATGCTCAATATATGCTCTGGTAATAAATACTTATTGAAATGGAAAAAAATATATGCTATGTACTAAAAAGAAAACATTAAGAGAAACGTGGTACCATATAAAAAAAATTACTATATTATTATTGATGCTTAACTATTTTTGGTAATAGCCACTACTGGGACTATGGTAATTGATGCAGTTTTAATATGTACTAAATCTACAAATATATGTAGAATATACGATATTATATTTCAGGGCTGTCCAACTGGCAGCTCGCCAACTTCTTATTCAGGCTGATTGGTCTCAGTTTTCCCATTAAAATGTAAGCAAATTGTTTTATAATCCATCTGTTCCATTGTTTTGTAATTAATAATTCAACTATTAATTGTTAATGTGTAAGAGGTAAGAGGTTATTGTTCAACTTTTTCAAACTGCAGCCCGCCAGGTGATCAGTGACCGGAATTCTGGCCCGTGGGCTCTTTGCAGTTGGACAGCCCTGTTATACTTGATAGCTGTTAAAACTGCATCAATGCTAAAAAGCTAAAATATAGAAACTGTGAAAAGTGAATAAAGAGCTGTGAAAAGAGGGCTCATTATTTCCCTCTAAAGGGATAAGTAACAGAGAAAATAGCTTGATTTAGGTAAATTTTGACTATCCTGAGTTGGCTTCGAGCAATAGCATCATGCCAAATGATTCTGAATACAATGAATCTTTATTTCGAGAGGATTAACTACTAAAAGCTTGTTTTGCTTAATCTAATTACGTAAACCATTGGGAAGTACAAAATATAATTAACTTAAGAGTGAAATTATTTCAGCTTTATTAATTGTGCTGGTATATTATTATCAGTTTCGTGCAGGATTTCATAGTGTTATTGCTTACTCTTCTTTCCATCTCGTACAACGAACAGGTATTAAACTAGTTATAAAATAAATCATAATCTAAACAAGATTATTTTTCAAAATTTTTCTTTTATATAATTATTCTTCAGTTTCAATTTTTTGAAAAAACTTCTGATTTTTATTATCTGATTCTACAGTGAAAAAACCTCTTTCACAATACATTTCTGTTTAGTTTAACTCTAAAACTTATATAGATTTGAAATTTGTAATTAAAAAAAAGATTCAATTTTTGAAACTATTTTGATTTAAAAAAATTTATGCTGTGAAATGATTAATAAATTCTAACAAAGTAAAGCGTATTGAAACGTTTCTATTCTTCTTTTAACTTTAAAAATACACCAAAGAGCAAATAGACAGGAAAAAATAATATCTGAACAAATATAACTAAAACTAAAATTAATATTTACTCTTTCCTTCACAACTCAGAAAAAAATATTACTCGATTTTTTTTCATTATTGGCTATATTTACACACACTTCAAAAATATTTTTTCAACTAAAAGATTTTATACTAAAACCGAATACAGAATTCAAGAACAAAAATAGTTTGCCAAATGTAAGAAGAATGGATTCCAAATTGAAATAATCAAATAGAAGCTTTGATGGCGATTAAATGGAATCATTTCATGGAATTCTTTTGAAATTATTAATTATAATTTAATGTTCTTTTTAAATATTTACCCATAATTGCGCGAGACACGGTTTTAAAATACTATCTTAATTATTTCTATATAATTTTAAATTTAGCAAGGAAATTTGAAGTTTTTCTTCAGGAGTCAAATTTAAATGCGAAAAAATTATCAAAAGCATTATCAGCTTTAATGCTGATATCAGCTTTAAAGCTAATAATTATGAAGCATTATCAGCTTTGTGTTGATCTTTTTAAAGTTTTTTATTACTTTTATTAATTTGAAATCAGAAAAAATTTAAATGTATAATCTGTATATTATTATATTATCCACATATTGGTTACAAAATACTTTTTTCTTTTTTAAATTTTATGAAATTTCATATAATCTTATGAATTTACGCTAAAATTTGATTAATAATTGTTTAATTTAATCTTTTATTTCCTCAATATTTATCATTACATTTATTTAGCGGTTCATTTAGTATTTCACCATTATCAATAAAATATTTTATTTATGTTCCACTATTATGAATTTATATAAATCATTCATTATTATTATAAATTCATATTTAATATTTATATTTCCATTTTCGTAAATTTAATAGTCTTAGTATTATAATTAATACTAAGTGAATGTATGATTTTTTAATCATTCTATAAGCAAGTATTAATTAATAATTTTAATTGTTTTTATTTAGACATTCTATATGACTTTCATAACTTTTTCTATGAGTTTTTATAACATTTATTTCTTTATATTTACTGACTTAAAACAAATAAATAATTGCTGTAGTGTTATTAAAACTCTCACTAAGAAATGAAAACTTTCTTTTTTTAAATTAGAAAAAATTTATATATTTCGCATTTAAAACTAAGAGAGTTTCAGAGAGTTTTTTTTTTCTTTAAACTGATACGAAAGTAAATCATTTTTAACTCTGTATACCGAAATTCCAAACACTGCCCAATGTCATTCTTCAGATTTTTTTCTTTTCGTTTTTACTTTCTTCATCTTAAAAAACGCAAGATCGATACGTATCTCTAACTAAATCGTTCTTGTAAAGAACTCAAAAGAACTCAAGTACTGAAAAGGTAAATGGTCCATTCTCCAAAAGTACTGCAGCCGTTAAATTTTTATTTACTTTTTTCCTATCTTGAAAACATAATTTTGAAAAACGAAAATATTTCTTAAAAAAACAGAACATATAAATTAATATATTTTCAAAATACTATCCGAAACAATCACAAAATTCAAATCTATATTTTTTATATTGTAACATAACATTCAACCCTATATTTATTATAATACATTAATAAATGAATTATAATATTAAGTATAATGTTGCTCTATATGTACATAAATGTACATTTACTCCTATAAATATATAATTTTTTATAATCTTTAAATAAAAATACATTGAAATACACTAACTATTTAAACTGTAACTACATAGACTTAAAATACCAGGATAGCCTAATTGGTAGGTCATTGGACCAATATAATAGAGGTCATAAGTTCGACCCCCTTCACTGACCGAAAGGAACCCACGTAGCAAATGGTAATTGGTGCACGTTAAATCTGTCGGGTCAAAAAGTCCTCCATATTCCCATAACCAATCAATAACTCTGGGGGTATTGAATTGGAGATTAATCATTCTCTTATTCAGGTCAAAATTACGATCAATGCATGAATGAATGGTTGTATGAATGGGTCCACCCTATACACGGTGTGTGTGGCTGAAGTCGTATTCTTGGCGTCAGATGGAGCCACTGAAAAACGAGAAACGCACCGTCTACCTTAAATTGGCTTGGTTTCACCAAGCAGATTTGCTGGTACTGGCAAGTAGCATTCGAAGCAACTACAACAGATTAAAATACACTAACTGGTGGCCAGCACTTAAAAAATTCCAGATAAAATTAATGTAAAATTCTATGCCGTAACATTTACTGTAATATTTCTTCAATTACAATGATCTAGTAAGTATTATTCATCGGTATATCAGGTTTTTTTAATCTGTAAAATTTTACAGTAAAAATGGATTTTACGGTAAACTTTACTGGCAACCTGAGTGCCAATACGTTTTGTAAATATATAAATTTTAGCCATGGTGTCTCTCGCTTCGCACAATTAATGAAATGAAATTTTAAGAAATCTTCATTCAAATTGCATTCTAAATTTAAATAGATAATTAAACTCACAAAAAATAAAAAATAATAAAGTCTGGATAAATAACTTCTTATGAAAATAGTTCTCTAAACGATCAGAAAACTTACCTTTTTTAACGAAATTTAAAAACTCTTCTTTGTATGATGTCTAAATCCATTTAATTAAGTTTAAATCTACTTTATTCATCAAGTAAACTTGTTAGTTTTAAATAACCTTTCACATTTTAAATGAGAAACCCTTTAATTTGCTGTGCCAGTTTCTCCTGGGCTATAAATTAATTGGCAACACGCTTTTAATGATAAACTTAATTAATTATGTGACGTTTATTACTTTTAATAAACTTTGTTAGAAAACTAAAAAAAACACTTGCGAAGTTTCTTCGCGTCCCATTAAAAAGCATTTGGGTGCATGAAAAGTATATTTTCAAGAAAAATGCGTATTTTAGTAAATTACTTAATGAAGAAAATTTATGTAGCTTTCAATAAACTTTTCGTCGGGTATAAATTTTCTTTTTCGATGAGTTATTATTTCTTAATAAATATTCTCTGAAATGCTAGAATTCTTAAAATTATTTTTAAAATTCATTGAAGATTAAAATTGTTAAATGTTTCTGTTTAAATATGTTCTTTCTTAATCGATGCAATTTTGGACTTTTAGTCGGAATATTTTATCTTTTATTTTTAATTCAAATTATACTTTTAGTTAGATATAAATGTTTAATAAATAATCTTATAAAAATGCTAGATCTTTCTGAGATAAATATTTTTATTTATTTCCATCAAAATGTCTACATTTACAAATGACAAAATTTTGAATTTTTTGTTGCAACGTTCTATTTTGAATTGAGCAAACTTTACTATTTCTGTGCATAATATTTCGGCCTTACCATTTCAGTCTCGTCAATTCGGTCCCGCAACTTTGGTCCCGCAACTTTGGTCCCGCAACTTTGGTCCCATTGCTATTTCAGTCTTTTCCCGATTCAGCTCCTTTACCAATTAAATTCTTCTATTTTGATATACCATTCCATCCAATTTCTTAATTTTTTATATTACAGTGATTTTGTTTCCATGGTCCTAAACATATTTTTTTTTAGTTTATTAAATTATTTATTTAAAATTTCCAGTGGGAAGAAATCAGGAGTTTTAAATGGTTACTTTTGACACTCATTAAGTGTGGAATTAAACTTCGAAATTATTAAAAATATTTACCAACCCAAAATTTTCTAATGAATTAGTTAAAAACTTTTTTTAAGTTTCAATAAAAACTGTCCTTTTTTATATTTTATTATTTATGTAATTATTTTAATTATTATGTATTATTATTATTAAGTTTGGTAAACAAATAAATAAATAAATGAGGATTTCTGCACTTACTATTTCCCACGGTTCAACCTGGAAACTATTTTCAAATAATTCCGACCTTGAATGAAAAAGATGTTTCCGAAGAGGCTAAATGTTAGGAGAAATTACAATTACATTGAAATGGTTTTTATAATTGGTAAAAAAAAAATTTAATTTAAATATTTGAAAAAGAAAAACGGAAAGATGTAGGACAAAATATAAATAAGACTGAAATGGCGGGACATATCAGGCAGCAGGACTAAAATGATGAGACAAAGCTGCGTTACCGAGGTGCCCTATTTCGTTATTTTATTGTGTTCTTTTTCTTATGAATGGGGTAACTATTTTCCTCCTTGAGTAGTAACGAAGCAAATTCGTGGTTTTTCATTTGCCAAACACCAAGAGAGGCTTTTCACCATACCACTTTCAGTGTAAAATAGTTGTAACATTTTTGGTGTTAAGAGACGTTAAATTTTTTTTCAAAGTGCACCGATTAACAGTTTTTAAGATAAACGTGTATATATATTGCGAGCACGAGGATAAGCATTAAGAAATATTAAACTAAACATTATCGATACATTATAACAATTAATGCAGTAGCTTAAGCACAATAACATTTTATCATAGTTAAAAATTATTCAAAACTATTATTATTATTAGTTTTACAAAATGCTAAATAAGAGTAAAGATTGGAAAAAATTTTGTTAGATATTTTATGGTATTATGTTATCAATTTTATCATTTTTAACAATATTTTTAATAGTATCAACAATTAAAATGGGAGGCTGGGATAGCCTGGTCGGAAGGACGCTGAGTCCATGTCCGAGAGTTCGTGGATTCGTACCCCGTAGGTTGAAGACTCCCCGTTTAGTAAAGTGACTGATGCACGTTATATCTGTCGAGTCGCAAAAGTCTTCCATGTTCCCATAACAAATCATTACCTCTGGGAGTACTGGATTGGAGATCAATCGTTCTCTGATTCAGGTCAAAATTACGATCCGTGGATGAATGAATGGATGTATGAATGGGTCCGCCCTATAAACGGGTGCGACGTGTGATGTGGCAGAAGTCGAATTCTTGGCCATAGATGGCGCCACTGGAAACAACAATCGCACCCCCTCTGCCTAAACAGGCATACGTCAACAACAATTAAAATGGCGGCAACTTTACACCAAGTTTTTGTATGTATTTAGGAATAAAATGATAATTAATTATGTTTGTAGCCATCTGGAAATTAATGAAACTGTAACATTGTCATCAAACACTGCGTCTTAGCAGAAATTTTAAAAGTTTCGAAATTTTAAAAGATTTGAAAGAGTCGAAATTTCGATTGGAAAATTTCACATTCTCAGATACAAAAAATAGTAAATAAAAATATAGTAATAAAATGTTTTGATGTCAAAAGATTGAAAACCGTTAGTTTAAAATTTTTGAAATGTTTAATAAAATTTCGTAAATAAAAAAATTTAATAATTTAGCTGTATATGAGTTATTTGATTTTAAATTTAATGCGGAATTTATTTTAACTCATGGATAATAATGCTAATGCTAGAAATAAAATTATATTAACCTTTTTTTATAATTTAAGTCCTTGCATAATTCTTTTATGGAAAAATAAGCTAATGTAAAACTTTTGATTTAAGCAAGTTTTTCAAACCATTTTGCTTATTCTGAAAGCTTAAGCAATTTTTATTTATTTCACGAACAATATGCTTATTTATGCACTACATAGGTTTCTGAATTCTATAGGGATTTTCTAAGCATGCTAATAATAAAATCCAAATTTATGTAGTTTTCAGCAGGAGCGAAAACTCTACTTCCAAAATAAAAATATACTGCTTAGAGAACATTTATTATGACTGAAACAGGGAAATTGATGCCCTAGAAAGCCTTAAAGCAGATATTTTTAGCGTCCTATAAATCATGGCAGTAGTTAATTTTATTTTTTCATCTAAAGCTAAGAAAAGTCTATTGTTCTCTAGCATTTTATAAAAGCATAAAATACCTTTCTGTTTACTTTTACGTGAGATATTCATTTCTAAATATTTTAAATAATAATGACTAATTCTGCAAAAATCAATACTTTATGGCTTTTTATTTGAATTTTTAACACGTGTATTTAGATGTAAGTTTTAATCGAAATTATGTAATTAACGCCTTTAATATTTATTATTAAAATCATTGTCAGAAATGAAGTAAAAAATGCACAAGGTATTGCATTTTATCTCGAACCAGAGTAACTATTTGCGTAACCAAACTATTACTCGAGGTATCAAGTGCATATACTAAAAGCAAAAAAGAAAATATACATATATAGGGTAAACCAACCAGTGAAGGAACATTTCATATATATTGATTAAAATAAGAATTTTCTTTAGATTGATTGGTAACAATAGCTTACTGCCAAACAATGGGAAATCATCTAGCAATGTTTTGGATTACCTGGTCAAATAGACTTCTCTGGTAAAAATTTTGAATTTGTTATCATCTCAGCAAAACACCTTGCTTCTTTGTAAAAATTATAAGGTGAGTGTTCGTATTTATATGTTTGAAGTGGAATTAATTGCATGTAATAGTTTTATTTTTCTCACTGTGAAAAAGAGAATTCAAAATATAGTTATTGAAGTTACGTTTTATTTCGTTTGAGTATCATAGCATAATAAAGTACTGAGATAAGGGGTTGTTTATTCACTGGATCACCAAACGATGAAAAACCAGTGAAAGAACAAGTGTTCCTTTACTGGGTTTTTTTCTAAGTTAATGAAAAATAAAGATAAACTTTAATTTTCTTGAACCTTTAGTGATATTTCGCATCAAAAGTATGTTAAAAATACGAAAAACAACTTCTAACCAGTGAGGGAACATGCATGTTCCTTTACTGGGCATAGATTTCCCAGTGAATGAGTAGTATGTGTTAATATGTTGACACTTTAAATTTTCAATTCATGATTACAAAAAAAAGTCAACATTTTCCAAGTATTTATATGTTATAATTTCAAGAATAGGCTTGTTCTCAAATATTTGTATGGCTTATAAATTCACAAGGAGCATTAAAAAATAACCAAAATTAAGTGTTCCTTTACTGGGTGTTCATTCACTGGTAAGAGCTGTTCCATCGCTTGGTCTTCTTACTACTTGTTATTTGAACCTCCAAAACTTTAAAACAATATTATGTAAGCTCTCTACAATTTTTTTACATAATTTGCAATTAGTAACAAATATGTTGACACTGTCATTTAACTAAAATTATGAATTTTGAAATTAATATGATTTTTTAAAGGGAAAGCGAACCTAAAGTGTTCTTTCACTGGTTAGTTTACCCTATATATATATATAAATATATATATATNTATTTATATATATCCGGTCACATCATTGGGAGGTGAGCGCTTTACCCCCTAAGTTGTCAATGCTGTCAAATCACAATTTTATTTATACAATGTTCAAAACAAAAAAGAATTATAACAATGCTAATAAATGCAAATACATATTTTAAAATAAATTCCGTTGCATTCTTTACATACGAACCCAGCTTTAATTTTATTTATTTATTTATTTTCGTATGTGTAAAACTGTAACTATGCATTTATTTCGGAAAAAAAATTCATGTGTTATATTTATAAAACACATTGTACTGTAACTAAAATACTTTATAAGTTAGATTTGTTGACGCTGCTTAAAAAGCAACTTTAAACTTGTACTTAGCAGCTAGGAAGAAAATTAACATGAACAATTATTTGTTATTACTATGAAGTATAAATTATGGTGAGCTAAACTTAATTAAAGAAAAATAAATCTCTTGATCAAATGATGAAAATTTGCTTCCGCTGTCGTAAATAGATGAAGTTTGATAAAATTTCAGAAATTAGATTTTTTACTAATATTTAGAATCTTACCTTTCAATAGTTGAAGTCTTATTGCTATAATATATCCCAAATAATGATTTTTAGAAAAAAATGACTTTTACATGTTTTTATGAAAGGCTTTTTTCGGCATTTTAATTTTTTGCCTTTTTGAGGTTGCGATTTACATCCTAACAAAAAAAGTTATAGTCTCTAATTCTTTAATTTTTATAATTTTCTTATAAAATTCTTTTAAAAATAGACTAAAATATTTTTCACTTGTTCAAGCAGTTTTTTTAATATATGTATTTTTCTTTAAAATATATATCTATATTAATATAATGCTATAAAATAAAGTATAAAGCTATCATATCTAAACATATTTTTCATACGTTTTTCCTTATTTTGTATTAATTTAGGTCAAAATAAGTGAAAAATATTTAGCATTTTAATTATTTATGATTATGACATGCAGCTTGATTCATTGGTGTCTTTTTCTGTATTAAATGAAAAAATTTCCTAACACTTCCGAACAATTTTTTTTCAAATTAGCACTAATTTGCAGCTATGAGAAACAGTTATTCATCATTGAAATTTCTTTAATGTACAGACTCAATTATTTATGCACTTTTGAATATAAACTGAACAAAAATTTTCTTCAAACTTCCTTTTTTTATTGAATTTTATATTTTAGTACAAATATAATTTCGATTATCTAACAGTTTTAGTAACTACTAGACTGTTTTTTTATAATTCAAAAATACTAAAATACATTATTTGCTTGTAATTAGAGCGTTAAAAAAAATTTATAAAAGAGACACTGGTATCCTATGTGAGTCAACGAGTTAAAACTACCATTCAGTTTAAAGTCTGTATTTTAAGACATAGTTATTACTAATATTATAATGAAAAATATTCTCAATAACTTTATGTTAAATATTTTCAGAATGTCATTAGAGTGTTATAAAAACAGTGTATTAAACCATAATTTTTCTCAAAATTTCACAAAAGGAAAAATATTTAAGTAAAGTGTCACAAAAATTAACTTTTTATGCAACAACACATAAAAGAACTAAACATTTTAACTATATGTTTTTGTAAATGTTGAAAAGATGTTAGGTTTAAACATTTAAGTGGCTAAACATTTAAGTTCTCCAAAATGTAATTAACTCAATTAAAGTTATTTTCCACTTCCTGAGATGAATTTTAAAAAGTACTGAATAAAGAAGTTTATGACTTTAAAATAAAAACTCACTCCTTAGCACACAATAAAACTAAATCCACTAAATAATTTTGAATTTAAGAGCATAAAATCTATTTGAAATCAATAATTTTTGCAACTGCGACCTACATTATATCGACTCGCTACATCTAAATATCTGTTTCATCTCAACTCTAAATAATAGATTGTACGATAGCATAGTTTTCTTTCAGGTAAGTCAAATTGTGCTTGGAGGGGCATTTGCATTCCCAACAAACTAAAAAGTACTGGGACTCTACAAAGCCCCATATCACAATATGTTCAAAGCGCGTAAAATAAAATCGAAATAATACATTTTGCTTCAGTGTAAAGTTTTATGATTCATAAAAAAGATCCTTTAGAATATGACTCTTCTGCAGATTGGTAGATGCTCCAGAAAAAGTCAATATTCTTACTTCAGTTTTATTGAGCGATTTCATAAATTTTAGTGAGCTCTTTCTATTTCTTACTAACGTTTCATTTTTGCAATAAAAGTCCTAAAAATATGATTTTCCATACCTTTCATGTTTGAAGTTTATTTCACCATAAAATATCTATACATATATAAATATATGCGTACAATATATAAAATATATATAAATATATGCATGTAAACAATAAACAAACAAATGTTTGAGGTATATTCTACCATTTTTAAGAAATCTTTATGACATGCAAATTTTTATTTTATATTTTTTGAGATTTGAAAGTTATTATAAGATCATGTTTACGAATTCCGTATAGTTTACATTAAGGGTGGTAAAAATACTCACTTAAAATGAATAAATTAAGTGTCCTGCTCAAAAAAGAGGGAAGATTTTTTAACTCAACTTGAATTGAATACACCTATGTTTGATTTAAATACTTGCTTTGCATTAAATCGAACTTGAGCTGCAGATATTTAAGCGATATTTGAGGTAATTTCGTTCAAGCATGATTTGGTGAGTGGCAATATACCAGCTCATAGAGACTTAAAAGTAGATTCCATTTATTGTTTAATTGTGTGTGAGCTATAAGCTGGAATTTGTATCGTTTCATTTTAAAAAGCAAACGATGTGGTTTTTAGGTTGCTATGACGATATGACGGAACAATTTGTCTAAATAAAAGTGGTATGTTCTAGCTTCTATTTTACGTTTAATTATTTACTTGCGATTATGTCTTTCAGTGTTTTGAATGGAGGAGAACTAAAAGAACTAAAGAAGAACTAATTTGTAGATGTATTTCTGAAGAAGACGCTACTTTTCTTTTTGGTTAGTAAATATATTTTGTAATTCTTATTTTTAAATTACTATTATTTAGAATATGTTACACACACTTTCCTTTTAAATTAGCTATTTTCAGCGTTTTTAATAAAATACTAGTCAGAAGAATTTATCAAAATTGAAAGTGTTTAATATGGATGCTTATGGAATATTTTTTAAAAAAAACTGATTCCGTGCTAGAATCTTTCTCAAAGTATGTGGTGATATACTAGATCTGTTTTTTAGAATTCTTTTAGATCTCGTATTATAAAATTATAGCTTTTATTTTAAATAGCACATTGTATTAATTGCGCAAAGAAATAAATGAGCCACAATAATGATCTAATGATAACTTCTGATCTTCACGTTTTAAGATTCAATCTTAATGATTTGATAGAATGACCACAAATATGCTAATTAATTAGTATATATTTTAAGTTACGAATCTAGACACAAAACGTACTTTCTCTGAATAAGTATATCATTTTTTTGACGGATACGGATTTCTGACACCCAAATTAAAGGGGGTAGCCGCAATCTGTAGTCCCTATAGTTTGGTCGGAAGAGTCTTTCACAATTTGGACCCATTAAAGCTAATTTTAATTTTTTCAAATTTCGCCGTATATCGAGAAAATAACTTTTAAGAGCTGCTTATTATTTTCATCATTTTAAAGAATAATTTCACATAGAAAAATGCAAACTTTGAGTGAAATCGATCGAATAGGACTTGAGAAATTTAATTTTAAACATACGACTCTTTTTTCTTTTTCTCAAACCGTCCGATTTCGCTCAAATTTTGTGTTTTGCCATATAAAACTGCTAAAAAATTCTTCAAAATTACGTAAAAAATTGCTTATATTACAGTTAAGAATTTTTTCGAGTATTATTAAATAAAATAATAAAAAATATATAAACAATTACTAAAAGTTTTTTTCTGCCATGAATTATCTTTCTGATTGCGTGCAAAAAAATTTCAATTCGTCTAAAATGTTCTCGAAATATGGGACAATGCGCTAAAAGTAAAATTAACATTTAGGGGTTCAAATTTATGACCGTTTTCCTGACTAAACTATTGGGACCATATTTTCCAGATTGTGGCTACTCCTATATTACGGGGGTCAGAATTTTTAATTTTTTGTATTTTGTGTCTGATTTCGTAATTTATATCGCAAGCAGTATTTAATTAGCGTATTTGACGTCACCTTTTCGAACCATTAAGATTGAGTCCTAAAACAAGAAGTTCTGACCATTAGATCAAAAGTTATTCAATCGATTTATTTTGTTGTCCACGTGCATGATATTTTTATCTAAATTATTTATAATGGGCTCAT
Source organism: Parasteatoda tepidariorum (assembly GCF_043381705.1). Classification (NCBI taxonomy): domain Eukaryota; kingdom Metazoa; phylum Arthropoda; class Arachnida; order Araneae; family Theridiidae; genus Parasteatoda; species Parasteatoda tepidariorum. The sequence continues at coordinate 68,132,041 of NC_092205.1, read as the reverse complement.
ACTTTTAGACTTAATTATTCAAGACAAAAAATAATCCCGACATTTAAAACTAAATATCAGCAATATTCTTTAATTTTTAACTGAATAATCATAAATATTGTTAGAAATATTTAAGTGCGCTGAAACGTGATATCCTTTTGATTATGTGCATCCATTATTACTGCTCAAGTTTGCTTCAATCATTGAAATTTACGGCAGCCTTAATGCAGTGCTAAGTGTAATCAAGTTATCATACCTTAAATTGATTTTACGATGCGGTGGCTCAACTAGAAGGGAAATATAATCCAATTTAACACCATATTAAAAATGTAGAAAATTTGCAAGGAACAAATGTCATATCTCAATACAAGTTCATATATTTGTCACTAGCTAAATGCCCGTTTTTTTACGGGTTGAAAAAAAGTAAACAGTTAAGAAGTCTGTGTTTATCAACACAACGAAATCATGCACTGAAAGATATATACCAACAGAATAAATTAAACTAAAATATTTCCAAATTTTTCCTTTAATCTTATTGTTTGCCTTCTTGTCTTTATGGTATTAAGCATGCTTTTAGAAGAACATCCCATCGGAGTAAAGATTTACTATATTCAGTATCATTTGGTGCAATGCTATTATTCAAGTTTAACCATAGTCGATACTAAAAAATTATTATCATCAATCTTTTCTGGTACGTATCCCTTTCTTTGAGCAATAAAAAAAAAATTCCACAGTACATATAGTACTTATCTCGGTACCGATAGAGATATATTTAGCAAATTATAAAAGAACCCAAATTAATATAATAAAAGTAGTACTTATTATCAAAATTTATTAAGTATCGCTTACATCAATGAAAGTCTAGAAATTTTTCATGGTTCTCATAAACTAAAAGTACCTTTTCTCAAATAATTTCTTTTACTTAAATTTATGCCAATAGCCATTCTGTTTAAAAAAAAAAAAACATCCGAATAAAAAAAAAAGCTTCTAGAAGAAAAGTTTAAGATCACTCTAGCCATGTGATGTGAAGCAATAACTTAATTCAAGCATTTGATTTGAAGTAATTAATCAAGATAATGATTAAATTTCAAAGAATCACTCAAATCAATAATTAAGTTTCGAGTAATCTCTGTACTATTAGCATAATTTTTGACAAGAAGTCTTAACTCTTTTAGAACCAGATTTTTATTTTTAAAAAATATGACAAATTAAGGCTTTAAGAGGTCAAATAAAGTAGAAATAGAAACAATCTTCCAAAGTAAAAACAAAAACAAACTTTAGGGGAAGAACGTATATGCTCTAATGGTGACAAAATAGTTAAGTTATAGTGTAGTTAAGTTATAGCATTGCTTAGAAAAGAAACTATTTAATATGAAGATTCTACTCTTTAAATATAATAAACTGCTTATGGTTTAATAAAAGATTTAAAGAACAAATCTTTTCTGAAATAATATGTACAGTGCAATGTTATATTAAACTAAAATTACTGCATAACCCTGAGGGTTATGTTTCCTAAATAATTCAACATGTCCTTTAATTCATTTTCTAACAATACCAATCGCATGATTAAGTTGGTGTTCATCTCTTTTACTAGATTGAATGTTCCATCACTTGAGTGAGCTAAATTCAAGGGAGCGTTCAAAATTGAACAGTCATTCACCAAGCGAATACAATTAGATAAGGGGAAATGGATTCCAGAAACAAGTGAAACACGAATGAACAATTTCGAGTTGAAAGGCATATATTAGTACACATTTCAGGGAAAATTAAGTTATAGAAATTAGTCTGTAGCGTGCTATTTCCTAACAGAGATTTTCCTTAATTAATTTTCACGTCGTAGTTCTGGCTATATTTCAGGCTTTTAAACAATGTTCTTTTCAGATGACTTCGAGCCATTTCTGACATGTCAATTTGAACTTCGCTCGGTTTGACCAAGATTAATTTTTAATTAGACAATGAAGCAATAAATTTAATCTAGATATGATCGCATACAGAATGTGTCAATGATTCAAACAAGAATGGTGTTCTACTATTATTATTTGCCCTTTTAACGTTGTTGTTGGTGTGAACTTCAACAATCTCGAAAGACTGTGTTGAATTAATTAAAACAATATGTTTGCGGCAAGCAAATTTTTAATTTTTGTAACTCAAAATGTAGCGGAATTTACTTCAGTTCATTTTCAAGATATATTATTAGGAAAGTATGGTATAGTTTATCATCTATGTTATATTTCTTTTATCACATTAATATATTTTTATTTTTAACCGTATTGCAGATTCAAGTACAATGTGATATAAAATTAATTGGTAATGAATTGCATTCGTGTGGTCTTGTTACTTTTAATATGGTTTAATTATGAATTAATTATTCTATAACTTTAATATGGTATTGTTTTTGAATTAATTAATAATTGTTAATTTGTGTAGAATTATATAGATTTAATTACTATTCAAGTGATAAATTACACTACTCAAGTGAGTAATTAATTTCTGGTGGATTAATTAATTTCTGGCAACTTAAATTTGAGACAGCACTATCAGTACTATAAATAAGTTTTACCATCATAACTGAGACTCAAAATCGAAAAAAAAAATCAGAAAGATTTCAAATCAAACCCAAAAATGTCTAGTGTATTTGTATGTGCTTTATGCGTATATTTATTCTGGCACAAACACAAAAGTACTCTCTTCGGATGTTAATTTTTTTGATAAAAACTTGTTTTTGTATAAAACGCCCTAAACTAGTTTTCGAAATATGCAACAATCTTTCGTAATTGGAGCATAGTTCTAATACTATATTTCATGAGAAAAGCAAGAATGTAATAGAATCTTTAGTTGGAATGCAATTTTTCAGTAAGTCCTTACGCTTAGTTACTTATTGACAAAGAATAATCTATTAAAGAAATAATCCCAAGAAACTGGAAGAATAATCTATTAAATACATAATCTTAACATAAGATATTACTTGATTCAAAAAAATTTCATTGCCTTATGCAGATGGAAATAAAAGTTGACAAGTTTCAATCAGTAGAAAATAGGCGCCCATTGTCAAGATTTTTCAGATGTGAATGAGAAGAAAGCAAAGTGATTTGAATGTAAAGTTTCCAAAGCAAAATGGAAAATAAGACGCGATATTATTTCCACTCCAGTCATTTCAGTTCATCTTGATGCCCTGGAATCTTGTTATACTCTTACGATTTCTAATTCCCCTGCTAATGACATAAGTTCCTCACGACGCGTGGGAATGCATTTTACCCTGATTCGCCCCTCACTGTCTCAGTTGCTTTTTCTTGTTATCTTTTTTCATCCTTATTTTTGCTTCACTCTCGGTTAGTGTGGTTTTTCTAGTTTTGTTTCTAACCTTTATTTTCCATTTTTCATTGGTAACTTTACTTTTTATATTTCAAAGTACTTAAGTTTCTTCTCATTCTCGTCTGGAAAGTCTTGAAAATGGGAGCCTATTCTTGAGCGTTTGAAACGTGTCCACTTTTGCATATTTGCATATTTTTAAGGTCAATGAAGTTTTTTTCTTCAAGTAAAGAATAATCTAGTTATATTTTGTCCTTTGAATAAGTTGATATAGAATCATTACTTACTTTATTGGGCAAAGATTACTTAGGATGAAATTTTTTCTAAGCATGTAGTACTTTCAATTGTAGACAAAAAGGTAAAAGGCAAACAAACTAAAAAAATTTGATTTATTTATTTATGAATTTTTGGAATTTTAATGTAGTACAAGTATAACCCCCTGTTTTCGGTACAAAAGTTGACGTTACCTAACCATAACCTAACCGTAACCTGACGTTAACCTAACTTCACCTATAGCTGACAGAAGCCTTAAACTATTGCTATACAATAGTAGTTAATGTGATGCACAATTGTAAGCTGACTAAATTTATATTAACATACATCATACGCAAACCAAGAATGTTCTGAAACCCTGAAATGAAATGCATTTTTTCAATTATTCCCTTCGTTTTATCATCTTCTAGCATACTGCTCATAAAAAGCATTATTTAATTTATTGAGCAAGTACAATGCATAATTAATTGCAAAACTTAATTAATTAATGCTTAATTAATTAATTTCAAAGTATAATGCTTAATAAATATATAAAACCACTTAGCAAGTGTCACTTAAGCTTGCGTTGATCAGTTACACTTCGTAATTTTTTTACTATACTTGAGCAAATAAATTCTTAAGAATGGAGAAACTTAGAAAGTTTTAAACAAAGCTAACGAGAGCATCTAAGACAGATTAATTTTTAAAATCTGCCAATTAGGATGTAATCGGTTGTATTTACTGCTGATGTGTGTTTAGACCAATTCAATTAAACAATTCACAGTAGAGAATTAGAAACATTAATGAACTTGACCATCCAATTGAACAAAAAAAAATATTACTTTCATAAAATCGAGATCGTTGGTATAGCTTCCTAATGACTATCTGATAAATCTGATTTATTGCATTTGTTGTTAACATGTATTTGGATTGATACAAATAAATAATTCACAAAGGAGGAATAGAAAAGCAAAAGGAACTTGACCATCCAATTAAACAAAACAAAATTATTAGCTTCAAAAAATCGAGATCTTTGGTATAGCTTCCTAATGACTATTAGAATCTAATCTATTGTATTTGTTGTTAATATGTATTTGAATGCAAATAAATAATTTATATAGAAGAAATAGAAAAAAATTAACTTGACCATCTAATTAAACAAAAAAAGAACATCATTTGATCCATGAAATTAAGACTCCAGCATGGCTGAACCATGCAGACGGAATTAATGAATGAAAATATGGGGCTAAGAAAAATTCAAAATTCGATACTCATGAACTCTACTCCAAAAGAGATGGTTAAATAGTGTAGCATAAGATCTAACCATAATAAAAATTAATTACTGGAATTACAAGACTAAGAACAAGAGAATTTAAAACAACATTGTTCAGAAAGCCAAGGCCCACAGTGGGCTGTAGATGCCACAGGAGAAAGTATTTTATAAATTTAACTTATTAAATATAAATCGCAAAGTTTTGCTAACGGTATAGCTGCTTGTTAACTTGTCTTTTCATCATAAATTATTATCAAAGAATAAAATATCCTTTAAAATATTACAGGATCACTGAATCTATATGGAGAAAATAATTTCTCTTCTGGATAAAAATATTTGTGCAGGTATTAATGTAAGACACTAATTGGTGTAAATATATATAGGTCATTAGTAATAGGTCATAGGTTAATAATAATAGATAATGGATTAATGCAGTAAATAGGCTAATTTAGTAAATTGGTTAATAATAATAGGTTTAAATATGCAGGAAATAATTTCCTTCCTGTATATTAATATTTGTGTGGGTATTAATCTAAAGCATTAATAGGTTAAAATAATAAAAATTTATGTTTTAAACAGACAATAAACTACTTTTGCTGAGTTACAAGCTTTCAAGAGAAATCAAGATACATGTGTTTGAAGATGATAAAAAATGTTTAATCATGTTTTATGTCCTTTCTTAATGCTGAATCATTCAATATTTAAATTGCATATAATCCTCACTATTGTTTTATACCTTCATGTAAGCCCCTTCCAGAATATTGCAAACATTTCTAAAGTGAAAAATATTTTATTACCTTTTTCTTAGAAAGGATCAAATATTGGTAGTTTTATTTGCTTTTATTCTTTAAGCTCTCCCACTATAATGGGAGAAAACTTAATTTGAAGCAATTTTTAAAAAGCATTTCGAAATACGTGACAGAAACAAAAGATAAATCTTAAGTTAAGATCTTTAAAAATATTTTTTGCTCCTCAGAAATATATATTCCGTACCTTAGAAGTATTTTTGCTTTTTTTTATTTCCCCATTAGTTTCAATTTTCAGAGCTTTATTCTTTTCCTTTCAATACAAAAGATCTGCTAAGCTTTATTTTTCTTTCAATTTTATTTAAACAGATATGGTTACAGGAAACTAGTAGAAAATTCTAAATAATTTAAATTTTGCAAAATAATTAAAGCAGTATTTTAACAATACATATCAAAAAATGCTCCTAAATATCTCATTTAAATAGATTCTTACTTCCAAAACTAAATAAAATACAGGTCTTCATTGTGTCTTTTCCACGTCTGGAAACAAAATATAGTTTTCACGAAAATATTCCATTAAAATATTTATAAAATCATCTTCACTGCTGTTACATTTTATGCGGAAAAAATAAGCTAAAAATATAATTTTTACTGATTACTTTCTTCCAAAATTATATTTTGATTTCATATTTTAGGAAAAATTATTTTTCATCATCGAGCAGCAATCAATTTTATATCATTAAAAATGCAAAATAACCATATATAGTTAAGCAAATAATTTATTTTCAACAGTTTTTTTCTCAATTCGTTGAAATAAATGTTAATTTCTAATGAACTCATACTATTTCAAAGCTCAGATAGTATTGAAAAACAAATTTAAACCTATTAATAGATATATTTAAAATTATTAATACATTCAAGTTTAATTTATTTTCATGTATAAACTCTTAAAATTAATGTTTTCTTTAAATGATATACAAATGTATTTTAAAACTATTGCAAAACTATTGCCCTTATAGTGGTTATTTTTCAGCCCTGTTCTTCGTCATAACGCCCCTGTGCTTTTTTATAACGTCTCCGAGCTATTTCGTAACGCCTCCACTCTTTTTCATAACGCCTTCGCGCTTTTTCAAAACGCCTTCGCTTTTTTTCAAAACGCCTTCGTGCCTTTTCATAACACCCCCGCACTTTTCATAACGCCTCCACACTTCTTCATAACGGTCCCGTGCATCATTCACAAAATAGAACTGCTTTTGTTTTCCTTTTCTTGACCACTAGTAAAACGTAGTTTTAAAATTATTTTTTAATCTCTTATTTCATTCATATTAATTTTCTATTTATTTGTTTATGTCGGAAAAAGGTCGAAATTTTTAATGGGGATAAAATATAAATACCTTTACTTACAGTATTTTGAAAGACATTGGTACTTATATTTTCAAGAAGTTCTAATTATAGTTGAAGTACTTCAGCTGGTCGTAAAGTGATCAAATTTTTAATTGCCCATAAATTCTTATTGAAGATAAGTTCAATTCGTATCGAAGCGATTCAGAGAGTGACTGAAACTTGAATGGCCATCCAACACAGAGCTCCAGCTAAATTGCATGCTCTCTAACTAATCGAAAAGTAATCAAAATTTTGAATGTCTGTAAAATTATAGTAAATTTTTCTTGTATTGTTAAAAAAATGCTTGAGGCTTTTGTTTACTTCCAACCCACAGCTTTAGTTAAAATTTAAATATTGAAGTTGAAATCAAGATTTTGTTTGACAGCAAATTCTCTTTAGGATAATATTTCAACAAATTTTCTCAAGGCGATCTAGAAATGCAAATGGAACATGCCTTGCTTCACGGCACAGGTTTAAGGGAAAATAGCTCGAATTTTGATTTCAGAACCCCACTTACGGACACGTAAAGGAATTTAAAGAAACTTAGTAAAAATAAGACACTAAAACTACGTTTGTCTTTCTGTTTCACTAATTAATTACGAAAATTTAGGAGTTAATTCATAATTACGACTTATAAATCTTTAAACTGTAAGATTCCAGTTGAAGTTTTACTATATAATATTTCCAAATTACCGTTATCTATCTTACACATAAGACGTACTATTACTTGATAATTTGTAATTAAAAATGTATTTAATATTTACAACTTTCTGAAAAATTGTCTATTAAATGCGTGCAAATTTTCAGTAACTTTTTCTCATCTAATATATTTTTTGGTATTTATGTTTCTGTGATAATAAGCAATAAAGTCAGTATTCACATGTAAATGTCAACATAAACGAAATACATCAGTGAAAGACTGAATATTTGGTCACATTCTTACACATTTGAGCTATCACCTGTTAATGTCAAGAAGCTCAGATAAGAGCTGATATTCATCTAAAACTTAAAAACAACACTTTAAGAAATATCTGTAAATTATACTGAAAAAAAAACATTTTTCACAAAAAAACATTTAAAAGAGAAATACAGATTTTCTGCGTTTTTAACCGGTATCTGAACACTGTAAAAAATTCCATTTCATTCATATATTTTTCCTGTATATTTGACGGCTTAAAGCTGTTTTGTTAACAAAAACATTAATCTCTATTATTGATCCTAATCAAATTCTAATTCTTAATATGCTTTTTTTAGTTTGCACACCATACTAAAGTTTCTCAAATCATTTTATGATTACTTTCTTTATCTTACTTTTCAGCACTTATTTTATTGATTTCAACATAGTATAAGTAAAACTGAGATTCGATTTTATAGTAAAATTTATACTTAACTTGATTATTATATTGCTTTAGATTGAATTTTTATGGAAAGTTAAGTTACCCGACACTTTGGTACAAGTGGGTCACTATGCTTTTAAATATCTTTACACTTCAATACTATTTCAATAAGTAAGAATTTTAACCAAAGAATAGTTAATTTTTCTTCATACTGATACACTAGAGCTACTGTAGCTCAGTGGTCAGAGATGAACTAAGTTCAAATCCTAGCATTGACTAGGCATGCGAATCCTGCTCTCGCCTCCCACTGACCACAATGCTGACATAATTGTTAAATAGAATTTTTTGTTTAAATAATAGTATTTGTTAAAATAACGGAGTGAGTTTGCTAATAACGGAGTTTGTAAAATGAACGAAGTATTTTTGTTAAAACTACCGTACTTATCTGTTTAATGGATGCGTCTGTTTTTAAATAATTGAATTTTTTTCTGTGAAATAAGCCGTCTTATACTGCCACACCAGATGACAGTTTTGTTTTCACAAGTATACGAGAGAGAGAAAAAATGACGAATTATAGAACAAAAAAGCCACAATGACCGTGATTGGCCAATGCATTTCCACGTGTTATTGAGAAGTTTTAAGGATTTAAGGTCATTAACAATGGAATGTTATATCCTATATTTATATTTTTGAAGCAAATGAAGTTTTTAATCAGGTACCTATAACTGCAGTTATTGAGCAAAAAATTTCATAAACTAGACAAAATAACAATTGTTTGAAAAACTTAATGTGAATATATAACTAACAGTGTGTTTGGTTTTTAAGCGAAATGTACTTTTTGTTCAGAATTAACGAAATGTTTCGAAATGAAGCTATTAATTTGATTCTAATGTGCTTGTAAATATGTGTTATCAGTAGGTAGGTATTTAATTTACGTCACACAAAACCTGCACAATGAGCTATTGGCGACGCTCTGGGAAGCATCCCTGAGGATGATCCAAAGGCATGCCATCACAATTTTGATCTTCTGCAAAGTGGATGGCTCTACCTCTTCCGTAGCCGACTTCACCTGCTGACGAAGTCGAGCACTCTACTGTAGAATAGTTTAGCAAGGGCCGATACCATGCATCCTCGGTCCCTACGCAGGTTGATCAAAGTGCTCACCCACCAGCTTACTGACCGCAATCATTGATGCTTGACTTTGGTGTTCCACTGAGAACCGAGCCATCACAATCAGTCAACTGCGCGACATATGTTGTCAGTAAACAGACAAATAAAAAATTAACAATTAAATAAATAAAACTATAACTGTGAAAAAATAAACTTTAAAAAAGCACAAGATGTTGTGTAAGAAATGTTAATTTACTTCAACACCAAAAATGGTTGCAACTATAGAGCAAACTCTTTTACAATGTAAAACACTCAAAAAAAATTTAGAACTTGATATTTAATTCATTCTCCCCTTGAATTTCTTGTTAATTTTTTTTTCACAAAACGATTACTCTTCTTCAGTTTCTAAGGCTATAAATGCATAAGTTTATGTTAAGATAAGTCTGTAAATACACTGACTGAGCAAAACTCATGGGATAGCAGGGCTCTGATTTGTGGATGGAGAGAACGTGTGACCAACGCCACCTGGTGGCCTCCGCGACGGTCTCAGTTGTGTGTTAGACATTGCTTGAAGTGGCTGTGTGAGTGATCAGGTAAAATGCAACGTCGTCGTGAGTTGACGGCATTCGAACGCGGCATGGTTGTGGGCGCCCGACGCATGGGACATTTCATTTCGGAAGTGGTTCAGGAATTCGGTTTCCCAAGGTCAACCGTGTCGAGAGTTTGCAGAGAATGGGTGAATGAGGGTGTCACAGCCCACAACAGACACCATACCGGACCTCCACAGGCCCTCAATGACCGAAACAGGTGAAACCTGAGACGAGTGGTACCTCGAAATAGGAGAGCAAATGTGCAACAAATCACGGCTGAATTCAACACTGGCCGTGATAGAGACGTGTCCCAGTGGACAATCCGTCGGAACATGCGTGTTCTCAGGTATGAGAGCCGTCGCCCCACACGTGTGCCACTGCTAACCCAGCGTCATCGGACAATTCGGCGTGCATTCGCCACCAATCATCACGGATGGACACTGCAACAGTGGCGTAACGTGATCTGGTCTGACGAATCACGTTATCAACTGTTCCATGCTGATGGGAGGCACCGTGTGTGGTGCACACCGCACGGAGCGATGAATCCAGCGGGTCGCATTCATTTCATCGACAATTACTTCATCGACACACCATTTCATCGACACCACTTCATCGACAGGCCGTTTCATCGACTAGGTCATTTCGTCGACAGGCCGTTTCCTCGACAGGGTTGNTGATTGTCGATGAAATGAACCAGACCCAATCCAGCATGCCAAGTGGGCACAGTCTAGGCTGGTGGCCTATCAGTCATGGTGTGGGGTGCATTTTCGTGGCATGGAATGGGCCCCCTGGTCATTCTGGATGCCACATTGACTGGTCAGCGGTATCTTCAGCTGCTTGGAGACCATCTCCACCCTTTTGTCATGTTTCAACAACCTGATGATATTGCTGTGTATCAAGATGACAACGCAGCCCCACATCGCGCCAATATCGTCCGTGCCTGGTTTGACGAGCATGCAGGTGCATCAACGACTGAATTGGCTACCTCGAAGTCCTGATATGAACCCCATTGAACATATCTGGGATGCCCTCGACGTCAGGCTCAGGGCATTGAATCCTCAACCCACGAACAGGCCACAATTGGCTGCCGCTCTGCAGGATATGTGGTGCCAACTACCTCTTGACGTGTTCCAGAGCCTTGCAGACTCACTTCCACGCCGTATCGCTGCACTCCGCAGGGCCAAAGGGGGCCCAACCAGATATTAGGTGGGTATCCCATGAGTTTTGCTCAGTCAGTGTATATCTCAATACAAATGCACTTTTTTTACCATTCTATTTTCCCCCAAATAATTTGAAATTAAAATATCTCTAACTACTTTGTCTAACTATTTTGTCTAAAAATATCTCTAACTACTAAAAATATCTTTAACTGCTCTCTCTCTCTCTCTCTCTAACTACTAACACAATTTTGTTTCTGATTGAGCATATATGTTGAGATGAAAAAACAACTTACATAAAAACATAAATAGAAGAAATAGAAACGGAAATAGGAGAAGGAAGTTAAGCTTCTTTTTGTAACACTTTTAGATAGGACAGTTTAACCTTTCCCAGAAACATTGCCGAAAAATGCTTTATTGTTATTCTGTTTTATTATTGTATCCTTTCATCACTCATATAAAAGTACTTCATGTCAGAAACAATATTTATTGGCATTCTGCGAAGAATAAAAACAGCAATTTTATCGTATAACAACTAAACTCGTACAATGAACATGTAACATCTATATTTTATACAAGATAAAAAAAAATTGCAATTACAGACTGAATAATAGCAAGATATGTTTTTTTTATAAAATATTAAGAAACAAAGAAATATGTGTAGTGCATTAAAAAAAATACTGAACAACTTGTGATCGAATGGCTGAATTTTCACATACTATGACTTATAATAATGAGGCGAGTGCTTAACCGCAAGCATGATAATTTATCAGTGCAGATGATAGTTTAGGTTACAAAAATCAGATTAAAAAAAAATAATTTTTCTTAGCAAATATTCCTTGTTTGACAAATTGAGATTCTTTACCCTCAAAATGTGGGGAGTGGCCAAAATCTGGGAAATATTGTCCCAAAATATGTCGAAGCACTGTAAAAAATTTTAGTATGTCTCATCGGCAAAAACCATGAGCCAATGATAGTTCCTGGTGATATAAAATACCAAGAATGTTCTTTTACATTTAATGGTGTTAATAGCTTGGATCTCAAAACATATGGAAAGCTGTTGAAGCCTCAATTTAAAAAATTGAGGTCACAATAGTTTGGTTAAAAGTCTGGACCAATTTATATTATTTTTCCTTTTTGAGTATGTCGTCGTATCTCGAGAATTTTTTTTAAGCAAATCAGTCAATTTCTACACAAAATTGTAAAAAACATTTTCAGAAACTACTATTGTGCAAAAAAATATTTTTTAATAATTATTTAAGGCTTTTTTTATTCAATAAAGTTGAACGAATTTTAAGTTGCAATTGATTAATTGATTGGAATTAAGTTGTTGATTGCTTACAATCTATTTACTCAATCTATCGAATAATTTCTAAGTAATCAAAATTTTTTTAAAAAAATTAAAATATTAACTGAGAAAATTAAAATATAAAATGCTGTTTTTTCTATGTTCTTAAAAATATGAAATAAGAATGATATGATATGAATGATATGAAATATCATTAAGAAATACGAGATGAATGACATAAAATATTCTTTTATTAGTCGCGTATCCTCAAGAACCCTTTTGGAGATATTTTCAAGCAGAATTTCGCACGCAACAATAGACCACGACATAAAATATATATAAATATATTTTATTAAGCGTTTTCTTTATATGGGAAGAACATAAACGCTGGAAAAAAATTCACAGTTCCTGTTCCTTAATAAATAAATGTAATCAAGATTTGATTAACTATCTTAAGGACTAGTGCAAAAACATGATTTTCTAAGGAATTATTGTACTCTTAGCTTTCTAAAATTACGTTACGTCTGTTTGTACTCTAATTATTTACAAAGTTATAGTAGTTTTTGTGCAAAGTGATAACAGTGGATAGACTAGCGATTTTAAGTCTGTAAATGCGGTTTATCTCAAAATGAAGTTTTTTCACATTTTAAACGACCTTAAACACGATTACTCATAATGTTTTTGAAATAATTGTAAACAGTTTTTCATGAGTGTTTATGATTATAACACACATTTTGAAATACAGGTGAAATGAAAGAAGTAGAATTGCATTTTTTATTCATGTTCTTTCATAGACACGTGCGGAAACTTTTAAAAATTGGCTTTTTTAACTACACTGATCCCTAACTGAGTAGTATATGCACTTGCTTTTAAGATAATAGTTCAAACATAGTAAAGTCCTCTAAGGATTTTTGTTTTGGATAGGTTATAGAATTTTTTTGCTGTATTGAGCGTATGCGCAAAAAATGCCTTATTTTTGCCTCAAAATAGCCATTTAAAAAAAATAATAAATTAATAACATTTTTTCCGCTTGTTTTATAAAATTCTACACATAATATAACTTATGAACTAGTTTTTTTTAAGTTTCAATTAACATTTTTAAAAAAAAATTTTCAAAACTATTCGGATACTTTAAGCAAAGAAAGAATAAAACCATTTTACCAGCATATCATTTATTTATACTTGTTTTAATCTATATCTTAGACTATCAAATTAAAACTAAAAAAAATCTCACTATTGTTTCGAATTTTAAAAGCATAGTTTATAGTAAAAGCACTACCTTTGAAAACATTTTAATTAAGGGAATACGGAAAAATTAATCGAGTAACTTTAAACAATTATTAAAAAGACTTCTTATTCAGTGGAAATAAATTTTGGAAAAAGATTTCTTATTGAAAAAAGTTAATCAAAAAACCTTTTTAAAGTAAAGTAAATCAAAAGCAAACAAAAAAAATAATTTGAATTGAGTTAATTAGGGTAAATGAAAAATCTGAGTCTTAGTCAGAACTACGCATAAACCAATAAAAAGCAGTGAAAGTATTGAATATAAGATTTATTAAGGAAAGTAATTTTTCTTTTGAAAAATTATATTGCTTTGTAAGAAATTTAGTAAAAAAAATCATAAATAATCCCAGTTCTTGAAATTCCAGTTTAATGAGGAAGAGTTTTGATACAGCTTAAAATTAATATATAAAAATATTTTTTTTAAAAAGCTACCATTTTTAGCATTTAAAAGGTAATTTTTAATTATATTTAATGGGAGAAATATTAATTAACCTTTAAGAAGGAAATATTTAATTGCATGCATTTCTAAATTATTTAAAATAATTTATAACTCTTTTTGTTTTTGCTTCATTAAAAAATTTATTACCATGAACAACTTACCTTTGCAAATATTGGTTGTTATTTGATCATTAATTTCATGATTGAATAGTGAAATTACGCATCATGTAATTGAAACATAATTGTATGATTTTAAAATAAATGGAGTGCGTATCGATCTTATCAAAAAAGTTAAAATGCTTTTATTAATAATACAAAGTTGTTGTAAAATAAAAGCAATTTCACATAATTGTACATTAGTTGAACATTAGTAGTCGTAAACCCAAAAAATTGGATTGAATGTTCAACGGTGGATATAAAATTTCAAAAAAATCAAACAGGTTCTCATGATTTTAATTTTGCATTCCTTGTTTTTATTTTTTTATTTTATTACAACACTTAATATACAATTTTTTACGTCATATTTGAAAAGGACTTTAAAATATAGATTAAGGATGATGATTACGGAACACATTGTACTTGCATTGCAAAAACATTTAAAAAGATTCTGAAGAATTTTTTTTTATTACTACTTAACTTTTCTTCAATTTCACAATCAGTGTAAACCTTTTCTAATACTAAGAATAAATTACTTCCAAATAGAAAAAAAAAATACAAATGTTTATTAGTACAATTTTAGAGATTTTTTCCACACTTAAAGGTCTGCTTTAAATGTTAAAATTTCCGTTCCACAAGTAATGGCTGTTTCAGCAAAAACTGCTTTTGCTGATAAATTGAGCAATATCCTTTACTGCTTAAAGCTCACCCTATCCGATATTTACCGAAGTGAAAGTCATTTTTCAGAATTGAGTGTAACGAAGCATATTGCCGGAATATGTAAATGGTCCAAAAGTATTTCAGTAAAAGTCTGAAATTCAAGAATTTCCTTTCTTGGGAAGTTAGCGTAAAATGTAGTAAAGGATTTCCGTTAAAAATACTAACTTTTCTTTTGCAACTGTGGAAGAACAATGGTAAATGCTTCCATCGTATCTTTCTTTGTTCTTTTAAACGTAAAAAGAACAAATGTGTCTCGCACAATTAAGTATTTTTAAATTGATAAATATTTCAAGCTATTCCTATTATGAAATGCGTTTAATACGTCATGTTGCCATTTATGTTACGAATAGGAAAATTTAACTATCAAAAAATAGATTGTTTTCGTGGAAAATATTTCAAATTAATAATATAATCCATCGTTTTTAAAAAATTAAGGACGCACTTTATTCGCTTTAGATCACCGGCCACTTTATTATGAGCACGTAACAGTTTATGCAAATGAGTATTACGTCACAGTGGTGCCTCGGCTAATATAGTACTGGTATGCTTTAGAAGTTTTATTTCGTGTCCATGGCGGACGGACTCGTAGGGCGTTGTCCGAGGGCACGTGAGTTCAATCCCGGCCGGCCGATGACTCCCAGTGCAAAAAATGGTGACTGGTGTACGCTAAATCTTTCTTGGTCACAAAGTCCAAGTTTCCATAACAAATCAATACATTGGGGATACTGGATCGAGTATTGATCGTGCTCTGGTTTAGGTCAAAATTACGATCTACTGATAGATGGTGCGTGAATGTGTCCTCTCTTTAAAATAGGATGAGACGTACTTTTGTTGTTTCCGGATCATCCTCAGGGATGTTTCCCAGACCGTCACCAATATCCCATTGTACAGTTCTGGTGTGACGTAAATAAAAGAAGGAAAGCGTCCATGTTAGCTTGATTAAGACATTAAATATACATATTATAGCTGCAACCTGTAACGTATTATCTTACTAAGATCCCATCATTTATCCTAATGATGGGATCTTAGTAAGATAATATGTACTTTTATTTTGTTATTGGTAAAATAAAGGATCGATCTGAAGAATATGTGGCGTTGACCTCCACAATTCCCAAACCTCAATCCTATTTAGCATTTTCGGGTTGAAGTTGAAACATCTAGATCGTCAACTATTCACATTATAAAGTGCTACTTTACTACTATGGTCTCAGAAAGTAGAAGCATATTTCTAATAATTATCAAAAAAATTATGCAAATAATTAGCCATTATTTAAATTCCATTAAAACGTTTAAAACTTATTAAAGGTAAAACTGCGTTTTAAAATCACAAGTAGTAAAAATTTATTAAAAACCAATACGCGTTTCGATGTCACAATGGTTCATCTTCATCAGTAGGATAAGAGACGGGAAAGGTGAAAACAGAGATGATTGAAATCCGATAAATGAAACGTCCTGCTGAAAGAGATAAGTATACAGTTAATAGAGATAAATATGCAGTTAAAAGAACCAAAAAAAATATTTGAAAAAATTTATGATTTCTGAATATGAAACAAATGCTGCAGTCAAGTCATTTGCAACAGGGTTTGATTTTTTTTCTCTTTTGGTGATTTAGTAACTCTATCAAAATTGAACCTATGGCATTTCTTCACCTGATATCATCTATAAATGTACTTCAGCAGTTGAACTGAGTTTTTGTAAGTGTTACTAGATCACCAAAACTTATACATGACTTTTACTTCAGCACCCTATTTGTATAATATTTGGAAATCCTTATTATATTAACGCTTTTTTTTTTTGCTCTTTTAAAAGCGTATTTATCTCTTTTAAAAGTGTATTTATCTCTTTCAGTGTGATGTGACCTCTGACGAATTTCATTCATCTCTGTTTTTACCAAATCCTGATGTCATTTATCCTATTGATGATCCATTGTGACATGGAAACGCGAATAGGTTTTTAACATATTTTTTCCATTTGTGATTCTAGAACATTAAATTAAATGAAATTTTAATTTCATCACAATGAATTACTCACGCAACTTTATAGTAATTATATATTTTTTCTATGATTTATTTATTTCTACAATATTTATTTATTTAGGTTTATTAGGGGGGGAAAAGACAGAGGTAGAGGTGATTCGTTTTCAATACTTTGCAGCTTTATACAAAACATACATTATTTTTTAATAAAATTTGTAATATTAACTAGGTGTGAAACTTAAAAATAGAAGCATTTTTCAAAGAAGTATAAAAAATATGCTACTGTTTACAAATTATTTATTAATGGTTCATTTATTACTTAATTAAGGGGTCACAGTACCCAAAAAATGACGAAAATACCAAATTCTATTTTATTGCTTATAATAAAACTTCAAAGTATTTCAAATGTACAGATAAAAATTCATCTCTCTATCTACATTTTTAAAAAGTTATGAATGATTTTAAATTGTTCTAATACAGAAACTTGCTCAGTAGTCTGACTTTAAAGTGCTTTTTCGCATAGATGATAATTTTGTGTCTTAATCTTAATTAAATCCTTAAGGAATTTTTCTATTTAAGATAAAGCTTTGAAGTAAACTTTTTTATCTTGAGTATAATACACTGATTTGAACTGTGCATGGAATAAGCATTTTATGAGGTATTACAATTTTTACGGCATGTTATATATACCTAACAGGAATTTTTACCCTTTTTTTCTACTTTTTTACAAAATAATCTATAAAAAATATTCTAATTGATATATCAACAAATGAATGCACAAAATTATTAAGATAAATATTGCAAGCACTTTGAAAAAAACTTTTTTTGAAAATATGTTAAAATAAAAAAGCCTTAGGGATTTAAAAATTTAGAATTTTTCAACTTTTTTTAAAATTTTAGAAAAATTAAATAGTTTAATTACTTTTTGAAGATAAATTATTGATTATAACTTAAATGAGCATGTAAAGCATCCTCAAAATGAATGATTTTACCTTTATTTCAAAAAATTGTTGCATAGGTATTGTGACCCCTTAATAGACATCATAAATTTATGTAATAATTTTATTATATTTGTAATTATTAGAAAAAATAACAGGGGATTCTTTTCAAATGCTTTAATCTTCATTGGAAACATACATTGTTTAATTTTAATAGTTTATATCATTAAATTTCTATAAAATTTGAAAATAAAAGCATTTCTCTAACAGTTATTAAAACAATGCGTTTATATTTACGCAAAATTATTCTCTTAAATTTCAAAAAACCAGCTTTCATATACCCATGCTGTTTGAGACTTATGAAGCATAATAATTGCATTATCTTTTAATATTTTCACAGGAATGATATTTACTACATTAATATCATTTCTTATATCTTTAAGTTTAAATAGAGAAAAAATAACAATGGAAAAAAGATCCTTTAAAAACACATCTCTAATTTTTTAAGAGTACTGACTGGAAATAATATTTTGCATCAAAGGAAAAGATCACAGAAATGTTTTGATAAAACTTCTTGTTTACAAATTGGTGAAAGACATAGGCTTGAATGTGCTTGGTTGATTTTTAGGATTTTTTTTTTATATTTTTCTTTTCTTTTGTTGCACTATTTATCGAGCGTAATTAATCTTCATTATATTCCCTAATGCGAAAAGATGCTCTAAACATTATTAAAGGAACTTTTTTGATGTTTATTTGTTTAAAATAAATCACGCTTTATTAGGTAATTTACAACAGGATAAATAGAGACAATAAGTTAGAAATATTTTGAATTATCCTAATCTTTCTGTATCTTATTTTTAAGTATTGTTTGACTATACCAACAAAACAATTCTCGAAGGAAAAGATATTCAAATAAAAAAATACTAACTTTTTAATGAATCAAAGCTAAGCAGTTTTGAAACTTTAAATCTAATAGTTTGAATGTTAGTTTTATATTAAATACCTTACATGTGCATCAAGAAAAAAGTTTGGTCAAAACTACTAGAATATAGTAAAGCTTCTATGGTAGAATATTGTGAACTGTCTCTATGAAAGCACCAAAAGGCTCGACTGTTATGACAGAAGCCCTTTGGTAAAGATTTTGGTAAAATTAACAATAAAATATAGTTTTAAAATGTGTTTAAAACTTTGGTAAAATTTGGCAGGTGTGGTAAAATGTGGTACATTTGGAAAAATTTGGTAATTTTATCGTGGTATTGTTAGGCTCTAAGGTATGACATAAAAACCATTTATTCTGTAAAATATGAATTTTTAGTTCCGTATTTTTTACTAAATGTGTGATAATAAGAACCATAATTTTGAGAATCCGAATTTCCAATTAACCCTTAACATATGACTGGAAAAATTACCAAGTGAATAGCTTAAATAACTTAAGTCAACAAAACTGAACCAGATTTGTGGTTTTTTACCAGAAATATCATCGCAATACAGTACGCTAATTTAATCTTTTTTTTTCTCCGCAAAAGCTTATCATTCAAAAAATGCATTTTATCCTATCACCCATATTTATCCTATCACCCATACAATCATTTTGTGCAGTGTTCAACAAAATCAAAATGTATTATTGCAGTAGCCGATGTTGTCTTCACCAATTATATTGCTTCACCGATATAATTATTACAGTGACTCTACAGATCTGATTCAAAATATAATAATAATTGAAAAACTCGACATTAAAAACTATTTTACTTTATTTATTTGTTTTTTGCTTAATTAGATTAAATTAAAAATTTAACGTGACTATATATTTCCCAGTTTGCTCATAAAAAAACAAAGTAAAGCACAAACTAATTAAACAATTTTTTTAAAAGAATCAAAATATTAGAATGAAATTGTATGTGGCCCAAAATATTAAAATATTTCATTATAAACACTAAAATTCAAATTATAAACTGAGATAGAAAGAAGCTTAATATTTTGTAGCATCACCTTTAGTTTTGACCATTGCATATAAACGATCTTGTAAAGAATATAAAAGTTTCAGCCATACTTTTTTGTTTACATTAGCTCATAATTAATTGACTTTATCTATTACTTTTATATAAAACAGTTTATTATTGATTATAATTGAAAAATTATGAATTTTAATTATATATTTTAATTAAGCTATTACAATTATTACTTTATAAATTATGATTATAAACTTTATATATTACAACTAACTTCATTATGAACACTTCAAATATTACACTTTATATATTAATTATATTTATTTTATAAATTAATTATAATTAAACACTTTATATATTATAAATTTTTATGTTTATATCAGCATGATAAAAATGAACTCCATTTATGCATTACTTAAATTTAAAACTCCTGCTATAAATATATAATTTGTAATTCTAATTTATATCTGTTAACTGGAAGTTAATTTAAAAACATTTTAGAAGTTAAAGAGAAATCAAAATGCTGGATATCTTAAAACATTGCAAAGATTAAACGAGTTCTCATATTAGAAAAAATCTTTTTGATAACATTCGAAAGACTCTTTCAGAAAGATAAATTTTTCAAACACATAGTAATTATATCGCCCTTAAAATATTTATAAGAAACTTTTTTTATTAAAAAAAATTCAATCTTGATCAAATCAGAATATATATTTTATAGATAAATCATATGTAAATTTTGCCGTTCTAAATGCAAATATGTTATTTTCTAAGCTCTTTAAGAAGCTCTATGAATTGCGTTGCTTTTCTAGAAGATTAGAAGTTCCCCATATAAACTAACATAAATCTTGAGAATCGATTATATTAAAAGGGAAATAATAGTTGTGGTTTAACTTTATTTATAATATAAATATTGCATCTTAATAAAAAAAATTATGCTTCAAAATTACAATATTTAAATTATTTATTAAAATTGCTTTTCCATTTCAAATTAAAAAATAGTGATTAGGTCAATTTTAATTTATTCCCAGCTAATGCTATAAGTCAAGTAAAATTAGATTTTATCTTCGGAAAAATTAATATCCAAAAAAATTTTTTTAATAGAAAGCTTTGGTATGCTATTATGAATGATACCTTCCTTACGCTTTCCTCATTTTGGAGGGAAATGGGGGTGATTTGAGGGGGATAATTGTATTTCTACTAAACAGGCAAGTGAGGCATATTTTTTTATGTTGTTTTTTTACGCTGAATTGAATGCATCGAATGTTGAGATGATCGAACTAAAAAGCTTAGAAATTATAAGGGTTTTATTTACTTTGTTTATAATATCAAATAAATAACAATATTGCATAATTATAAAAAAATTTCACGATTGAAATTTACGATATTTAACTTATTTATTTTTAATTAAATCGCTTTCACTTTCAAAAACAAATTTAAAAAATAGATGAATCATATGTATTTTATCCTTATTATATATATTCTTTGACATGCAAAAGATCGCGAAATGTAAAAAATCCCTGGAGGGCCTTATTGTTTCTAAACATTTCCGGCAAAGTTAAATTCCTAGTGCATTTTAGCATCTAAACAGAGTCTCGGTGCTGCCATCTAGTGTGGCAGAAGCTAGACGTCCAAATTAACATGACCAACGGTATCTCACCCATTGTGGTGGTCCTGAAAGAGTGGATACCACCTCTGGAGAACGCACTAGGTCTGCTCATCGGCAAGATTATTGTGCAGCTCGTTGGAAATAAAATATATATATATATTCTTTGACGTCAACTAAACTAAAACGTCGTCAAAATATTTTAATCGCCTGTTCTAAAACATTAATTTCAAAATGCTTCTTTCTTAAAGAATTAACATTTAATAACCATTGAATATGCATTGATTACAATGTGAAACGTTTTGGCGTCAGTTTGGCTGAATTTGCGCCAACTTACTTGATCGACGGGATTTTGCAAAGACTAAAGCTATAAATTTGCTCAAATTTAATGTGATTAATGTGAAGAAAGACATTTATGTAAGTATGAAAGTGAAGAAAAGCTTATAAGCTTAAATTTAAATTTCATGTATTTTACTGTACATGTACACTGTTTTTTTGGAGCACGATATATTTTTTTATGTTATTTCAGGAAACAATTTTACGTAGTTAGCTTGAATAACGTGAAAGATATTTATATAAGAATGAAAGTAAACTGCGTTTTTTTTCTTTGAGCTAACTGACACTGGTAGACGGACTTTTAAAAAACCGAAAATTTGCTTACATTTTCTGCTTTATTAAAGATAATAAGGACAGGCAGACAGAGAGACAGACAGAGACAGACAGACAGATAGAGAGACAGACAGAGGCAGAGAGACAGACAGAGAGACACAGACAGACAGACAGACACAGACAGACAGACAGACATAGACAGACAGAGACAGTCAAACACAGACAGACACAGACAGACAGAGACAGGCATGCAGGCAGGCAGGCAGACAGAGACAGGCAGGCAGCCAGACAGGCATGCAGGCAGACAGAGAGAGAGAGAGAAGTGTTGCACCAGCTTACGTGGTTGATGGGTTGCATTAAACATGGGATATATGTTGAATAAACAAAGTTTAATCAAATAAAAACTATTAAGAACACAGGAATTTAAGAAATTCCAAAAGAAGGCTTTGAAGTTGCTTCTTTAAGTTTTACATTTCTTTAATTCAAAACATATTAAATAGGTATTCAATTCACTTAATATTATTAAGATTTATTAGATCACTCTTTGAAATTAACAGCCTCACCCAACTCAATAGATGGACTGATCAAACAAATTAGCTGATCCGACTTAGAAAAAGACTTGAGATCATAAAAAGAAATCCAACACCTGGTTGTTTGGTTAAACCAGTTGGAGAAAACCTGCTTGAATGGAGAGAGACAGTCAAGAGACCGAAAGTCTCTGTAAATGAAGGCGGATAGTTTAAACTGAGCCTGGTAAGCCATTTCCGGTTGCATGATCCAATGGAGCCACCATACGCAATTTTTTTCTGACTATTTTCAGCAATCTACCTTTAAAGAGCCGTGGTGGTTCTAAGAATAGAGTGCTCGTCTTCCAATGAGGTTAACCAAGTTCGAATCTCAGCGTTGGCTGTTCGATAAGAATCCTGTTTACGGCTCGCATCGACCACGGTATTGACACAAAGCATCCTCAGTGGTAGACAGATAAAGGGTTAGAACCCCTTTGCCGTCATGCTAACCTGAGAAAGGCTTTCGTGGTTTTCCTCTCCATTTAACGTAAATACGTGTCACTTCCGTTAAAAAGACCTCAACGAAGATTAGTTTGTAACAATGCATAATCTAGGAGTTCCCTTGACATCTGAGTTAGATTCAAAATTGCAAAGCAATGGGCTTTAGCATCGATAGTTTTAAACCAAAAATTAAGTCGGCTGTTCAACGCCGGTTTAAAATAAAATTATTTAAAAAAATAGTTTTAAAAAATCGCAGCTTTTTTTCTTTTTTTTTCCTTTTTTTTGAAAAATTGGTTTTTATTTTTGTTGATATTTTAAGCATTATAACTATCCCATGTTTTTAAAAACCAATTTATTTAAAATGCGTAAATTAATTATTGTTATTTTTTAATTCGCTAGTTAAATGATAACACAAATTTTAAAACCAAATATATCATAGCCAAAATAAAATTGGAAACATTTCAGTAAGTAGCTATTAATCGTATTCACGTGAATTCATGTTTCATTTATAAAAATAAGTTTTAAAGCTAATTTAATTAACTTAATAATGATTATTTTACTTACGAACTAGCGGGGTGCCCTAAAAATGACCACCAGTTTTAAAAATCAATAATTTAAATTTAAAAAATTTTAAAAAATGCAACTTTGACTTTGTTCTACTTTGGAAATAAGTTTTTGTTCAATAAATTTAAATAATAGTTACTAAGTTCACTAATAGATGGCACAGTTAAAAATAATAATGATAAGAAAAATTATTTAATAGCGTTTTCGAAATAACCATTTGTAGCTATAACATAATGGAATTTAAGGACAAAATTGGAACATACCCGGACAAATATTTCAATTTTAGTTATCTGACAAACAGGGGAAAATGTTACATTATAGCTCATTTCAGACATCAGCGACGAAACATGGCAACTACTTTTAAAAGTTTGGTGATGGTTTTTAAATGTTTTCATTTCCTAAGCAAACCATATATTTTTATTCCCTTCTGTTCTCCTTTAATTGATTTTTCTAATTGTAATTGGAACTCGTGGTACAAAGGCTTATTTTTATAATCTTTTTGGCCACTCATATAATTTATTAAAAATTATTAATGCGATTACTTTGTTTTAAAAAGGTAAAATTATTCTTAACTAAGATCTACCATTGTAATGTTACCATTGGTAATGGTGACATCTGCTTAGACATATTGCATCTAAACTGGTCACCGAGTTACACGGTTCCTATCCTACTACTGACCATTAACCGCTGTCTCTAACAGATTGCTGCCCGAATACCCTCCCAACTGTTTCAATAGCTAGAGTTTATCTCATAAATGCAAATTTGTATTTTCACAATTCCAAGCTTATGACACGAAGGTATGCAATGAGCAATTAATTTGAAATTATGCTATCAACTAATTGTACTTAAGAATTGCTCTTGATGTAAAATGAGGGTTTGGAAGAATACGGAATAATAATAAATTATAAATTATAAGTAATAAATTATAAATAATAAATTATAAGAATAATAACAAAATTTTGAATTTGAAAACTGGATTGCTTTTTCTTACTTTAAGCTCTAAAATTTTTTTACGTGATTGAATACTGATTAGTCATCTCGTTTGAATCGGATGAAAACGAAACAATTTTTAAGAGGCAATTAAATTGGGAAATATATTTTTCTATTACAGAAGATTTTTTAATTATTTTAGTTCTCCAGTTATTTTAATTATTTTAGTATGTTTTTTTTTCGAAATTTACAAGTTTTAATGCGTTACATATAACAAGGGTGGCTTAACAAACTTCACTTCCAGGGGAGTTAGGGCACAACATCAGGCATAGATTTCTGATTCAAAATCTCCACACCCGACAAAATCAAGTATTTTTATAAATGCAACAAGCATTTTTCCCCATTTTTATCTTTAACTATTCAAAAAGATGGCGTTCTGATTATAAGCATTCCCGTATGATAAGTGAAAATTCATTCCTTTTAGGAGGTGATGAAATGATTCCCATTTTGAGACGATGATTTCATTTTGGGTGATACAAAATAACTTGACATCGAAATCAATATCTAAATAATAATGATGTGATAATTATTAACCACTGCTTGTCTTAATAATGATATAATTAATCAGGATATTAGCGAATATTCCTTATAACGACATTTAAAACCATCTCAAGTAGAAAATACATCATTATTAACTTTTTTTTACAGAGACAAATAAGTTTTATGTATTATTCATTAACTTTAAAAAAAAATATGTGTGGAAAAAATCAAACGGACTAGAAAGTAACGTCGTTATACTGATGTCATTTTAACGAAATCATTTAATACGCTTAATACTGGAGAAATTAATTTTTCATTCTGTACTTTATGTATTTCAATCTATACTTTAATACATGAGAAATAAAAAAAATTTCAGAGATCATTTTATGATTCATCGTTAACTGTTTTTGTTAAAATAAAAAAATTTATGATAAGAAAAAAAACGAATGGAAAGTTAGATAAAAACAAAGAATATGGAAATATTTTTAGACATTTCTCTCGTTGATTTACAAATAAAAATGGACAGAAAACACATTATTTATGATACAGGGACTCGTTTTATTTTTTAAGCTTAGAAAATCTATTTCAATTGTTGCGAAACTCTTTAGATAACATTCCATTTTGACAGCTGTCTAAAAAACATTTACCTTTATCTGAAAACAGGGCATAAAATATGAAGTAAAAGTCCATATTTAAGGAACGAAGAATGTGCTTTTTTTCTGTCAAAGCTTTGAAATAGAAACAATAAGAGAGAAAAGGGAATGTAGAATCAAAGCGAAAATATAGCAGTGCTATAACTACAAAAAATGTCAAGTCATTTCTTTAAACTAATAGTCTTTTATTCTTTAAAAAAATGTTAAAACTTTATCAAGAAATTAAATAAAAATTTTCCTTTTCTTACAGTTCATTAAAAGTGTATCTATGATTCCTTTTGTCAAAAATAAAATCTGCTTCTTTTGCTTTTTTTTTTTACTCTGAAAATTTAAAAACATAAAAAAATAACAAAAGTAAGGAAATTATTGATGGTATGCCTCACCTATTAAATCCTATATAACTTAGAGTTACAAGCAATTCTCTTTTTCATTGCTTTATAAACGAAATGACTCCCCCCCCCCATTGCTTCGCTCACTAACTCCCACAATTGTTTCATTCCGTATTGTTTCTTGATGTTAAAAGCAGCATTAATCATTATGAACCCATCAATAATATCAACAACATTAATTTTTAAAAAAATTCCAACATTTTTTATTGGGTTTACACAGACTTGGGTAAAAATTCCACTGTTTAAAAGCTAACAGTTGATTCTACGCTTAAATAAAGAAAAAATAAATAGTTTACTGATAAATGTCTGTTTGATTTTAATTAGTTCATGCTGGTGACCCCTTGGAGAGAGTTTTTTTTTTTAGCAGGATGATACCACTGTCAAACCCAAGCTCAGTGTGCAAGTAGAAAAAAATTCTGGTAAAATTACCGTACTGTATAGTAATGACATTTCGGATAAAAAATCCGGTTAGTAAAACTAAAACATAAAGTATTCAACTGAACTTGAGATGCCTCTGGTGGCTATAAATCCAAAAACAGAGTTTTGCAATTTTAATTCTGAGTTTGGTTCTTCTACCTAACCAAATTTTAAGAGCTGGTAAAATATTTCAGCCCCTAATAACATATCGACTCTTTCAGGTTCATAAAAATAGGGATCAGCAAGTTTAATGTTTTGAGGAAAGTACTCTACTGGCACTTGATTATGATTAACTGGTATCGCATCTGAAATTTTAGGCACACATAAAAGCTTTAATTGTTTTTCAAAATCGGCGTTATTTGAAATTATTGGGCACATTTTTGAATTCACATTTATTTTTGCATTGTTCAAACCAGAAGTCGCAATAGAAATTTTCGCCCTCTTAATTTTTAATAAATCAGCAAACTCAGTTTTGATGCATGGAGACATTGATCCTACTTCTATCTAATGCTCTGACTGATTTGAACTCTCCAAAATAATCTTTAACAAAACTGTTGGCGGTAGAAAGAAGTGCCGTTTTTATGCGACTGATGTTTTTTCCATTAACAGCTGTACCGGGAAAAATGTGTCGATCACCAGACGGATTAAAACTAGTTGCATTCGGGTTGAGATTTTGGCATCGTAGTGGCGATTGGCAGTTTCTAACAGAATGGTACTTTAAACAATTAGAACAAAGATGGCTTCTTTTCACAAAATCACATCAACCGTTAACGGAGAGAGTTCTGAACTCTGGACGACAGTACAGTTCGTGGAATTCTTCTTCATTGCATTTGATACACTTAGAGTTTAGGAAACTTGTATTTGATGTAATTTTTATGCTTGAAACTTTATGTTGTAGTTGTAAATTGGGATGCTTTTTAACTTCTTTATTCTTACTGGCTTGAAGTGATCTTGCATGTTTAGCAAAAAAAGAAAGAAGCTGTTTTAGAGAGCCAAGCTTGTCGGAATCTTTGAGCTCTTTTTCCCACCCATAACGCGTTGAAGGATCTAATTTTTCAACGATAAAAACTATCATAATTTCAGATAAATGTTCCACTTTATAATTTATCGAACCCAAAATTCAAGTGCACTCATTTGTAACATCTATTAAGTTTAAGATGGCACTAGATGCTTCACAAATATTTGGGGGATTCAAAAATCTTTTTGATACTGGCAAATAAAAGTTCTCTTTTATTTGAATATTCTAAAAAATCCCAGCTATTTCAAAGTTAGTATCAAAGTTGTATTACTCTTAGGGTTTCATGAGTACAATTCGCTTTAAAACAGTGCAATAGAATTTGAAAAGGAACTATTCTTTATTACAATTTCTATAAACATATCTTTAAACATAATCCAGTTGTCGATTTTACCATTAAAGTTTGGCACTGAGAGTGTGAGTAACTTAATGCATTTAATCTAGAATTTGGCACAATTTGAACTATTGGTGGAGGGAATTTGAAAAACTATCAGATTGAAAATTAATTATCAATAATAATTCGTCTGTAATAACTTCAATACTTTTTTTCACCACTATAAAATTCTTTAATTCTTACAGTTTACAAACATCAAATGGATTTAAATAAAATTTCGAACTCGTTTGATAATGTATTAGTTTTTGATTTAAACTGTTTCAGAGCAACTAAATTAGCACTGTCAATTGAAGAGACTACTTTATCTTGATGCTTAATAGCGAAGATTTTAAAACTCTCTATTGAGTTTTCAACTTAACCAAAATTTAAAATCAAATTGAAACTCTGTAGTGAAAGAGACCTCACCTTGAACTTACTTTAAGCTCGACGGACCATCTGAACTGTATGTTAGAATTTCTGATTCTTAATTAAAACAAGGAAAATACGAACATCGTTCAAATGAGGAAATTCTCCTTTATTCACTTCTCGAGAAGTATTTCCAAGTATTTTCTCAAGAAGTATTTACTCGAGAAGTATCGACCAAATTTGACTATAAATTTCCCAAATATTATCACAACTTATAAAACCATATTTTATTGTATTACCAAAATCCTTATCATAGTGAGTCGGTAAAAATTAACGAGCTTTTTAACACTTCCATATATCCAGAACCACGGTACAATTTATCACATCATGACTCGTTTTCTTCTCAGTATGAAAATATGTAAGAAAGACTATTTAGGAAATGATAATTATGGTCGAGCTCATTGATTGAATTTATTTATTTTTTCTTGAATTTTAACTTTAGTTATGACTATAAGTATCTCCCTTCTCCGAAAAAAGTTTCTTGGGTTTACTGAGGATAAGAGAAACTTTAAACTAAATTTGAAAAACTAGACAAGTGAGATATCATCCCTTTGCATTTTTTATAAGCAAATATCAAAACTAAGTTAGTATAACTTATGCTTTAGAAGTTAAACTTAAAAAAATATAATTTTTTTTATATCGAAACGCATTAATACATAAAACCCTTTTAACTTCTACATTTTTATCGATTTGTCTGTCCTCATTCGATTTAGTGTAAGAAATATTTAGGAAAAAAAGGTTTAAAAAGAATATATATATGNTTCTATCTGACTGGCCTCAGGGGAGGAAGCAAACTTGAGATCTTCATATTTTGTTTAAACACGACTTTTAAAACGACTTCTTTGACAGTTTTTTTTTTCAGCAAAATTTTTGCCCTGATTTTTTTTTCAGATTCAGAAACTAAAGAACTGTTCCATGCAGTTAAAATCAATATTGAAATATTAAATGCAGATTGCTTTTCACCGCTATCTCGATATTTTTTAAGCCTCTGTTAAAATGAACGGCACAAATGTTTAAATAGAATAATTTATTCTTTAACAACCGCGGGATGTGTGAGGAAGAAGTACGTCGGGAATATTTTAAATCAATCCATGATTTAGCAGTCGCAGATACAGAAGCTCTTTTATAAAAAAATTAAAACGAAAAATATTCTTACTGTCATTCTTTTCAGTTTGAAATAAAAAAGTGGAATTTTGTCAGAAAGTATACAGTAAACTAACTTAAATCTATACGATTACTTATGAAACTATTTTCGACTGTGTAATTACAGAATATGCAATTTATTTATCATGATTTAACACACACTCTCAGAAATACAACTCTTATTTGACAATTTAACAATTCTTGAGCAGTACTTCGTTAATTTTGAGAATCATTTCGTAATGAAATCACGTGATTTGTAAGGAAAGGCGAAATCTCAAATATAGGACGAAAATATTTTCACGATTGGAGAATCTCATCGTAGTGCATTGAAGAAGATTGTTAATGTGAATGACAGAACTGGAATGAAGATTAGACGATCGAAAATAAAGTGACAACAAAGCGACCAAACTGTATGGTGGTTAAGGAGTTGGCCTCCTACCAGATAGATCCCGGGCTCGAATACAGCTTTGGACATATGTTAAATTTATTTCTTTATTTATCTCGGTTTTTCTTGCGTTGTTTGGGCGACATTGATCCACCTATAAGGAGATTAGAGTCCAAGGTAGAGAGATTATTAGGATTTAGATAGTTATTTCGTTACTTTATCAAAATTTTTGCTCGGTGAATACGCCAATAAACGGTTTCGTTAAAAACAAAGAAAGTTTCGTGAAATTTGAGTATCCTTTTTTTTACAATGCATATACAAATAATGTTTTATATACAATTTTTTAAGAAATATTTATGTTTTCAAAAATAGTAAATCTGATCTGCTTCAAAAAATGTGCCTTTATAGAAGAACATAAGGCTAAACATTTTATGATCAACCTCATTTTACCTTCTTAAGGTATAAACTAACAAAAAAATGTGTTGTAAATAAAAGCTAATGTGTTGTAAAAAGAATTTACATTCTAGTCCAGGAATGGATGCGCGTGCTTCATCATAAAAAAATATTAGTGCTGAAACCTTTAAAACTCACAAACCTTTACCAATAGCTCAGGATTTCTTTTTACAACGTATAAAGATAAATGATACGAGACTAGTAGGCAGTGTTGTTTCAACAATGATAATACAAAGCCAGGTACACATAAAAGTCTTCAACTTCAACCCACCTACAATAAATCAAAATCATGCAAATTTTTCTTTTGTGTTCGGACTATCTTTTATTGACTATAAAAGACAGCTTAAACAGCATAAAATAACTTTTTCGAACATTTATCATCCAAAATGTGAATAGAAGAATATTGTTCTTAGTAATGCAGGCGATGCCCTTTTTGTGATACGTAACGTGATTGAAAAAATAAAAGCATTTCAATTTCTATTTTTAGACTGTTGTTATGAAATAAATTTTTTTTTAATGTTTTACTAGGATGCCCTCTAGGTCTATCTAAAATTAGGACCATAGACTCGAAGCTTTTTATTTCTCTTTGCATACGACTCAAGTACTAATATAAATAATAGTAGTAATACTTAATTAATGCCACACTAGAACTGCACTAGAACCGGGATAGCCTGGTCGGTAGGGCGCTAGGCCCATGTCTGAGAGTTCGTGGGTACGAACCCCGGCGGCCGGAGACTCCCCGTGTAGTAAAGTGACTGATGCACGTTAAATTTGTCGAGTTGCGAAAGTCCTTCATGTTCCCATAACAAATCAATATCTTTGGGGGTACTGGATTGGAGATGGATCTTTCTCTGATTCAGGTCAGAATTACGATCTGTGGATGTATGAATGGGTCAGCCCTATAAACGGGTGTGACGTATGGTGTGGCAGAAGTCGAATTCTTTCCCATAGATGGCGCAACTGGAAAACAAGAACAATTGCACCCCTTCTGCCTAAACAGGCATACGTCAACAACTAGAACTGCATAATGGACTTTTGGCATGAGTCTGGAAAAATGCTTAAGGATGATCCGAAGTCATACCATTATCATTTCGATTATTTGCAGAGGAGACTACTCCCCCTCTTTTGTAGACATGTATATAAGCCTTGCTAACTTGATTCAATCACGGGGTACCTTTTGGTAGATGAAGGTTGGCATCGCCGATAACTCCGCCCCCACAGGTTTCAAAATAAATGCTTAAAATGCCGTAAGTATGTTTTTTTTTCCAATGACCACCTTTTTAGAATGACCCACCTGGGCATCTGAAGGGCAGATTTGTTGAGATTTGTTTTTAGAATGTCCACTCTTTCAGGGGCACCATATTCTGTGGGCCAGCGTTGCTCCCACAGTAAGGACAGATAGTACAGAGAAAGAAAGAGCATCCATGCCTTGCCCGGGATTCGAACGCAGAACCTTTCTGATGCAAGGACAGTTCCCTAACCCCTACGCAGGCCGGTCGGCAAGTGTAAGTATGTAAACGGATTGGTAAGTATGTAATAAGCTGTAAAAATATTCCAGTAAATCTGATTACGACAGATCCTGATTCGGTAAACTTGCTTATCGAAAGCAAACCCTTTTTTTTTTCAGACATAGTTTCCGTTATTAACTACAACAAAAAACGTTGCTTTGTCTATTTTTAAGAATTCTTAATTCCTTTTGATATTTCATTAATCATATCTTATTCAATAGTTTATAAATAAAAATGTTCAGTTTTAACCTAATGTCAATTTCTCTACCAAACTCTCTATTCAAAATCTCAATTTTTCAATACTCTTTCATATGATAAAAGGCAATTAAGTCAATTGAAAAACTATTTTGTTGATTTAGACCCCTAAACCAAGCTCAAAAGTTCATTTCACATTCACTCAACAGTTCCCCCCCCCTTCAACAGTTGCCCCCCTCCAAGAGTCAATAATAATACAATCAATGAGATTGAAGAGGGAGACGCGATGGCGGAACTGTGACAATTGGAATATGTCTTCTCAATTCTGTGAAAAGTTAAACTTTTAATGAGACCAGTCTTTAAGTCTAGATAAAGTCATCGGAACTACTGAAAACAATGTTATCTAAACATTTTATGTTTTACAAGAAAAAGTTAAATAATCCATAAAAGTCAGAGACTCAATGCAACCTTCCATGAAAATAATCAAATCGAAAAATAATGAGATTCCGAAAAAAATTATAAAGAAGTATTTAATAAAATATTTTCTAATGTAAAATGAACTTAATATAATATTTTCTGATTATAAACTGCAATTAACTAACCTTTTTGCTTCTAACTCTACAAAAACTACTCTCAAGTCGACACCATTTAAAATTTACCAACCAAAAACTGATTCACCTTCTCATGAACAAAGTTTAAGAGATTTCTTTTACAATTTATTCCAATTTATTAAAGAATTTTGCTCTTAAAACAATTTCAGTTAGCGAGTTTATGCTGTAATTTATTACCAGCATTCTTTTCATCAATTGTTCCTAACTTTATTACGGAATCAGCTATACTGCGACAAACGTAAACGAAATTAGGTAATCCAGGTAAGTTGATCAAATAGTTCAGTAAACTAATTCTGATAAAAGGGGAGAAATAGGGAATAAAACTTGGAATATTCTGAGACATAATACTTGTTATTACATAAAGAAGGCAAACGCCCGAGGGGGCTAGATCTTAAAAGATAAATATTTACTTCAAATAATAAGTTGACAAAAAATCTAAATAAAAACTTTCCTTTTATAACTAAACTACTAACTATAATATTACCAATTCTAAAAATATCTAAAGAAGGTAAATATTTCACTCCAACATTTTTAACAAGCGAAAATAGCTCGATAAAATTACCAATTTTTCTTCAGTAAATCTTGAATTTGAAAGTTTTGCAATCTAGAAAACCAACATAATAAATTTCATAGACTTGCATAAGTTTTACAAACTGTCAAAACTCTTTTTGTAAGTATGCAGAACAACCAGCCCTGTTAAAATTAAGAACGGAACATAAAAATCCACAGTGGCCGAGAGGGGCAAGTCAGGGTAAATGGCATTTCCACGCGATATATTATTTGTTTAACCAGTTTTATTGCCTTATATGCATCATGTTCACCTTTTTCATATTAAAAAATTACATACTAAATGCTGAGTTCCAAATCGTAATATTGGCATGTAAATGGCTTTTTAAATACTGAATTTCATTTCCATGGAATACTTGTCCTCACTGTCCTGAAATTCAACTTTCTCCCGGTCAAAATTTTAATTGTACTTCTACGCTGGCTGAACTCTGCAACATAGACCTGAACCCTACAGACTTACAATCGCTCTTCTCGCCAAGGGTCCTTGTCAGGACTGTTGTAGACGCCCTGATTTGACTGTTTCAGACGCTATTTGATTCCTCTGCGCTATTTGGCCAAGACAATAACAAAAGCAAATATGGAAAATCCTTGCATTTTCCATAAAATAAACTATTTGAAAAATTTGCTGTAGGTTGTTATGAAATAAAAAATTTTATACATGGTAGACTTAAATTTAAAAACAAAATAACTAAATGAATTTTTCTCGCCAAATATTAATGAAATATATTTCGACATTATTAAAATCATCCAATAACTTTTTTTTGAAGATTTTTCTAACATCGGAAAAGATGTTAGTGTATTTATTCTTTGTGTTTCAATAAAAACCATTTTTATCTTAGAATTTACAATTCAGGTTTGCGCCTCAGGTTGCGATGCAAAATCTTGCTACAACAATAAAGGATTTGTTTCTATGTTACTATAAACTTAAATCAAAAGATTTTCACGGTACATTTATTTTCACATACGGTTCACTTTACAACTAGAACTGAAAAAAATCCTTTTGTTTACTCTTCATATAACACTGATCTGAAAATTTCTTGAAAATTTCAGATTAGGTTGAAACTCTAACAGGATACCCAGATGCTATGATAAACATGATGTATGTTTTATATTGTTACATTTACGATACAATATTATATTATATTATATTGCATATTATATACAATATTATATATTATATATTATATATTATATATTATANTTTTAAATATATATTATATATTATATTATATATTATATTGCATATTATATACAGCATTGCATTGCATTGTATTGTATTGTAATGTTATTATATTAGTGTTTATACTATACGATATTTTTAGTATTACTTTAAATGTATCAGATAAAAGAATTAATTACTGAAAATAAATGTTAAATTAAACTTGGAAAACGCAAAATTATACTTAAATATTTAATGTTTCAGTAGATTTAAATTTTTTTTCATTATCTAAATATTTTATTTAAGAAAAAGTTTAAATAAAAGGGAAAAAATACCATTTGCTGTGAGTGCCAGACACTATTGTAACTAATTTCAGTTTGCATTCAGGAAGTCTTATAATGTAACTAACTGTAAGACTCTTTCTCTTTTTTTTTTTTTCATTCCATGATCTTCCACTTAAACTTTTGTGCTATTCGGTCAATTACCTTTAAGAGAGGGAAGCAAATACAATAAGTGGTGTGCCGAAATAAAATTGATTAAAAAAAAGTTTCCATTCTCTGCATTTTTTTCTTTCTTAACTGATTGTCTTTGAACTTTTGTTAGAAATAGTACTAAGTAATTAGATTCTTTTTTAAAGTACCCTTTCTGTAAGAGTTTGAAAAGGTACTAGTATAAAAGAAAATCTCTACAAAGCGCTTCTGATTTTGATATATGTTAGTTGACTTATCAAATTCAATGCTTTATAATTTTTGAGTTTTTTTTCTAAAAATTATTCTCCTTATTACATAATTAATTTTGTTACGATTAAATGTTCAAGAATACATAATTTTTCATAATTATTGTAAAACGTGTTTTTGTGGTGTAGTGAATTCACGTTTGTGAGAATGGGAGCTCATATCCAGCCGGCCGAAAACTCCCCGTGTAGTAAATGGTGACTAGTCTGGTACACGTTAAATATGTCGGGTCACAAAGTCCTCTACTTTCCCATAACAAATTATACTTCTGGGGACTACTTAATTGGAGATTGATCGTTCTCTGGTTCGGGTCAAAATTACAATCTGTGAAAAAATGAACTGATGTATGAATGTGTTCGCCCTATAAACGGGTGTGACGTATGGGTGTGGAAGGAGTCCAATTCTTGGTCATAGATGGCGAACTGGAAAACAAGAGCAATCACACACCCTCAACCTTAATGTCCAACTATAACAACAACTGTGAGATATTCCAGACTCGTGATCGGTTATGTGTATAGTTTATAGCTTATTGATTTATACAATGTCATTTTATTAAACTGTAGGGCTAAAGGTAATTAAACATTAAGAAAAATTAATTGCTATTTTAAGAACAGACACACTTATATTCTATATTTTATAAGTGATGTTATTTATCTTTAAAATATCAAATAATTTAATTTTATTTAATAAACGGCGTTGAACAACTGGCCGAATTCTGAGTTCATGACTATCAACGTTCAACTCCGTGGCCTTGTAATCTTGAACCCAACACACTGGTAACAAGGAAACACCTAAAATAAAGCATTAAGGCTTCCTGAACGACTTTTTTATGGATTTAACTCACGCTTGTGATACATGGAGAGGAAAACCGCGAAAACTTAACCGTGATTAGTCCGATTGCAATGGGATTCTAACCCATGATCAATTGAGGACCCGTCTTCAATTGAGGATATTTTAATTCAGCACTGTGGTCGAAGCGAGCAGAAGGCAGAATTCGAACCAGGTTTCACCTTATTGAGAAGAGGCAACTTACCTGTGCCAAAGCGGCTCAATGTTTCATTTTATGACCGTCGTGAAACAGCAGACCATTCTTTTGGGTTTACGACTACTAATGCTCAACTCTGTAGCCTTGTAATTTTGAGCCTAATCCAGAATTGAACTCCTGGATCAAGTATTGGTAGAAATTTGCCTTCGTGAAGGATTGTTTGATGGAACTAACCAGCATTTGCGTTACGTGGAGAGAAAAATCACGTACACCTCTCACGGTTAGCCTGACGGTGAGGAGATTCTGACCCATGAACCGTTTTTCACTGAGGATATTTTACTTCAACTCTGTGATCGGTGCGAGACGGGAGTGGAATTTGAATCAACCAGCTATTGCTGGGATTCGAACCTAGTTCACCTCATTAGAAGGCGACTCTCTATATAAAACGGTCCGGCAGTAAGCTGATCGTTAAGACACGGTTCCCAGCAGATCACCGAAGTCACTGGCTGCGGTCAGCGTGCGGGTGGGTGACCACTTGGGTCAGTCTGCGTAGGGACTGAGGGTGTGCGGTATTGGTCCTCGTTAAACTGTTTTACCGTAAAATGCTCGACTTCGCGTGCAGGTCGTTGGGCTACCGAAGCGGTCGTGTCATCCCCTCTGCGGAGGATCAAAATTGTGATGGCTTGTCTTCGGATCATCCTCATGGATGTTTCCCAGACCGTCGCCAATAGCCCATTGCGCAGCTCTAGTGTGACGTAAATTAACTACAACAACTCTATATAAAACAAGCCATAAGATTTTTTTCAAAAATTAACACACAATCTAAAAATGTTACAACTCCAGAACTTTTAGTAAAAATATTAAGATACCTCTGAACACTAAGACGTGAACGATTTAAGTAAGTGTAAGGAATTAAATTGGTAAAGGATTTCCTTAACCACCAGTTGTGGTCCAAGTGGATCACGATAATTAACGCTCCACAATTTTATGACCAATGGCATGATTGGGGCAGTGTATTCAGCAATGCACTCAAGCTGCCTTTACTTCCCAAGCAAGTGTTAGTACCCATCGATCTGAAGCTTCTTCCATTGTCCATCCATCTTTTCCATATTCGTTACATGCCAGATTCGAGTATCAGAAGAACAGATGTGCTGACCACTCTTTCAGGAGCACCATATTAGATGTGCCAACGTTATCCCCACAGAAAGGACTGATAGTGCAGAGAAAAAGGAAAGAGCATGTCTCTATGTCTTTGACCGAGAGTCAAATCCACGACTTTTCTGACCTGAGATCAACTCCCTGACAACTATACAAACCAATCGGCAAATTAATTAATTAAGATAGCACCTTCTACCAAGAAATGTGGAACACAGTGGAAGGAAAATAAAATCATTATATTAAAAATTACTCAGATAAATATGCTTTTCTAAACGTGGATTTCAGAATTGTACTTACCTTTGTGGGAAAAAGACCATTAGACATTCGATGAACGTATACCACTAGTTGCTGTATTTGTGAAAGACCGGGAGAGCTGGATTAAGGTCACCGGGGTTTGAGCTTTATCCATGAGAGCTATATTAAATTCATGGATGTGTGTGGTCACTCCTGTGTTGCTGTTGGCAGTCGAGTGTGTGCAGAAACCAGTTGTCTGAAAATGAGATTGAGGGGCAACAACGTGAGGAGGACGATGACGCAGTCACAAGTAGCAAAACAACTGTTCAGTGCGGACCATTCCTCGAAGTAGGCGTGCTCATATTACTTCCGCAAGTCACCAGTGTGGGGAGAGATCAATAGACAATGCCAACCTTTATCTATCAAAAGGTATCTCAAGATTGAATCAAGTTAGCATGTCTTATATACTAGTGAATTGATGTTTAATAATCGTCGTGGTAGTTACGCAACACCTTCTTTATTCAAAAAGTTAAGACGTTTAACATTGTGTGAATGGAAGAAGAGGACAGCAACTACAAAAATCACTAAACATTCATCAACTTTATTTAAAACATACAACTTAGATCTTCAAAAATGCACCACGGTAACAAAAAACGCGTAAACTTTAAATTTCTTTAATTGAATTCATTAAAAATGTCTCTAATAATATTAATTTATGATCTCATTTCCGGTACGTAGAACTTAAATTAGAATGAGCGACAGTTACAAAAAAGTGTGTTTTTAGAGGAAAAAATCATGTTCGTTTTGCAACGCAAAGCAATAAACAAATACAAAACGTGCTCAACTTAGTCAAAGCGGCAGAAAGATTTTTTCGCCAAACATTTACAAAAATATTCTTTAAAAAGTCATAATTCCAAACTGAATAATAAAACATTTATCTTTCGATTCATGAGAAAATGGAAAATCTCCCTTAACCTTATTATAGAAATAGTTTAGCGGAAAACATGATATTCCTAAATATTTCCAATTTTATTATTTAACATGCTCTTCAAACGGGTTTAAACTCAATAGACTTAATATGAAAGATTTTTTTTTTGAAATCTATAGATGAACGAAATATTCAACCGTTAGTCTTAATTATTTTTTATAAGTTTTGCTTTATAGTGTTTAATGGATGAATAAAAAATAATTACGAGAAGG
Organism: Parasteatoda tepidariorum; assembly: GCF_043381705.1. NCBI lineage: Eukaryota > Metazoa > Arthropoda > Arachnida > Araneae > Theridiidae > Parasteatoda > Parasteatoda tepidariorum. The sequence goes on along the minus strand of NC_092205.1, from coordinate 68,093,295 downwards.
ATTTTGAAAACGAAAGCTTCAGATAAAACAAGAAAAACACTTGATCCCATTTAATTTCTCAATTTTAAAAAAAAATTCGTTTCGACAAGTATTTTTTTCCTTCGAGCTTTATCGGTAAAAGTAATATTAAGGTACTTAATTAATCTTTCAGAATTAATATTTACTTTTTTTGTTAAAGAAAAATTTGCAACTTAATTTCTCATTAAAAGATTTGTTTTAAAATGTTCCTGACTTTTTTTTTCTTTAAATGTAATGAAATTAATTAGTTTTCAATAAATTATTTTCTGAGTTACCCTTTGTAAACATTTTTTATAAGTATTTTTTTTACATGTAAAAAAAAATTTAGAACAAAATTAATGCTTTTTTCTGTTCGAACAAGATAGTGCCATTACTCTTATTTTTATTAAATAAGTTGATATAGAAAGAAAGCTTTTAAAAAAATAAAGACATTAAAAGAAACTCAGCAGAGTTTTAATCAAATAAGGAAAAACGTTCTTACATATGTAGAAAATCGGAATAAAAAAAATATATTTTTAATTATATAAAGAAGAGTTTTTTCACTTCTCTGAGAATCACAACTTTTGCTTTTTAAACTACATCAATGACCAAGGCAATATTTTAATTTATTTTCATTACTTTTATTTTTAAAAAAAGTACTGGAAAAATCACAAAGATCAACCATTGTTAAAGTTTTGAATAAAAATAAATATACTGGGTAATTTGCTACGACAAAAACTCTCATTTTTTAATAACTTTCCAAACAGAGCAATCTGTATTAAAAATATAAAAAATATGTAATCTTTTCAGCAAATGAATGTAAAATAAAATGCTGAAAAATTTTATTTACTCCAAAACTATAAAAGTTTTCCCTTATAGCATGTATTCAAACTCTTTCTTTATATTTCAAAAAAGTGTGGGTAAAAATGTTTTTATTTTTACTATGTTATGACGTAAGAATATTGTGCTGCCCTCTATTTATCTAAGATTATTTATTAAGGAGTTTACAACTTTAATAAAGAATAAAACTTTATAATAATTTCCCGATATAATTTTTATTAAATTCTGTACCATTTAACATATACCAGCTAATATTTACCACGTTTCACTTAACTTGCTTTAATGTATGTTTGAGAGAAGAAAATCTTGCAATTGAACTTTGACAACTTGCTGACTAGCTAGAGAGCTCACATTTCAACTGAAGCTCTGTTATAAATGACAAAGCAATTTTAAATCGTTGCTTGAAATCTTCAAACAGAATTCGTCATGGAAAATTTAGCGCTCTCTCTCCAGCAAAAACAAACTAACAGATACAATAATACTGTGGTCAATACGGCCACAGATTTTTCTTGTTCAGTTTTTCACCTTTTTTCTCTCTCAGCTTCTGTGAGGATTTTTTAGTTTTGTTTTGTTATTTTTCCATTTTTCTTGTTAACTTTAGTTTTTATTTCAAATCAGTTTTGTTTCTTTATATTCAATTTTGGCTAGTCTTGAAAACGGGCTCCCATTTCTAAAGGACTTAAGGCATGTTGATTATTATTTCATATTTGCCTATTTCTGAAGCGAATGTAGGTTTCAGTGAGGTAATATTGCTCATACTTTTACTTTTAAAGCATGTTTCAATAAACCAAATTAATAAAAAATTCAAAAGCTACTGAATATAAAAATATAATAATTTTTGTACCAAAAGAAAAAACTTCTAAGGAAAATAGTTTGATTGTAATGAATCTTGATTGCCCTGAATTATCACCTCAACTAAGATGAACATTGCAAAATTTTTCTCTGTTGCATATCTTTCGATGCTGAAAGTATTGAGAACAGTTAATATTTAATTTGTTTAATTGAACTTCTCAATACTTGTTTTACTTAATAACCTAATTCGATCTAAAACGACCTCAAATAATGATAATTATGATTAATTTTACTTTTTTAATTTCGTTCGCCCTTTGATTTTGCGCATCATAGCATAGTGTTACCTGATGCCTATTATTAGCACAATGTTTGCTTTTTTTTACCTGGTATGAAAAGGAGTCTCTGTCAAGCATTTAATAACTAAATTTTCTTATTTTGGTTTATTTACTGTTAACGCAATTTCGCAGTCGGAAAAGTAGGTTTTCTATGAAAATATTATGACAAGTAAAGTTTATAACAGACACGATTTTTTCTTTTGTTTCTTGCAGTTTTTTTTTTTTTTTTTTCATTTTTTCTATTTCTCACTCTTTTTTTTTTGCTCTTTCTAATCTTCGAAATGGCCTACTTAAATTAGAGCAAGCGCCGAAACTTACCGAAAAGAAACCAGAGAAGAGGTTCTGAAAAAAAAACTTTCTTCTATATTTTGTTCTGCTACATTATTTCTTAAAACAGTCGACTATTGATTTAATTATCAACCATTTGAAGCAATTAATTTCAGCAAAACATTATAATTGCAATTTTATTTTAAAAAGGTTTTTAATAATTGCTCATGACGCTAACTATACAGCTACGCTCCATCGGTATAAATACATGACATTCTCACATGATAAACATGATAAATTGAAAAGTTTATCCGCCTGTCTCTTTTTTTTTAACTCCTAAACCCTTCGTGCCATCCTGAAATTTAGGCAGTGAATCAAAAGAGAAAATTTTGAACCCTGTAATGTAAATCTTTATAAAAATCCTAAACAATTTGATTTTAACATCATTTTAAAGAATGCAAATTTAAATGACAAAATTCAAAAGTTTAGATAAATCGATCGAATAGTTAAATCTAAGTTATTAGTTAAAAATTAGTAGTTATAGATTGAATTTTAAAAATACGACTTTTTCGAGCATCTATCATTATTACGAACCATAATTTCCTCAATTTTAAATAGAACTATAAAAATCCTAATAAAAATATTGAAATAATGTAAGAATTGAAACTCTTATCTTGAGCAAAAACTTGAATCCAAAAAAAATATTTCCTGTGTAGCAATTTTATGCAAAAAATATTACGGAAAAGAAAAATAAATTTAAGAATGTCTATTACGCATAAATAAGTAGCTTTTGTAGTCACTGTGCAGTATCAAAACATAGATAAAAATGTCATGGTTAAATTTATGGTACTTTAACTTGGGTACTGCAGAAAAATACGCGAATTTCCATGGTTTTGTCTAGTATATATCATATATTTATGATACCCACGAGACAAATAGTAAAAGGATATTTCGTATGCATTTTATTCAACTTTTGGTATAAAATGTACATGAAAAAGTTTGTTCATTCTTAAAGCTGATAAAAATCATTTTAGAGAACAAATCTGTTAGGATATCAAAAAGGTAAAGAACTGTAACAAACATTTCTAAAAATTCAGAAAATTGAATTTATTAAAATAACAAAACAATATCCATAAAAGATGAGAAAAATATGTAAATTAAGTTGGAATAATATCATTATTTTTTCCTTAAAATGGGAGAAGGATCCTCTTCCCTCGGCAAAGCATGTATCATTTTATTTAAATAATCAAAGAAAAATTGTTGAGAACTCGGAAGCACGAAAGTTTACAAAATAGTATCTTCTTCAAATGAATGAAGTTTACAACTAAATGAAGCATTTTATAACCCATTTATAGATTATAAAACTTCATTAAAATTCTATTTTTAACAAACAAGCTTTCAAAATTAATTTTCAAAAAAAATTATGGACTTTTTTATTTATTTTTATTTAAAATTATGAAACCATAAAGAAAACTTTATATATTTCAAAGTTCAGTTACATTAGTGTAACTACATGTTAAAATCTAGAATAACCATTTACCACTACGCGAACCGCTACCAGATGCTCAGAAAGGTAGTCCTAAGGTTCGAAAATGTATACATATAGAGACGGCAGCGATGCAAACTCCAGTGTTGTGGTCAACTGCACTGGAGTGAATGGTTGAAGTTTCATGACAGTACAACTCCAAGGAATTTGCTCCTGGATTCTTCATTAGGCTTATATCTGAGAAGTTTAGTGGCCAGGTAACATCATCCAGTTGCTCTTTGCAATGTAGACTGCAAGCCGCATAACTCATCGCATTGTTCTGCTGGTAGACGAGATCGCGCTGAAGAAAATCGATTGTCAGTAAGGGTAGATTTGGTCCGCAAAAACAGATACGTGTTTATTGTTAATCTATTGTAACTTGCACAAGAATGTTTGTTCTTAAAGAATTCCGTGAAAAGTTCCTTTGGCCATACTGCCTCTCCCTCGTCTAATTTGGTCTCTTCCTGTAATTGTTGCAGGATATTTGCTTTTGGAAATTATCAGCACTAACATTCAGTTGTAAAATGGAGCAAAAAATTTAATTTAACCAAAATTCCATCAAGTGGCATTTCAGTGGGTGACCAGTTACGATGCAAAATACAGTCTATGTCCGCAATGACCAGCATCCAGTTATAGGTAATATACCAAGTGTTCACTATGGAGTACCATGTAAAAAATTTAATGTTTATGCCATGAATGTTTGTGTACCATGCTATGTTATAACACGTAATGTTAAAGAAGGGATTAAAATTACATAATATTGCACCATGTTATAATTACAAGGTTAACAAACCATGTAATGTTTCTGATTGTCCCTTAGTTCATCTGGGTGGTCAGCCGATCACACAGAGCGACTATTTGCCCAAACGCATTTCCGCAGCAGTGTATGTTCACCTCTGTCACGCATTGTTGGTAGTGCAACACATTCGTCTGGTCAATGATTTTGAATAGAGCTATTATTCAATTTACGGCATACCTTTACTGTGGCCTACTACAGTTTACAAAGTTATCTCTTTCAAAAATACATCAACTCTTGACTCGAAAGCTACTGATCGTGCCTTTTTGGACGTCTATTTCTATTGTAACTTGCCGTTACAATAGAAATAGACGTATATTGTAACTTTTTACTCCGTTTCAGCACGGCACCAAGAATTGCAATATTTTCCGCGCTCCTCCGATACCTCTTATAAACTATTACTAGACTGTGTACAATCCTTGGACCTCTCTTGATTTTCTGCATATCTACTTTTACAGTTTTCTTCGATTCTAATAACTATTGCAAGCATTTCAAACAAAATCATGACAGTTTTCTAATGACAAAAACCAACCATCGCTTGCGTGAAAGAATCTAAACTCTCGACTCGCATACTGCACATATTTTGAGATAAAATTATGGATAGTTCATGAACAATATGTAATGTGTCAACGCTGAGAATCGAATATGGCTTCTAATCTAAGTAATAAATTATTCTGATATATTTTTCTCCTTTTACAAGGCTGTAAACCCAAATAAATTTATAATTAACAATTCATTTTTAAACCTTTAATTTCAACCATGATGGAACTTTCTAAAAACAAACTATTTATAAAGTTTTCATTTTCTTAAAAATTTTGAAGAATAAATATGCAACATCTCTCAGAAAAGTAAAGAAAGAAATTACTGCAGCTCAAAGTTTCCTTGCGCCACTCCTTTTAAGAAAGAAAAGTCAAAGGACAAAAATAAAAGCCTTCAAAGTTTAAAAGTTTGGCCAGGAAAGTCAAAGAAGAAAGTTATTGAAGAGTCGGAGACCTTTGTTGTTTAATAAAAAAGGAATGTGAAAAGTTCCTCTTATAAGCCCTGGCATCAAAAAGAATTTCTTCTTTATTTCCACATCGATTTTTTTTCTTGTTTTATTGCTGCTGGATGTGATATAATGGCTAAAATAAAAATATGTTGTAAGACAGCATTAAATTATTAAGATAAACTATACATGTAGTGTATGCACACTTGCACAATATTCTACATAAAGGTAACAGCTTATACTGTAGCAATATTCTTTATGTAGTTATAAGTGAGTAAGGAATAAATATATTATGAAGCATTATATGAAAAAAACTAACTGGAAAATAGTATGATAATATACGTTCCGGAAATTATATTAAACAGCGTATTTTTAATCCTATTTAAAAACTGATATTTATTGCTTTATCTTTATTGTGAAATAATAAAAAATGAGAAAAAGAAGACACAGATTCAAAATAAAGAGATTTGATTTTGTGCTTCATGTAAATAAAGTTAAAACAACCTAAAAACGCATAAATAATGTCACATATGTGACATATGTCGATTTATGTAACGTCATCTATTCTTTTTTAACGTTGTTTAAACTTCTTACGCAATCGATTATAATTGTACACTGAAAAGACATTACATTATGATCACTTTTAGCCCTCAAAAATGCTAGCATCCACCGTGGCATTGATTCCACAAGGTACTGATAGGTAGTCTGAGGTATCTGGTACCAAGCGCTCACCAACTGGTCCTGCGATTCCCTCACATTGCGAGGGGGTAGCATGGCAACACGAATTTGGTTTTCCAAGTAGAACCACAAATGCTCTATTGGATTAAGGTCAGGTGAATTTGGGGGCCAAGACATGATTTGAAAGTCACTGGAATGTTCCTCGACGATTCGACTCTTATGACATGGTGCATTATCCTGTTGGTAAACACCATCCCCGCAGAAACTGCTGCCATGAATGGGTGAACATTGTTCCTGGGCGAGAAACCATGAAAACCTGGGTGAGCCCACTGTTATAGATGGAGGGTGGTCATAATGTAATGGTTCTTCGGTGTATTTTTTCTTCGCTAGTTTTAGTTAATGTTAATTTTAATGGAACCAGTGAAACTTTAAAAGTTACCAATTGATCAAATTACCAGTGAAATTTTAAAAGCTGTTTTACCAGTCAGTTTTCATCTTCTCTCAGTTCATACTATTTTTAATCTCATTTATGATTAGTTTTGATAATATTTACACATTTTTTCTTGAATTAAGTTAAACATATGTTGTAGATCGGAGATTGGTTCCTGATAATTTTATACTCATCTTCTTCATTTATTATTCTTTGCGTTTTGATAATGCTTTCATCTTTTTTCTTAATGATGTTTAGGATATGCTTGTTGAAAATCGTAGATTAGTTCCTGTTATTTTTAATCTAATCTTCCTCAGTTATGGTTCATAAGGTTTTTGATAATGTTTTCACCTTTTTTCCTGAATGAAATAATATGAATGTTGAAAATCGCATATCGGTTTCTGCTAATATTAATTTAATCTCCTTCATTAAGGTTTAAGGACAAGGTTTAATAATGTTTTCTCCTCTTTCCTGAATGAAGTTAAAAATATGCATGCTGAAGTATTCCGATCTATTCTTGCTAATTTCAATTTCATCGTCGTCATTAACCCTTTCGCGCCGACTGTCACAAATACGTGACAGCATGAAACTGTATCAATCAGGATAAAAAGATAAAACTGGTAATCAAAGTAATTCTTTAGCAGTTTATTTGTGGGCGGAGTTATAATTGTTTGATTTATTTAATTCACCATTACTTTGTTCAAAATAAAACTATTTAGTTATACTTTGAACTAACATTGATTATATATATGATTAAACTAACAATAATTAAAGTAAAAGCAAAGTAAGTCTGTCAAATTAGCAACGACTACATTTAAGTTACCGCTTTTTATTTAATTACAACTTGATTCTGATTTTGTACGAATGCTTTTCTGAATCACCCGTCCCCAAGGGGTTAATGATTCATTAAGATTAGATAACGCATTCCTCTTTTTTCCTGGAATGAAGTTCAAAATATATATATTGAAATACGCAGATCGATTCTTGCTAATTTTAATCTAATCTTTGTCATTAATGATTTATCAAGATTTCATAATGTTTTCACCTTTTTTACTGAATGAAGTTTAAAATATGCATGTTGAAGCACGCAGATCGATTCCTGTTCATTTTAATTTCATCTTCCTTACTTGATTTGCCAAGATTTGATAATTTTTTCACCTTTTTTGCTGAATAAAGTTAAAAATGTGTTGAAGATAGCAGATTTTAATGCTTTTTAATATCTGCTATCTTCAACATGCATATTTTAACTTCGTTTTGAAAAGAGAATTTTAAACTGAAAAATAAAGTAAGGTTAATACAGAACATCCTCCATAAACTATTTATTAAATGTAGATTTTTCTTTACTAGAATAAAATATTACAAATTATATAAGCCTACGATGCATTAAAATTACTTTAATATAAAATAAACACTATGTAGTACTAAAGGTGAACAAATCCATAGGCACAACTTGTAATCCTCTCAATCGGTTTGCTCAATCAACTATATAGCAGCTGCTTAACTCGCAACATTTACTTCGAAACATTATTCTGAAGGGTTAACTTTTAAGACACTCTCTGACACTTCTAAATTAAGTTTTAACACTTCCTCTAACATCATTGATTTTTAATTATGCGGAGAAGATATCCAATTCAATCTGCTAGTTTCACTTTGAGCAAACTTTGAATTCTAATGTGTGTGATATCTTCAAATAGGACATTTAGTTAACCTTAGATTAAATGAAACGAGTTTGGAAATAGTTGAGGCCTAATTAAAATATTTGGAGAGCATATATTATCGAGTCACTAATGCTATTTAGAGAATAAGGCAATAATCGGTAAGTTGATGACAATATCGTGTACGCAGATGTTTATACATATTAAACCCGTAAGCCTATTATTCAAATAAGTTTGAGTCGTCTAGTAATTTTCTACTCAGTAAAGTATAAATGCGCATATGTAGTTAAATAATTTAACCAAATAAGTCATCTTATATGAAAATAAGTTCAATTTAATCTGTGGTTAGACAATTTTAAATATTTTTGATAATGAGCACTATTTAAATACAAAAGGAATAATTATTAAGTTGAAGACATTATCATACACATAAATGTTTATGTTAACCGTGCGAGAAATACAATGAAATTGTTAATGTTAAATACAATAAAATTGAAATTAGTAAATCAAAACAATTGACGACCCTCTTCTCTACGGTCCGTGGTAAAATTATCAAACGCAGAGCGGTTAGTGGCAATAAAAAGGTTGGGGAGAACTGCTTGAAGCGAATTGAAAATTTTAAGGAACTGGGCCCATGTCCAAGAGTTCGTGGGTTCGATCCCCGCCGGCCGAATACTTCCCGTGTAGTAAATGGTGACTTATTCACATTAAATATGTCTAGTCACAATGTCCTCTATGTTCCCATAACAAATCAATACCTCTGGGGGTACTGATCCAGGAGATACCTTGTGTTCTGGATTGGTTCAAAATTACAAGGCTACGGAGTACAAGGCATTATCAAAACCCAAAATCGGGTCAGTTGTTCAACGACAGATATAAAATAAAATAAAAAACAAATATAAGAGCGTTGGCGGCTCAGAGGATAGAGCGTTCGCCCTCCAATGAGGTAAGCCGGGTTCGAATCCCAGCGATGCCTGATCTATACGAATTCCGCATCCGGCTNGTGATCCGTCTACCATGGGGATATCTTACGTCAGCACTGTGGTCCATGCGAGCCGGGTGTTGTATCTGTTAGCCATCGCTAGAATTCGAAATCAGTTCACCTCATTTTGATGCTCTATCCCTTGAGCCACCACGGCTCTAAAATAATGGCGACTCGAATCACCAAACTTTCGGTTAAAAATGCTCTACAGTGGACAAATATTCAATCCAAATAATATACTTCATATATTTTTTGACCCTAATTTTTATTGCGCTTAAGTTAAATATTATATACCTTCAGGTGCCCCAGTTAGATTAACGACAAAGTGAATGAAAAAAAAGTACATAGGAAAAGATTAGGAGAGATAGCTTGGTAGAAGAGATTTGAATATTATAGTTTAATATAGAGGCCGGGATAGCCTGGTTGGTAGGGCACTGGGCCCATGTCCAAGAGGTCGTAGATTCGATCACCGCCGGTCGAAGACTCCCCGTGTAATAAATGGTTACTAATGTGCGTTAAATCTGTTGAGACACGAAGTCCACCATGTTCCCTTAACAAATCAATACCTCAGGGGATATTGATCCAGGAGTTTCCTTGTCTTCTGGATTAGTTCAAAATTACAAGGCTACGGAGTTAAACATTAGTAGTCGTAAACTTAAAATCGGGTCGGCTGTTTAACGACAGGTATAAAATAAAATAAAAAGCAATTACGAGAGCCCTGATGGCTCAGGGCCTAGAGCATTCGCCTTCCAATGAGGTAAACCAGGTTCGAATCCCAGCAATGCCTGATCGATACGAATTCCGCATCCAGATTGAACCTACCACAGTGCTGACGTAAATTATTCTCAGTGGCAGATCATGGATTGGAGTCTCCTTGCCGTTAGGCTTACCGTGGGAAGTTTTCATGGTTTTCTTCTCCATGTGACGAAAATGAGGGTCAGTTCCAACAAAACGTCCTAATTTCACCCAATACTTGATCCAAGAGCTCCTTTGTCTTCCGGATTGAGTTCAAAATTACAAGGCAGTGGAGCTATACATTAATAGTCGTAAACCCAAAATATTGGGTCAGCTGTCCAACTCCGTTTATGAAATATTAAATTAAATAAAAACAATTATAAAAGAGCCGTGATGTCTCAAGGAATAGAGAGTTCGCCGCCTTCCAATGGGGTGAACCGGGTATGAATCCCAACGATGGCTGGTCGATAAAGTTTGATAAAGTATGATAAAGTTTGTTAAGATAATTCAATGCAAAATATTATTTCTTATAATTACACTGGGGAACCAATTTTTCCTTGAATTTATACAAATACTTGATCTTTCCCGATTCAGGTACGGAGATTTCATATCTGAAATTAGTTTTGCTCCTAAAACCATCAATTTTAAGGAGTAGTATGCGCCCCTAGCAGCGTACGACGAAATTTTCAGGCATGAGTTTCTATGATTTTTTAATCTTGATGAATATTTTTAATTCTTTAGAATTTTGATGCAATATTTACGCAACCCGTGTTACTTATAAGGTTCTTAAATTTGTAAATTTCGGCCAAAAAATAAAGAAACTTAAAGTGTCTCTTAAAAGAAAAACTGCAGCTTTGAGAAATAAACTGACTTCAGGTTGTTTGAAATTAGCAAAACAAAAATATCTAAGGTTTGTTTAAGAAAAAATCTCATCCAACAGAGAACAAAAAAAATTGTTCCCCAGAGTCAAAATTTTTATTATTTTACTTAAAAGTCGAATAAGTTTTTAAAAAAAACTAGGTATGCATTTTTTTACATAATTTTAAAGAATGTAATTTTAAATGGTAAAAAGCAAAATCTGAACTCTATCTGTCGAATAGTTCCTGAGAAATCAAATTTTAAATATATGACATTTTCGAAATTCGAATTCTCACAAATATTCAACCAGGTATTCAACTATTCAGAAATACAAATCATTTTTTTTTTCAAAACTAGAATTTTTTAATTTTAGTTCATATGTATAATCTATTATGAACCATCTTAATCTGGCACACATACACTAGCATGCAAAAGTCTCTGGTAAAACTCAATATTATAGATTGTTAATTCGAAATGTAATAAAATAATGTATAACTTATTTTTAACCCTTTGACGCAGATGAAACCCAGGTTACCCTGTTATATATTTTTGACCCTTCTATTTACAAGTAAAGATATATTTTGGTATTTTTTAAAGATACAGTGTAACAGTTATTAAGAAAATTTTAAATTATTGGAATTATATGTGTACTAAAATTTAAAATTCTAATAAATTATTAACATTTAACTAATTTTTCAACACTACTTAAATTATTAACCTAACAAACCTAACAAAAATATTAACCTACAATTATTAACCTAACCTAACAAAATGAATAATAACTTAAGTGTTGCAAAATAGATAAAGAATTACCCGAGTTTATGATGCTCATAAGTGAAATATATAAATAAAAATAATAATATATTTATCTTATCCATAATGCTATTATGATTTAAAATGTTATCCTAATAAGTTTTTATTCTTGGATTTGAAGGGGTTTTTCTTTTAAATTTTGTCCTAAATGTTTATGCAAAATCTAACAATTCTTTTTTCATGTCATTTTATGTTAATATCTCATTCTTTTTAGGAAAAATAAGTAATAGAAAGTATTTTTTAAAACTAAGCACACTTACACTTAGAACAACAATATTTCCTCTATCAACTAAATCGTCAACTACTTTTCTTTAGAAATCAAACCACTTTTATGATCAGGTTTTGATTGTAATTTAATTAGAATATTTAGCATAGAAACATCTCATGTTTAAATTTAGATTTATTTAAATCTAAAACTACTGTGTCAGGAGAAGACAGAATTATGTCTACAAATATTTATAGAAAAAATAAATCTCTTAAAGTATTTTACTAAATTTAAAATAATTTTTTTGTTTTGTTGCAACTAACTCAATTTATGTTTACCCTGTTTTTTTCCTAAACTCTAATACGCAAAGCACTTCTTTACCTTGTATGCTACATCATAATTTGTTATCAGAATTCAAGTACTGCCCCTAGGGGTTCAATAAAATTTGAAAATGTGCATATTTTTCTGGCATACATAAAACCTCTTTTGAAACGTTACATTTCTTGTAGCTTTCAGACTAAAATTCTTGGCATTAAATTTCCATGTCATGAATTTTTAACTTATTCTTATGACATAAAATGTGGAGTTTCAAAACACTTTCATATCATACAGGGATTTTAAGGAAGAAAACTAAAAATATCGTTTGAGTTAGTTTTATGTCATAACTATTTTAAAATCACTGGTATTATTCAAATTTAGAATTTGTGTTTACTATTCATGAGCTGTTTTGAAATGTATTAAATCAAAAGTTTTACGTAGCGTAAAAAAATTGCATGTTTTACTCAGTTTTTTAAACAAAAAATAAATAAAAATATAACAATTGTCAAATAACTAAAATTAGATAGTAAATTAGATAGTATTTGGAGTTGAACTCTGCATAAAATTTAATAAACTTTAATAGAGTCTTACAAATTGCTTACAACTAAGCTGAACTCATGGTTAAACCTGCTTAAATATTTATAACTAAGCAGATTTAACTATAATTCTTTTTAGCGCATTTTTTCCTTGTTTTTTGTTCTAGTTATTTGAAAAAGTTCTTTTTCATGAATCATCTCTCCATATGGGGTTTAAAATGGCTAAATATGAAACATTTAAATGCATACTTTCCTTTCTGTTAAAATTTTTGTGGTGTGATTTTTTTACACTTAGTTTCAAATATGAAAGTGTTATTTATTTGTTATCGTTATTTATAAAGACTTTAAATTTTTAAGTAGTTAAATAATGAATCTTTATCTAATTTACTTTGATGTTTATAAACCGTTTTCGACTAAATTTAATGAGGTTATTGCACAAACGAAGAATGACTTTTAAATAACGAGGCATATGATCCGACGAATGCTCCGACGATGATCCGACGAAGATCCAGCTGAGTGGCGCAGTTGGTTTGTCATCGGCCTTCTGAGCCCAAGTCTGCTGGTTCGATCCCCCGTTTCGGGATGCAGAAAATCCTCAACGGCCATGTCGGATGATTATGCGGCATGTAAAAGATCCCTGGTGTGCCTTATTGGCTCTTGGCATTTCCGGCAAAATTAAGTTCCTAGTGCACTCTATCATCCAAATAGAGTCTCGGTGCTGCCATCTAGTGTGGCAGAAACTAGACGTCCGTGGTGGTCCTGAAAGAGTGGATACCACTTCTGGAGAATGCACTAGGTCTGCTCATAGGGAAGACTGATTGTGCAGATCATAGGAAATAAAATAAAAAAGGAATTAAAAAGAACAAGATTTCTGTACTTTGAATGTGTAAAAAAAACTGAGTGCGTCATGAAGAAGTTTTTAGAGAAAGACTCCAAAAAGTGTTTCGAATAATGGAAAATTCGCCTGGCGCATAGCGGCAATAAAGAGATGTATATTGAAAATGATAATAATTAAAAATGCATCAGTTCAAAGTATGATGCTTTTCAGCAACAGTTTCGATATTGAATAGCCATGGCAAGCATATAAAAATGCTTTTCTATAATATGCTTTTCAATGTAAGCGGGGCTCTAAGAAAGATAAAAAAAAAGATAAACAAAGATAAAACTTGTTTATATCATGAACAACATTTATTCATTTTAATTTAAACGAACACTTTATTTTTAAAAATATGCCGCAAACAGCGTAGAATGAGAAAAATTAAAATTTTAAAATAAATGCAGTTCAATATATTTTTAAACTCTATAATTTAGTATCAACAAAGTCACTTTACTATTATTTTCTCCTTCTCAAATTATCTCTTAAAGAAAAAAAAGAAGTTTAACAGATTTTCAGTGCTCGAATATTTATTTTTCAAACAAAATACAATTTTTAGATCAGTGCATCCAATTATGAAATCAAACATGAATGAATAAATAATTTTAAAATCTATGTGATCTCTGCGAAAATCCGTGAAAAAAAAAAGAAAGAGCTTAAGTAAATGACTAAACGAGATTCATGATAATGCTGCAATATTTAAATTTTTCTTACATTTGCTCAAGATTTTTCTGAGAAACATAGTGTTGATGTAACAAGAAAGAAATATAATCTAGAAATCTTAAAGTCAAAGCTTTTGAAGCAATAAATTTATTTTAAAGTAAATTATAATTTTTGAGCTTTATTAAAGTTTTTAACATTTGATATGAGCTGTTTTTTTCTCTATTATTCTTGTTATTTTAGTATTCATGAATATACGAGATCACATAGATTAAAAGATCACATTATCTGTGACTACATACATATATACAAGATCATGTAGATATACAAGATCAGATAGACAATGTGTTCCATAATGACATCCGTTGATGCCTATTTTTGAATTTTTAATTTAAAAAGTATGGACTCAAGAGGTAGCACTGTAATATTTAAACATGAAAAAATAGAAACGCTTTGAAATTTTAATGAATCGCTTTTAACTAAGGAAACAAAGGTTGTTACTAAGGAAAGCGATACTGAAAATATCAAAGTCAGTTTGATTGTCTGCTGAAACTAGGAAGTGTTTTTAATGCTCTTGTTCCAACTCCTCTCTGTTTTCTCTGGCAATCAAACATTTTTTGGAGTTTGCAATCCCACTTTCTTTAGTAGTGCTTCGTTAGATTTCAAGCACATTTTTGTTTTGTCCACACTTAAATATTAAAGTGTAACATGAAACTTTTTTTCCTTTACATTTGAGAAATGTTTTAAAAATATTTATTAAGTGTGTCAGTTGCAGAGCATTTTGAAAAATCCACCGCACTTCTATTTTGGGTCACAAGAAAAACATTTGTTATAGCGTTAACTCAGTGATCTATCTATCAAGTCTGTAAGAACATATTGAAAAATCGTGAAAAAAAACATTTCGAAATGAGGCAATTTTTTACTGTCTAAAATTTTGATATTAAAAAATTAAATAGAGAGAAGTGGAATCGGAAAAAATATCTGAAAAACAAATCCAGTATCGACATTATCGAAATATTATTATTTGGTACTCGGCTATTTTTCTAATTGTAAAATCTTAAGTTTAAGTTAGTTACCACAATTTTTCTTTTAGTTAATCAAAATGAAAGTGAAGAAAAGTATTTCAATACGTTTTAAAATATCATAAAATATCAAATATAATAAGCAATAAAAAAATCCCATTTGTATGTACGTATATTTTAAAATATTTTTATTCTAGTGACTTTATAAAACAATGTCCTTTCTTAGCTACCTTTATTAATACTAAAACATCTCCTATAATATTCCTTACATTTTGGATAATATATAAGTATATAAATATTTTAACAATGTTTATAAAAAAAAGTTTTATAGACTTTTTTTGAATAAAATGAAGCATTTTGAATTTTTCTTTGGCTTCGATAAAAAATGAAACGGATAATAAAAAGAAGCCTCAAAGGAAGATTGAAAAGTCCCTAAATTCCAAAAAAGAACTCTGAAAAAGAAAGTTATTCTTCTTTTTGTAGATGGATGAAAGGAAGTTAGGATATGAAAGTAAATAAAACTGCGTTTGATAATCTGAAGTCATTCCTTTTATTATTTAAATACATTCTAATATTTCCCCATAATAAATTGAAGTATATCAACTATTAAAATCTTTGCTTTTTAACTAAAATAAAAAAACAGTTATAAAACGTTGACTAAAAGAATCACTTGCGAAAATTGTACTAAATTAAAATTATATTAAATTGATACAAACATAACTATATTAATAGTGAATATAAATAGTATTAACATATAAAATATATTACTCATACAATTATATACTTGTATATAACATTATATTAACGCATCTAAATAATATTAACGCGAAAGCAATCAAAATATAAAATTACTTAAAAAAGAATGCTTGTTTACAAAAGCATTGCTCACAATAGAAATTTTTAATTTTTGCTTTTTTTTTACATTTCTTTGATATGTAAAACATTCTGAAAAAAATAACCTTTGATCTAGAGATTGGATTTTCACGTACAGTGCAACAAAAAAAACAGACCACCAAAATAACTTTTGATCTAATGATCGGATCTTAACGCTCTAGAACTCATTCTTAATGGTTCAGGGGGGGGACTTCAAACATGCTAATTATTGCAGAAATACTAATTAATACTTACAAAATAAAATATGGTAAATATTTATTTTTTTTCTTATTTAATAATAGTTGAAAAAATTTTGAATAGTGAGGTATAAACTTTTTTAGGTAATTTTACATGGCAAAAAACGAAATTTGAATGAAATCAGTTGAATAGTTTCTGAGAAATCGAATTTTAAAGACATAAATTAATAAAATGCTCGATTTCTCAGGAACTATTCTAATGTTTTCACACAAATTTTGCATTTTGCCATGTAAAATTACATACTTTAAAATGACATTAAAATGTTTCCCTAACAATTCAAAACTTTTTGGACTATTATTAAATAAAATAATAACAAATATTAAATGTTTAATAGAAATGTATTTTTTGCATGAATAAACGAATTTTATAATTGCATGCAAACATTTTTCTATTTGCTTAAAAAGTTCTCGAGGTATGGCATACTACGCAAAAAATAAAATTATAATTAAAGGGTCCAAACTTTGGATCGCTCTCCTGACCAAACTATGGGGACCCTATATTTTGAGGATCACAAATACAAATTCGTCACAAAAAAGTATGTTTATTCACAGAAAGTACGTTTTTGTGTTTGATTCCGTAGCTTAAAATATCGTCTGCTCTTATTAATTAGCATATTTGAAGTCATCTCCTCGAACCATTAAGATTGCAACCCAGAACGCGAAGATCCGATCATTAGATCAAAAGTTATTCATAAAGGTAAGGGAGTTTTTTTTTCTGCACTGCACATGGTTGCATTTCCAGATTTTAAAAACGAACTTGAATGTGCTAATTATTTGAAAAAGTTAAACTTACTTTTTTTTCAGTCAGATTTTAATACTTTACCCTCAAAATATGAGGAAGGAGTAATAAGGAAAGGTTCCGAATTTACGTGAGTGGTTAAATCTTTGATATCTAGTACACATTAATTTTAGTTCTTGCATTTATTGACTTTTCATTGGAACTAATATTAAAGCATGTTAAAAACATTTTACTCACAAAATTAAATCCCTTTATCCGAAGAACACTTCATGAAAAAAAATATTTTTTTTTTCATTTTATTTCTAATTTTAATTGTGACTAAATATTTACCAATTTGTAAACTCTGTAAACTTTTATATCTTCTTAACCAAAATACTTGTGCATGCATGTAGACTTTCACTTCCTCTAAACCAATGTAATTGCAAGTAACAAAATTTGAACTTTGAGCGAAAAGAGTCAAATACTTTCTGAGAATGAAAAATTTCAAGATTAATATTTCACATAGAATGCAAAACAATCAAGTTCATTTACGACAGTAAAGATCATCCCTCGGTTGATTACCCTCAGTACTTGAATAGCACAATAAGATAAAAAGATAAATTTAGTATCCCTTTTTAATTGATGTTATAAAAAATAAAATGAGAAACTGATTGCTCTTTAAATAAACATTTTAAAATACGCCATATATTAACTTAAGAATTCCCCTAATTTCAAAAAAACAAGTCCCTCACCTATTTAAGTTTGAAGCGTTTCTTAATAAACAACTATAATAAGTAATGGGTAAACTATAAAAAATTATTATGCTTAAATATATTTTAACATTGAACTGTGTAATTATCTGATTACTTAAAAAGTTAATAAATTATAAAAAGCAACTGAGTTTTTTTTTAAATAATAATTACCTGTATTTTAATCTGCTTTTTTTTTAAATTCAACATCTGATTTTTCTAATTTTTGACAGACCGAAAAAAATTTCTAATTTAAAAATATTAATTAATAAATAATGTATTTTCCTATTAATTAAGACTTTAAAAAAGTAATGCAATGATGTTTTTATCACATTAGGGAGCAGTGAAAAATCTTTTTTTCTCCTCACGTGAAAAAAATAACTTTTTTTTTCTTAATTTAAAATTTGGAAAATTAGTCTTGTTATTGTTAGTTTCCTCGTTTCGTGATCAGAATAAAGAATGAAAAAAATTTAGAAGATAAAGTACTTTTTTTTTTCTTTTTTTTTTTTTTTTTTTAAAGTCATTNGGGTTTATTTTTACATTGCAAGTGCTTGTTAATTGCTGATAATCTTAGCATAATGACAGATATTCTACGCTTTTTTTATCACTTTATCATTTCGGAAATTATAACAAAATGCAATTAAAAAAAATTTTTTTTAAATATTTTAAGTTTTCTACATCTCCTCTGCATAAATATACACTTCTATGAAATTTTCATAAATGAAATAAAAGTAGATGGTAATTCCATGCAAAAAATTACTTTTAGTAAATATTTATTACATTTTGTTGTTTTAATACAAGACTTTTTTTAAAATTCAATTTCTCAGGAACTTAGATTTTGCTCAAATTTTGTATTTTTCTACATAAAATTACATTTTTTAAAATTATGTAAAAATTTGTAAACCTTAAAATTCAAAATTTCTTCGATTAAATGAAATAATAAAATAATAAATATTTACTAAAAGTTTTTCTTTGGTTGCAATTATCTTTGGACCATACGAATTTTATAATTCTGGGCAAAAATTTTTAGATTCGCTTCAAAGGCTCTCAAGATATGGAAAAATACGCAAAACGTAAAGTTAGCATTAAGGGGTTCAAAATTTGGATCACTCTACTGACCAAACTATTGGAACCCTATTTCTCAGATTGCGGCTACATCCTGTATTTTCGTGATCAGAAATCCGAATCCATCGATAGAAAAGTATGCTTATTTAGAGAAAGTGATTTCGTAACGTAAAATATCGTATGGACTCATTAATTAGCATATTTGAGGTTACCCTCTCGGACCACTGAGTCCTGAAACGTAAAAATCTGATCATTATTAGATTAGATCAAAAGTTATTTAGGATGGTCCGTTTGCTTTTTAGCACACTGTTCACGGGGATGGCATTTGACATTTTGAATCATTTTACAAGCTGTAGTAATGGATAGGAAAATGTATAACTCTCTGTAGTTTATAGAAGTACATATTAATAGCGTAAGTACATTTCAATGACTGCGATATAACATATTTCCGAATTTGATGCTGAATAACTCAAAATATTGTGTGAGAGATTTTATTCAAGTTAACACCAAGCTTTCATATACAATTAAAGTTTGAAACGTTGTATACGCTTCAAAGAAAGTTCACCACCAATAATAGAGAATAATAAAACCAAGATCGTGCGCATTCGCGCCAAATTTGATTCGAGTCGGTCATAAATTGCAAATTTGTCTAATGAATATTCATCAAACATTCTGTTTTAAACATGTAGATAGGTAGATAATTTCATTTAGGAATAATATTTCATTACTCAATAATATTTCATTATTCATTGGTGCTCACAATGTAAACACCAATAATGAAGAATGCTTACACCAAGCTCATGCGCAACAGCACCAAATTTGATTCGAGTCGATTGAAAATTGAAAATTTGTCTAATGAATATTCATCAAACATTCTGTTTTAAACATGTAGATAGGTAGATAATTTCATTTAAAAATAATATTTCATTACGCTTACATACTAGAATTGTATTTTTTCCAAAAACAACGACATGTCAAACCTTTGGTATAACTTACGGAATTTTACTTGACATATAATTCATCATATAAATTTATGCTTGTTCAACTTAATAAAAGAATTTCTTAGGATAAAGACACGAATGTTGAAAAACATCAAGCATATTTTATGACATGACAATAGAAATTAAGGAAATGTCACGAATTTTGCTTATTACATTTAATTGTTCATCTCGTTAAAAAACATGCTTTAAAAGCATGCACAAAAACTCTAATGACATGATTTAAACTGTTTAAAGTAAAAGAAAATTTATTCCTGCTTAAGAATAAAAAATTTTATGCTTCATAACAGTTTTTGTCAGATATAAATAAAACAAACTCATTACTTTTTTATTGCATTACTTGTCTACAAAATAATTACGATAAAAAACACAAAACTCATTTAAATTGATAAGCAAAGAAAAAAAATCTATTTAAAAGCCTTACAAAGCATTCATTAAAGTATTTTTAAATATTATAATTTTCCTCCTTTTTTACTTTGAAATTGTCCCTTTAGAAAAAATTAAATAATTCTGGATCAACTTATAAAAACAAAAACTTATTTTATGAAACTGCATAAAACCTTGGTCATATTAAATACGATCATCGTTATAAGTTTTTAGAAAATACGTGTATGCTTTGCTATTTAAAAATATTTCTCTAGGACAAATTAACTAGTCTGCACTTTTAAATTATTCATGCCATGTATTATTAAATATTAAGAGCCAATTTCTTTAAAAATCAAACAGGCTTGAATAGTTTACATTTTTTCATTTTCTTGAAATTTTCAGACTCTGTTGCTATGTAAAACTATTAAACAATTATTTATCTTAAGGTTTGCAAGAGGTCGAATATGAAGGTCACGAATTTGAGTATGGCAATATTTTTTGTATTAGTCTATACGCATGGGACTAAGTTTAAAATGATAATATTCAAAAATGTATAATCTTGAATATATTTTTGAAAAAATATTATTTTAACTTATAGATAAATGCATTCAATATTTAAATTTTTATTTTTTTCCCGCAAATTTCCTCGAAATGTTTTCCTATTCCTTAAGGACTTGAATCCAGTCTTAGATTTAGTGTTATATAATTACATTAAATCAATAATTCTATTCAAAGGAATAAAAACTTTAGATAAAAGTTTAACAGTAATAAAAATAGATTTAAAAACATATTATAACGTGAAAACATTTTTTTAATGTTTAAGGTGGTAAAAATACTGTTTTGCATTTTTAAATAACGAAATGAAAACATTTTGAACAACTTTTCTTTCAGAAAAAAGAAAATTTCGAAATAAGAATTTCGAATTTTAAATCAAATTTATCTAAATCCCAAAATCATATATTTGCTATCGGTTGAGAGTAAATAAAAAGAGTTTTCCCCAATAAAATTTGCGAAAAAAAATTATACTTTTTAAATACACACAATTCTTCAGTAACAAATATTTTACAAATAAATAAATATGAGGGGGATAAAATATTTCAATTTGCAATTAAATTATTTGGTATTAAAAAAAATAATTTGGCATTGAATAAAATTTTTGTTCGCGTGGTAAAACAGCAACATATTTTTTCCACATTTAATTTAACACCATTAAATAAATCAAAACAAAAACTCTACTGAAAATTACCTGAAATCTAATTGTAAAATTAACCTGATCTAAAAATTGCCTGAAATCTATGAAAAATAAATAAATATTGCATTCACATATAACATAGAATACTTAAACTAATCAATATTACCTTAAATTCAATTAAAAAAATTGCCATCACTTAACGCATTTTGCTACAAAAGTTCTTACAACTTGCTTCCAATTTCAATTGGCATGATCAGTTTTCAATTGGCATTATCAGTAATATTTAAAGCTTACCTGAAATTATTTCTTTCTCTGATGACGAAAATGTATCCGCAAAAAAAGGATGTTGTCGGAAGAATATCCAAAGCAAAAGAAGTTCATTAAAATCGTGTGATTAATTTACAATTAGGGATAACAAGCACAAACAGTTATCCGTCACAAGGCGAAGGTAGTTTGCATAAAAATCAATACAGTTCATCACAAAACGAAGATAGCTAACAAAAATAATAATCCATCAGAAGACAAGAATTCATGATAGTTAATTTTTGTCACCTATATAGTAGTATAAAGATGGAAGTCAGTTCAATATTATTAAATCTGATGACTTAGTGAAAGGCAAGGTGCAAATCTTACAAATTCGTTTTTGTATTAAAGGGCATCTAGCGATAGCTGGAATAAAGATATCAGTTCCGTCACTACTTATTTGTGCTAATCTTCAAATATCGTCTTTCGATTGTTTCTACATTGAATTCTACATTGTCTACTCTGAATTGTCTACATTGAATTCTACATACTGTCTACATTGTGAATTTCGTCAAATCTCATCTGCGTTACATAATTATGGTATTATCATCAACATGAAAAATTAATATTTCTAGCAAAACGAACATAATACAAATCAAAACATTTATGTATTTTTCTTTGCATAATACTCAACTAAGAATATTGACTTTGAGTGATGAAGTCCCGCAGTGGACTGATCGTTAAGACACGGTTCCCAGCAGATCACCGATGTCAAGCATCACTGGCTGCTGTCAGTGTGCGGGTGGGTGACCGCTTGGATCAGTCTGTGTGGGGACTGAGGGTGTGCGGTATTGGTCCTCGTTAAACTGTTCTACCTTAAAGTGCTCCACTTCGAGTGCAGGTAGTCGGACAACCGAAGCGGGGGTGCCACCCCCTCTGCAGAGGATCAAAATAGCGATGGCATGTCTTCGGATCATCCTCAGGGATGTTTCCCAAACCGTCGCCAATAGCCCATTGTGCAGCTCTAGTGCGACGTAAATGAACTTCTACTACTCTCATCNCGAAGCGGGAGTACCATCCCCTCTGCAGAGGATCAAAATTGCGATGGCATGTCTTCGGATCATCCTCAGGGATGTTTCCCAGACCGTCGACAATAGCAAATTGTGCAGCTCTAGCGCGACGTAAATGAACTACTACTACTACTACTTGGGTGATGAATTAGTCTTGATATTTGATTGTGTGTTGATCAATAACGAGGGATGATAACCATGCCTGTGGAGACAAATTGATTTGTCTAATGGATTTACATACATTTGCAGGCTTGTGTGCTAAATTTAGGCTTATAAACCTTTGTCCAGTAGAAGGGCGGATAGCACAATACAGAGAAGGACATCACAAAGAATACATCCAGGGTAACTGCGGGATTCGAACCTGCCACCTCCACGCTTAACAGAGCGTTTGGCAGGCGATACTGCTCAGCCAGGGAGGCCCCTATTGATTTGGATAACATTTTGATTGTAGACTGTAGAATGTAGGGCGACTAGCTCTTTGCGGCGTAAACTTATAGCTCTGTGTTTATTCTGCCTAGAGAAAAACGAGTGAATGTGGATAAGATAAAGGAAATACCAGAAACTTATAATGTATTCAAAGTTGGGTTTTTTTCTAACTTCAGCAAGCTTTTCTTCGGAAGGTGCTTGCAGATTTCAATAAGAGTGGAATAGCTCCGGTATCTGCCGAGATGAGTGGGTACTTTATTTGCGTCGCACTAGAGCAGCACAATGAGCTATTAGCGACGGTCTGGAAAACCTAACTGAGTCCATTTGTTCTTTTGCCTAATATATCCAATAACTCCGAATATTCAATGAATCCGAAGAGTTTCAAAAGAATTAAGCTCACAAACTTGAAGAGGGTGGGACTGATTGTGATTTATTGAAATTACATACATTTGCTGACTTGTGTGCTCAATATAGGCTTGTAAGTCATTGTCAAGTAGAAAATACAGATAGAACAATTCAGAGAAAGACATCACAAAGAATACATCCAGGGTTTCGGCAGGATTCGAACCCGCTACCTCCACGCTTAACAGAGCGTTTGAACCGACGATACCGCTCGGCCAGGGAAGCCCCTGGGGTGGGACTGTGGTCCAATACAATGTACTCAGAACAACTTGTGCAACTTACAAGCTTTTTGCTCATTAATCACTAAAAACCTCAGCAAAGAGCTCCACCGAAGTCGGAGACTCCTCACCACGCTTCAGAATAAACCGCCACCCGGAAACATTGCTTTAGGGTGGATTTCAAACCCCACAACCAAAGCGGGGGTGCCATCCCCTCTGCAGAGGATTAAAAGTGTGATGGCATGTCTTCGGATCATCCTCAGGGATGTTCCGAAGTCTAGTGCGACGTAAATGAACTACAACTCAAACCCCACAGACATGAACGTAGAAAGTGCTGTCCAATCAGACCCCCAGGTTTTCGGACAGGTAAATCATTGTTGTTGTAGTTCATTTACTAAAAACTGCACAATGGGCTATTGGCTACGGTCTGGGAAACATCCCTGAGGATGATCTGAAGACATGCCATCACAGTTCTGATCCTCTGCAGAGGGAATGGCACCCCCGCTTCGGTAGCATTTTAACGAGGACCAATACCGCACACTCTCAGTCCCTACACAGACTGATCCAAGTGGTCACCCACCCGCACATTGACCGCAGCCTGTGATGCTTGACTTCGGTGATTTGCTGGGAACCGTGTATTACAATCAGTCCACTGCGTGACTCAGGTAAATCGAACCCATGCGCTTAAGACAGTGCCGATGTAAACTACCAAGAAAATATTTATTCACTACCATGAACAAAATACAAGAACAAACACATCGATGAAAGAGCGGCATTTTCATAAAGTAAATTTGTATTCAAGAGAATTTAATGACTCTCTTAAGCATCTTAATTAGGAAAATTAGCGAAACACTCAAAATAAAAATTTCAGCGGTTGTTATAAACTGTTTTCATTTTGGGTGCAAATTTCACACTTTACAAAATTATGGCACTTTATTCTCCTTCATAATGATATTCTAGTTTAAATGAATTCTTACATCCTTCCATTAGCAGTATTAATTAACGTCTCAAATTGCGCCAAATTATGTGCGTTTTATTACTTTTGTTGAAATATTTCTGAAATGCATCTTTTTATAAGCAATTAATTATTTCCTTCTTTTGTTAAAAATTCAAAATATCATGTGGTAATTAAGAACGCATTAGGAAAATTATTTCCCTTAATAATGTTATCATTTTCTAAAAGGAAAACGAAAAAACAGCCTTGATTAATATGTTTTTATTTAATTTTATTTTCTATCATATTCATAAATCAAGAACACATATTTAGAAAAAAATATCTTAGATGTTTAGTTAGTTATTTTGCTGCTTGCAGTGAGCAAAGTAAAAAAAAAAACTTTGCACCTCTTTTGACTTAATTATCGGATTTTTTACATACTGAAACACACCATTCATGAATTAATGGACTCATCCAAGACATACTTATCTATAACTGCTTATTATAATTAAAAATGCAAAATCAGACTTCAAGAAACATTTTTTTCTCTGAATGAATTTATATTTTTTTCCGCAGGTTAGGTAGGTTGGTATTTTATTTAGGTTGCACTAGAGGTGCGTGATGGGCTATTAGTGACGTTCTGGCAAACATCCCTGAGGATGATCCGAAGACCTACCATCTCAATTTTAATCCTCAACAGTGAGGGTGGCTCCCTGCTTTGGTAATTCAAAGACCTGCAAGCGAAGTCGATCACTAATGGTAAAACAGTTTAACGGGAATCGATACTACGCACCCTCGTTCCTTACGCAGGTTGATCAAACCAGTCACCCACCCGACAGCAGCAAATGATGCTTGACTTCAATAATCTACTGGGAACCGAGTCTTTACGATTAGTCCATTGTGAGACTCAACAGATTAGTATTTTTGACTTCCTTGTTCTATGAAACAACTGCAAGCTAGAAGATAAAATTGCAGTTGTTTTGTTAGAAGACCGGTCAAACTTTGTGGCCTTTTACTGTATCTTCTGTTCTATTCTTACAGATTAAATATTTCTCTATGCCTCTTGCACTGATTGCATGAATAAATAAGCTTTACTTCCGTTTTTAAAGCTCGTTTACTCATGAAACATTTATAGAAACAAATAACTTTAAATTAGCATTTAGTATCTTTTTTTTCAGTTTATGAATAAGATATTTTGTATATATATATATATGGGTCATTCTCACAAAAACAGTCATTTTCATGTCCCCAGTATATTTTATGTTTGTTTTACAACTTACGAAAAAAAAAATTTCAGGGAAAGTGTCCTTCAGAATGCAGGCTAACAAAAGAATAAAAATAAAATTATTAATTTTTATTTTTTATTTATTTTAGGTAATTAAAATATACCAATATGTCATTCCCTCACTTGTCCCCACTGTTGATTTAAAAAAAGAAAAAATTGTTTCTGAAATAAAAATTTACAAATTCGTGTTTTTTATTTCAGACTATTAAAATATAGAATTCAGAAAATCAATTTTAAATTTAATTTCTGATAAAAATGTTAAGACAGCACTATTTTAAACATTGTCCCTAGTGTTTCGCGTCATTCACTTACAGCAATGTTCTTATCACCTGCAATCTTCTTAGAATAAAAATATTTTAATTAAAACTTTAGCAGTTAACAACTGGCATCACAGAACAAAATTGCAGTATGTTTCCATCTTCAACTTAAGGAAGCTTTGCTGTGGAATAAATTTGAATGAATCAAACCAGGTAAAATTTTTTACATTTGTCATTCCCTCATG
>NC_092205.1:68047851-68066376 GCF_043381705.1 Parasteatoda tepidariorum | reverse complement strand
ACTGTAATTTGATCCGGAATTTTTTACAGTGTCTCAGCATTGAAAGGAAAAACGTTGATTAATTATGCATTCTATCTTAAATTATCTAAACATTTACAATATAATGTTTATATTTAAAAAATATATATATATATATATATATTCGTTTAGCTAATGGCTCACAAGATTGAATTGTCCAAGCGTCATTAGAAACAAGAACATCGTTTTTGTTGTCAAAAAAGTTTTAAATTAAAAGGTTTATAAATTTTAAAATTATTTTAAAGAATGTAATTTTAAAATAAAATACATAAAATTTTAACTAAATTGTTCGAATAGTTCCAGAGATGACGAAATTTAAAAAGAGTTTTATATTTAAAATCTGATTTTTCAAGAACTATTCAACCAACTACGTTCAAACTTTGTCTTTTAAAATTAAATGCAACACAAAATTAAATGCCTTACAGTAAAATTTACTGTTTTAAAAAGAAACTAGATCTACTTGATGGAAAAGTAATATTTTTATGAATTGTCTGAAATTTAAAGAACAGTTTTTGGGTGAATGACTTCCCTTAAGAAATTAATTAAAATCCAAGGAAGCATTGTTTTTGAAATAATGAAAAATTTTAAAAGCTATTTTTGTTTACTTTTATTAGAAATCTCTCTTTTATCGTTTGTACCCCTTGAGTATTTTTATGGCTTACGGAAGTCCAGGTATAAAAAAACTTATTTCTTCCTCTTTCATAAATCTTTTGTAGGTGATCTTTCAATACTATTCCAAAAATACATTTTTGCCAAATATCTCTGAAAATGAATCTTTTTTTAAAGAAAACTAAGATTGATGATTGCTTTTTAAGTCCAAAAACCGTCTTTTAAATTTTTCTTTCAAAACTCGCAATAGAGTCTAGTGACATGTCGCCATAAACTCAATTCATGAAATAAAATTCTTTTTTTTTTAACTAAGAATTTTTAGAAAGTATTGGAAAGCAATGGAGGACAAAACTATCATTTGTCACTATTTGCAAAATTTTTTTTTCTTTGAGGAAGTTGAAACTTAATAGGATTGTGTTAATATTAAGTCGGAATACTAGATTTAAAAGTTTCTAAATTTCAGGGATTTTTTTAGAGCATTTTTCAAAAAATATAAATTTAAACCCATGCAACGTTGAAAGAGGCTACACGTTTTGCATCGTATTTTTATCATATAAAAAGTAGTGGTAGCCCAGTGCTTCCAGAAGAGGACTCTGATCCTGAGGGACCGGGGTTTGAACCTCGACTACGCTAAGACCTACCAGTACATGCATGCGATATACGTGCTCATAAAATTGTTCGAAAGCACTTTCGAGGAATCAGGAAAACATTTCCTTCCTCGTCAGATCTATGCCTAAATTGAGAAAGTGGCTTCGTGTCATATATCCTTGAGGTTCTGAGCCAAGACGAACTTTCACCCTTGCGGTGCTCCCTTGTCAAACGAAAGGCGCCCATTTCTGATTCGCAAGGACAATGGCTTTCGAGCTTGGCTTGTCCAAGTGTCATTCGAAACAACACAACAACAGCTCGTAAAAATCACATTCCTGCTTTAAAAAAAAGAACAATTTTACTGTAATTCCAAGAAAAAATTTTAAAGGATCGAGTGCTTAATATATAATTATTAAAACTCAAAACGCTAATGCTTACGTGGGAATAACTGGCTTCATACTTTCTCTGTATATCATATATCCTTGGGGTTCTGTATAGCATATTAGAATATTATAATTCACTAGAACCCACTTATAAAAATCCAGCATTTAACTGAAATCTATGTTTAACAAACAAAATGGAATCTAACAATGTTATAAATGTATAAAAATAGTATTTTTTATGGTAAGCAAATTTTTCACTTTTACTTAGATTTAACAAGCGAAATCATTTGAAAACATAGAATAGTATCAGAAATTATGAAAAACTATAAAAACAATCTCTCAGGACAATATCAGCTGTTTAAAGTTATTAAAAGTAAAGGCTTCAGGCACACGTAAGAAAAGCTCATTCCCCGTGCCTGTTTCTTACTGAAACCATACTTTTTATTCAAATGTTTAAATTATCCAAAAGAAAAGTTTCATCAGTAAAAGAAGTCTAAGTTATAATAGTCTTACATGAAAAAAAATTCTGGTAAAAGTGCCCTATTATATGACAATGACATTTCTGCAAAAAATCATTACTCTGGTTAATAAAGTCAAAATATATGGTATTTTTAAACCATTCAATTGATAACTTTTCCGATCATATGGTAACGGTTTAGCGAGAATTCTGGTTTTTAAAATTATAATTCCTATTACCACACATTTAGTAAAAAATACAAAACTAAAAAATAAATTTAACGGAACAAATGGTATTTATGCTCTAAGATATCATGATAAAATTATCAAACTTTACTTTAATTACCAAATTTTATCACATATGATAAGACCATATGAGAAATCACGAATGACGCCGACGGTCACACCGGTGAATGATTCCCAACTGTCACAAAATAACTGACTTTAAGAAAAAGTAAAGCATTTCCGCAAAACTCATTGTGGGTCGGGAAGGTTACAGAGGTTAAGGCTCTACACTGAGAAAAAACATTTGGTCGGAGCTCCCAAAATATGGTAAAATTTACCATGACAATGGGAACACCAAAAGTCTCGTTAATTTTTACCGAAGTTTTGGTAATGATTTGGTAGAGCTAATAATAAAATATAGTTTAATAATTCGTGATAAAATTTGGTATATGTAGTAAAATTTGGTAGTTTTATCATTACACATAAAAAACATGGTATAAAAACCATTTATTCGGTTATACTTACATCTCAATTTTGTATTTTTAACTAAATGTGTAGTAAAAAGAATTATAATTTTGAAGACCAGAATTTCCGGCAACATTTACTGTGGATATGGAAACACCAAAAATCTCGGTAATTTTTACCGAAGCACTTTCGTAATGATTTCAGTAAAATTAGCAATAAAATACGGTTTTATAACTCTTGATTTAATTTGGTAAGTGTGATGAAATTTTATAGTTTTCCGGTAAGCCGTTACCATTAGAACGAAAAAATTACCAAATAAATTTTATTAACCAGAATTACGGTTTGTTTACAAGACAGTACCATAGAGTGCGAAAATTTTACCAGAATATTTTTTATCTGTGCACAATGCCGTGACCAATTACAATATTAATGCAATGTGGTCAGCATCGCCCACAAGTCGCCTCTACTTTCTAAACAAGCTGAAATGTATGGATCTGAAGCAAAAAGTCTCTTACGTTCAACCATGATATCGACACCTTAAACCATAATTTAGTTCAAATTTTCTACAACATTTAAAAAGTAAAATTGAACTATTTTCCCATTATAGTTGTATCATTAGTTTAATATGAGCAACAATATGGTTTATCCTATATTAAAAATCATGATTATATTAAAATATTAAACCATATTATTGTTGTATAAAATTGATAAATTCTTAACTCATCTTGATTGGTGCAAAAATTTCTAAAACCGTATGGTTGTAATTTTTTATTGCTTTGTCTTAAATGTGTTATTAAAATATTCCATTTATAAAGGTTAAGCATGAAATTAAAACATTTCCTCCAGTGAGTCTAATAAAATATGTTATCTTTGGTGACGTCTTTCTGGAAGAAGCTTTTACGACGAGACCATGATAATAAAAAAACATTTTTTTAAACTTTAATAACTGCAGTAATTCGTTCGGAAAATATCATATTTAATTAATTTCCGGCCACAATTTATGTGGGGTTTTTTTTTATTTAACTCCACTTTCTTAACTGAAAAAGGATATAAAGTTGCGTTTCCTCCCTTTCATTCTCTGGGAAAAAAGAGCCTCACTTTTCTTTCAGGCTCTTTAATGAGATTAAATAAGGAAGAATTATGAAAATTGCTTGGATGTAGCATTCATTTTATTCGCGGAGTTTTTTCACCGAGACTCAAATTCCAAAAAAATCGGCGAGAAAATTTCATCTTTTGATCATAAGGGGGCTTTTTCCCGAAAAGTTTTTAATTTCATTTATTCCTGTAATAGGATTTTTTTTCCTTTTTTTTTCTCTTTTTTGTTAAAAGTTAATCTTTCAACGTTTTGTTCAAATGAACGCTAAATATTTTATGTTAATCGATAATTTTTCTTAAATATCAACAAAAACCAGAATTTAATTGATATATTCGAAGCACGTTTCCTAAATAGGTTAATTCAGTCTTGCTATCTATTTTTTTTAAAAAATCTATTGAACTGGTCAAAGTTTCTGATTTAACAAATTTTTAACTAAAGCTCAAAATTTATTATCTCCTAAACCAGTGTTTACCAAACTTATGACTTTTGTGTACCCCTTCTGAATTTTTCGAAACGCTGTGTACCACTGATAAAAAAATAAGTGTATTTTTTACTATAAAAAAATTGCAGAAAAGTTAAAAATCGCAACTGGCTGTTGACATCACTAAATATTAACTGTTAACTCAGCGAAAAGTAGCCAATAGAAAATTACGTAATCGTAAATTTTCATGGTAAGCTTTGTTTTTGAATAGAAGTTTTTTAAATATACGTTTGTTGCAAGATATTTCGCATAAGAACGCGTACCTCCTCTAAACTGTTCCCGTACCCCTCGGGGTACGCGTACCACACTTTGGGAAACACTGTCCTAAACTAATCATTTTCTATATTTAAAATCTAGATGCTCATAAAAATAAACTTAATTTGTAAAAGAAAATTTAAACAATAAAACCCTCTGTTGAAATTTTATAATCAGAGCGTGCTTCGTAATTTCTTATTAATTTAATTTTGTTTTCTCTTCTTAAAAAAACACCTTGTTTAAAAAAAAAAAAAAAAAAAAAAATTTACGAGTTCATTAAAAAAAATTATCAACTTAATAATCCCCAGAAACTGAAACGGTAAGATATTACCAGAGTAAAAACTTTATTCGCTTCAAAAATATATAAACTGGAAATAACAGTTGACATATTTCAAGCGCTTCAAAAATAGGCACCCATTTCCAAGACTTGTCAGACGAGAATGAGAAGAAACAAAATTCAGCATTCCTTTGAAGTAAAAAAAGTAAAGTTACCAACGAAAAATGGAATATTTTCACCCCACTCACCTTGATTCTCTGGAATCTTGTTTTATTCATATGAATACTGATTATTAACCGCCTCCCTGATTATCCCGAGTTAACTCGGGTATGTAATATTGTAAAGGTTTATTATCCCGAGAAAATTCGGGAGTAGCAGAATTTGTCGGTATGTTTTGTTTTATCACGTTTTTACTCGGCAGGAAGCAGAAGAAAAAAATAATAATCTGCTGTGATTGGAAGTTGGCCAAGTTTTGTTTCAGGGAGATTTGCTGTGGAATTGCGAGGCTGCGCACGCATTTTGTGCAATTGTATATACGATATTTGCAGTATTTACGTAGAAAAAAGAGCAAACAAAATGGCGTATCACTTCACTGCCGTTTGGAAAGTATCACTTTGAGTTGTAGCTTATTTTAAAAAAATNGATGACTCGGTATAGTAAACTGATGGGAAATTAAATGTTTTTTACACGTAAAAGAATTAGAATTTCAGCTTAAGACTTGTGTATTGTGTTCTGTGTAATATTTGAGACTTGTCTAATATTTGATTAATATTAAGACTAATTTAATTGATAATAAGACTTGTGTAATATTTGATTCTATTTCAATTGCTCTGATGACTCGGTATAGTAAACTGATGGGAAATTAAATGTTTTTTACACGCAAAAAAAATTAGAATTTCAACTTAAAATTTGTGTATTATGTTTAGTTTTGGTTAATTGTACTTATTAATAAAATTTTAAAAAATGCTGGATTTTAGCATTTTTTTTCGAAAAAAATTGGTAAGGGAAGCGGTTAACGATCTTCATTCCCCACGACCTCTTCATACCGCGTGGAAATGCATTTTACTTTAATTTGCCCCTCTCGGTCACTGTGGTTTTTTCTTATTCTGTTTTTCATCCTCTTTCTCTCTCGACTACCGTTGTTTTTTTCTAGTTCTGTTTCTCTTTTTTACTTTTCTACTTTTCTCTGGCAACTTAATTTTTTTTTTACTTCTAATCGCTGTTATTTCTTCATTCACGTCTGACAAATCTTGAAAATGGGCTCCTTCTTTTGAAGCGCTTGAAACATATATACTATTATTTGCTATTTATATATGTTTAAAGCGAATAACTAAATTTTTAATCGGGTAACAAAAGTTATTATTTTTTCAACCTCATTATTTTCTTATTTTAAAAATAAATTTCACTAAATGTATAAAAAATCCCAACTTGATTAGAAACCGGTATTTAATTTTGACTTATGCGTAAATGCCTTGCTAATACTGTATTTGATGCATATTTTTAAACAAAAATAAACCCGAAACAAAGTAGTTCCTAAATTTCCTCAAAACAACGCAAAAACTTTTGAGGTATTTAAACTGAAATCTGTAACTAAAAAAAGAAACTCAAAATTTTAAACTCTTTAATCACATTAAAAAATTTTAAAAATTGTGATATAAATATAAAAGTAAGTTTGATCAGGCGATGTTTTTATTATTTTAAAAGCTATGATCGCTACATTTTAACATTTCAAAAACTTTCTTTTGAAATTTTTAGCTGCTGATACCCATTAAAAGATTAATGATGCCAATAAAAAGATAAAAAAATAATCTGTTATGGTGAAAATTTTTCTGCAATCTTTGAAGAAAGTTTTGTTTTTCGAACTTTTAAAAGCTGAATATTTTTCTTTTAAAGTAAAATCTTTTCTCTTTAAGTAAATTAAAAGAGACGCACTTCTAATAAATTAATAGATAAAAAGATTCCAAAACAGTTTCTTCTTAACCCGTCATTATTAATTAATATGAAAGTTAATTAGATCAACTTTAAAAATACGCTTTTGAATCTTGGTTAAAAAAAGTAAAAATAAACCAGTAAATATTTTCTTATTATTATGTTGTATTTAAACACCAAACACTAATGAGGAGTGAATGATTCCACAGACATAAAAAAATTAAAATACTTCATAAAGAAATTGTATACCACGAACCCATATATTTAAACCCATCTTTTCTAGATTCCTTCAAAATTAATACAAAAATACGCTTCTTTGAATATCAATTTTTTTATACATCTAAAGCAGTTAAGCTTTTAGTTTAGAATAGTTAATATAGTATGTATTTACTCATTCATAAAAATAATTATTATTATTGGGTTTAAGCAACGCTTCGGTTATGTTACTTGAATTCTTTTTTTTTCTTTATGCTAAAGCACTAAAATATAAAATCAAACAGGTTTAGGCGTTTTAAATTTTTCAGTCCTCGTCAATAATTCGTCAAGTTTTGGGTTTTTTCAATCTTAAATGTCAGTATCGAACAGTTTACCAGAATTGAGAATAACATTTTAAGTTCATTTTTAACAAGGGTTCGAAAAGTATACATCAAGAGCGGTGGAATCGAAACACCGTGTAAAATTAGAAAGCATGATGAATGGCGTGTATTTGGTTAATATTATTGGGCTCAAGTAGAACTCAGGCTAAGTTACTTTAATTAATTTTTTATCCTTCTGCCAAAGCACTAAAATATAAAGACAGAAAGAAATCAAACAGGTTTAAGTGCTTTAAATTTTATATTCCTCGTCAATAATTCGACAAGTTTTGGGTTTTTCACTCTTAAATAATAGTGTCGAACAGTAGAACATAATTAAGAATACAATTTTTTGTTCATTTTTAACAAGAGTTCAAAAAGTATACATTAAGAGCCGTGCTGTAGGAACACAGTGTAAAATTAGAAATCATAAGAATTAAGGTCTAAAAGAGGATCTGCATCCCTTCTCCAGATTTGATTGAGCTAATCCACTGTTACATTTGATCAAGTGAGAATCTTTTTATTTTCAATTGCTAGGTGATCTTTTATTCTTTAAAAGACGTAATTAACATTAAAATTATAATAAATTGGGTTCATTTTTGACAAAGATGCTAAATGTTTTTGTTTATGGTGGTGATAACTGAATATTCGTAAAATTGTAGAAAAAATATGATTAGGTAGCCTTTTAAGTTTCCTCCTAAAATCAAAAAGGTTTGAGTGTTTTGACTTTCGTCTTCCTCGTCAATAATAATAATAAGATATAATAATAATATCAATAATTTGATAATTACTTGATTTTCTTCAGGCTTTAATACTAATGTCCAACTCTATGTGTATAAAATTTTACGTTCATTTTGAAGATTACATAACACATTAAGGGCGGAAAAAGGGGAAAGTCGTTTAAAATTGACGCACTGCTTAACTTTTGATCTAATGATGGGATTTTCACGTTTTATAACTCAATCTTAATGGTTCAGTTGTTTGACCTCAAATATGCTAATTAATCAGTGCAGACATTATTTTAAGCTTCGAAATCTGACGCGAAAACAAACTTCCCTGAATAAGCAAGTCTTTTTTTTTCGGATTTCTGACTCAAAATTTGATTTCTCATGAACTATGGGGCAGATTTCGCACAAATATTGCGTTTTTGTCATGTATAATTACACCATTTTAGATGGTGTACAAATTATGTACCTTACAGTTCAAAATGTTTCAGTCTATTATTAAACAAAATAATAAAAAATAATAAATATTTACTGAAGTTATGTTTTTCCTACATTTTCTTTGGTTAAACAAGTCTTAGAACTATGTGCAAAAATGTTTCAAATCGCTTCAAAAGTTCTCGAGTTATGGCGAAATAAGCAAAAAGTAAAATTATAATTAAAGTGTCTGAACTTCGGACCGTTCTCTATACTCTAACTTTACAGATTGCGACTGCCGCCTATATTTTGAGGGTCAGAAATCTGAATCCGTCAAAGCAAAAGTGTGTTTATTTAATTTGATTTCGTAACTTAAAATATCGTCTGCACCAATTAAGTAGCATATGCGAGGTCATCCTATTGAACCATTAAAATTGAGTCCCAGAACGTGAAGATCTGATCACTAAATTAAAAATTTCTTCGGTATGAACCGTTTTTTACTTTACGCACTGTACAGTTAACGTAATAATAGGTAAGTTAAATTCAAATCTGTTAATTCTAGCTAAAACTAAAACAAACTAGGTAAGTTTAATTCAATGCTGTTAATTCCTGCTAAAACTAAAACAAACTAGGTAAGTTAAATACAATGCTGTTAATTCCTGCTAAAACTAAAACAAACTAGGTAAGTTAAATACAACTCTGTTAATTCCTGCTAAAACTAAAACAAACTAGGTAAGTTAAATACAACGCTGTTAATTCCTGCTAAAACTAAAGCAATCTAGGTAAGTTAAATACAACGCTGTTAATTCCTGTTAAAACTAAGACAAACTAGGTAAGTTAAATACAACGCTGTTAATTCCTGCTAAAACTAAGACAAACTAGGTAAATTAAATACAACTCTGTTAATTCCTGCTAAAGCTAAAACAAACTAGGTAAGTTAAATACAACGCTATTAATTCCTGTTGAAACTACAACAAACTAGGTAAGTTAAATACAACGCTGTTAATTCCTGCTAAAACTTAAAAAAACTAGGTAAGTTAAACTCAGCTGGGCTGAGAAACGCTCCTTTTTTAAACCACCACTACTAGTCAATTCAAACTGTCCTAACTATCTCATCACACCTTCTTTACTTTCTTTTATGCTACTACAATTCCATTTCGAACGCAATCTCGAGCCCAGAGAACAAAGCAGAATCTTTTCACAAATTGTCTCGGTAGTACAATAATTTTGAAAGCATTCATTTTAAAACTTTGTGAAAATGAGAATCACGAAAAGGTGGAAAAGGCGTTCTTTTCAGAAATAAAAGGATAAAATTTAGATTTAACTTTGAAAGACTGAAGCAGGTTTCTTGAATCTAACTTGTACAGATTGTGCAAAGCACGCATTGTAGTCAGAATTCGAAATTGCATAAACCAATCTTCTGCTCCCTTTAAAACTTCCATTTTTACATGAAGTGTTCTTCAAAATTTGAAGAGAATATAATAAAGTTTCTACACGTGTAAGCTACGGAAATAAATTACTTCATTTATTTGAAAACACATGGGTATTCAAAGTCAAAGTTTATTTTAAGGTTTTACGATTTATGGCCATTTTCAATTATATGTTGTTAATAATATGTGATTAAATAATATGTAATTGCAGTTCAATAATATGTTACTGCAGTTCAATAATATGTCATTGCGGAACGTTAGATGAAAACGACTATAAAAATTCTTCCAGATAATGTTTTCATTTTAATCAATTGAAAAACCTAACAGGGTTAAATGCATACTGCAATTAACTGAAGTCCATCAAAATCAAATTATTGATTGCAAAAGTATGGTCAAAACTAAAGGAATATGGTAAAATTTACCATGTTTCTGGCTCTATGAGAACACGAAAAAGATCGGTAATTTTTACCGAAGCTCTTTGTTAAGGATATCGGTAAAACTAACAATGAAATATAATTTTATAATATGTGATAAACATTTTTAATTTTTTTAATTTTATCATGATACCCTAAAGCACCATAACCATAAACACCATTTAATTGGTTGAATTTACTTTTCAGTTTTGTATTTTTACTAAATATGTGTTATTAAAAATCATAAATTTAACAACTCAAATTTCCGGTATACCGTTACCATACGAATGAAAAATCTACCAAATAAATGGTTTAAGTACCGTAAATTTTGATTTTATTAACCAGAACTATTTTTTTTATCAGAAATGTAATCATCATACAGTACGGTACTCTAACCCGAATATTTTCTTCATGTAGGCCTCCATGAAAAAATATGTATTAAATAATTCCTTTAATAGAATTTTTGTTGAATATAAATAAATTAATTTTTAAATAATTAAATAATCTTAATAATATTTGAGCAAACAAAACTACTTTCGAATATTAAAAATAATAAAGTTAACGAATGAATAAATTCAATAACGAAAGCATACATTAAGTGCGATTTGAATGTTAATTGAAAATAGCTTTAAAAATCCAATAAAATTATAAACAGAAAAATATAAGTATTTCTCGAAGAAGAATTACGCTAATCCCTTAACATTTAATTTTTTTCTTATAGTGAAAAATAAGAGGACGACATCCATTTTTCGACTAGAACAAAATTTCATGAAATATAAAAATATTTTAGAAACGAAGACGAATTAAATGGTTTAAAGGAAGAAGATATCTGGAAAATAAATAAAATTCCAAAGAAAGTTTGATTAAACTCTGAAAAACTCAATAAAATCCAATAAACTATGAAAATGAATGTATCAAAAAAACTCAAAGAGATTGTGTTTACAATCTTGAGCCATAGAACATTATCTCATATCATTTAAATATATAATTAAATTATTGCTGATATTTTGTATATATACTTCTAGTTATCTTCAAATAACGGATGAAGTTTAGTTCATATTTAAGTTTTAGACTCGAGAAATAAAATAAACTTCATATTTTATCCGAACAAAATTTCATTCATCACAAGAACAGAACAATATATCGATATATTGTGAAATATCGCCATTTTGTTTAATCACAATAATGATATTTCAAATGTATTCAAATGATGTGATATATGATACGGACATATGATAACTATCGAATACAATAATATAGCAACAGTTATCGAATATGAAAATACCGCAAAATTTATAGAATGCGACATTATGTATCAAAAGTGTGTAATTTTTTAATTATAATTAAAATTATTTCCCTCAATTTTGATACTAAAATTTACTTTCAGTAGACTAATGAATTATCCTTCAATTTAAAAATAATGAGAATTTGCAAAATTTGGAAAAATCCCAAATACAGATAAATTGTGATGATAAATCTTATTGCAAGAATTCCTCAGAACTACTTAACGCTATGAAATTTAAATATTTAAATTTGATTTCGACATTCAAAACTATCTTAACATAAATTCCAAAAACAAATTTTATGTTTTAACATTTAAATCAAAATGATTTCCATTGCGCATGCTTTATTTTCATTTGGTTAGCAAAATTATTGTCCAATGCAATGTAAGTTTATTACATTTAAAAATATCACCATATATATCGAAAAATATCACTATTATAGTGCAATATATCGTGACATAAAATTTCGATATTGTGTAAAAGTACTACAATTCTTTTTTTCAGTATTCAAATATTATTTGGGATCACATCAAAATAAGTTGCATCAAAATAGGCTTTAGTGCGCATACTTCATTTCAATTTGGGTAATAAAATTACAACCCAATGTAAGGTAGATTACTTATATTTGAAAATATCGCGATATATCGTTAAATATCGATATTTCATGGAAATAGATCGTGACATGAAATTTCGATACCACGTGATACTACTTAAAACTATAAATATTTGTTTTTCCTGTATAAAAATTATGTAGGATCACATCGAAATAAATTACATCAGACATCATAAAATAGGTTACATCGAAATAATTGTCAATGCGCATGCTTCATTTTTAATTGGGTAACAAAATTATCGTCCCATGTAACGTAGGTTAATTATATTCGAAAATAACGTGATATATCGAGAAATATCTATATGTCGTGCTTTAAATTCCGATACTGCGTGATACTAATTAACACTATAAATGTTTTTGTTTTTTTTTGGTATCCAAAAACTATGCTGGATTCTATGGAAAACAGTATTTTAAATAAATCATATAATAATGTACTTGGTGAATATAACTAAATTACTTTGTGAACAGAGCAATCGTGCAAATTTTCGAGCAAGCAAAGCTACTTTAAAATCTTGAAAATAGTAAACGTGAACGAAGGAAAAGATTGAATAGAAAAATATATTATTAAACGAACGCTTCATGCGTAAAATTCTAAACATTTGGGTAACCAATTACTTAAAATTATAAAAAAAGGACCTGAAAATAATTTTTGTCAAATTAATATCGGAAAAAAATTCGACGTTAGCTTACAATGAATTTTTAGAATCCTCTCTAATTAGTGACACTTAACATTAAAAAGTTTAAGTTTGATAAAAATGTTATGAGAAAACAGTTTTAAAAAATTTAAAAACTTCTGAAAATCAAACGCGAAAAAGAACTACTATGATCCTCGGCCATTTCAGTTTTTTTTTTTATCTTAATAAGAAGATACAGAATAGAAAGGATGACACAAATTCTTTCACTGAAACAAGATTTCGCATTATATAAATATTTTTAGAAACGAAGACGAATTAAATGGCTTAACAGAAATACATTTCTGAAAAATAAACTAAAATTCCAGGGCCAACTTCACTAAACTTTCAACAGAATCTAATAACAATTCTGGGAAAAAAGCAGGGAAACTCAAAATTGTGGATTTTTGGAAAAGAAAAAAACTGCTTTTTACTACGAAATTTTCAAATTTAAAAACATTTAGATAATAAATAAGTTAAGCTTTTGGAAATAAGTTTCTAGATATTTTCAAATTAGTGATCAATATTTTATGGCAATATATCGTAAATATCAATATTTCATGGCAATATATCGTGCTATAAAATTCCGATACAACGTGATACTAATTAACACTATTAATGCTTTTTTTTTTGGAATCGAAAAACTATGTGGGATTCTATGAAATTAAAGTATTTTAAATAAAGCATCTAACAGTATACTTGCTGAATACAACTAAATTACTTGTTGAACAATCGCATTCAAGCAAGCAAAACTGCTTTTAAACCTTGAAAATAATAAATGTGAACGAAAGAAAATATTGAATAGAAAAAAAAATTATTTAACGAACACTTCATGCGTAAAATTCTCAGCAATCGGGCAACCAATCACTTAAAATTTTAAAAAAAAGGACTTATTTTTGTCAAATTAATAAGGGGGAAAAAATTTGACGTGAGCTTACAAATGCATTTTTAGAATCATCTCTAATTAGTGACACTTAACATCAAAAAGTTTAAGTTTGATAAAAATGATATGTGAAAATAGTTTTAAAAAATTTAAAAACTTCTGAAAATCGAAAAGGAAAAAGAATTACTATAATCCTCGACCATTTAAGTTTTTTTTTATCCTAATATGAAGCGACTTAATAAAAAAGATAAACACCAATTCTTTCACTGGAACAAGATTTCGCATAATGTTAATATTTTCAGAAACGAAGACGAATTAAATAGCTTAACAGAAATACATTTCTTAAAAATAAACTAAAAAACCTGGGAAAACGTAACTAAACTTTCAACAGAATCTAATAATAATTCTGAAAAAAAAAAGCAAGGAAACTCAAAAACTGATTTTTGCCACGAAATATGCCAATTTTAAAACATTTAAATATTGAATAATTTCAGCTTTTGGATATAGGTTTCTAGATATTTTCAAATTACTGATAAAGTTTAATTTATTTCTCAAATTTAACAATGTAATATCACTTTTATATTTTATCTTAACAAAATTTCATTTAACACAAGAACTGAACAATATATTGAGAAATATCTATATGTTGTGCGACTGCTGTGTATATGTAAAATTTTTCCCATTATATATCGTAAATACAAATGCAGGTACGGTAATATCGCAATATTTATAGAATGCAATAATATGTGCTTAAATGTGCTAGTATTTCTGTAATTATAATTAAACTATTTCTCACCAATATTGAAAAAATGCTTTATTTTCAATTGGGTTATGAAATTATGGTTCAATTTAAAATAAATTCAAATTAGTAAAATTATGTAATAACACAATGACATTAAATGGTGACTGGAAGACATTGATTTGGTTGTTGTTGACGTATGCCTGTTTTGGCAGAGGGGGGCGATTGTTCTTGTTTTACAGTGGCGCCATCTTTGGCCAAGAATTCGACTTCTGCCACATCCATACGTTACACCCGTATGCAGGGCGGACCCATTTATACATCCATTCATCCACAGATCGTAATTTTGACCTGAATCAGAGAACGATCGATCTCCAATCCAGTACCCCCGGAGGTATTGATTTGTTATGGAAACATGGAGGATTTTGCGACTCGACAGATTTAACGTACATCAGTCACCGTTTACTACACGAGGAGTCTTCGGCAGGTGGGGTTCGAACCCCCGAACTCTCGGACATAGGCCCAGCGCCCTACCGACCAGGCTATCCCGGCTCCTCATTGATTTGGTAAATCGTCAAACATCAATATTTGTGAAGCTATACTGTGTTGTAAGATACTGCGCATTACTACTTAACAGTATAAAATTTTAATATTTTTGATGTTTTCTTTTTCATTGTCCAAAAATATCTAAACAAAAATTCCAATAATATATCGTAAAATATAGATATATTGTGATGTTGTGCTGTAAGAACTTCAATATTGCCCATTACTATTTAACCAGTTGAAAAATTTAATATTTAAAAGATTTTTTTATCTAAAAATATCTAAACAGAAATTCCAAAATTAGTACTGCGTTTTGACAGATCCATCAAAATAAATTTCAAAAGCGTGCTGAATGGTAATTACACTTCTGATAAAAAAGAAAAAAAATCATAATTCTGATATTGTAAGCCAAAATAGGTAATATTTAAAATTCATTTTGTAAATTTAGCACATCTAATACAAAGCAGGAAAATACATTTAACCAAATAAATAGTTTCTATGTCATGCTCTAAGTCAGTGTTTCCCAAAGTGTGGTACGCGTACCCCCAGGGGTACGGGAACAGTTTAGCGGAGGTGCGCGTTCTTATACGAAATAACTTGCAACAAACGAAAATATCAAAAATTTCTATTTAAAAGCAAAGCTAGCCATGAAAATTTGCGATTACGTATTTTTCTATTGACTATTTTTTGCAGAGTTAACAGTTAATAATAAGTGGTGACAACAGTCAGTTGTGATTTTTAACTTTTGTGCAATTTTGTATAGTAAAAAGTACATTCATTTTTTTATTAGTGGTACACAGCGTTACGAAAAATTTAGAAAGGATAAGTTTAGTTAAAAGTCATAAGTTTAGGAAACACTGCTCCAAGTCATCATGATAAAATTGCCAAATTTTATGACAAATTATAAAACCATACTTTATTGTTAATTTGACCAAAATAATTACCAAAGCACTTTGGTAAAAATTATCGATCATTTTGATGTTCTCATAGAATCAACTGGAATCTCGGTAAATTTTACCACTTCCTGGTAGTTTTGACCATTTTTTTTTCTCTGAGCGTGTTTCGACGTTTAGATCAAAATAAGTCTCAGTCCTAAAAACGAAAGAATTGTATAGTTCTGTAAAAAACTATGTCTTTTTTTTTTCCTTTTTTTTTTTTTTTTTTTTTTTTTTTTTTTTTTTTTTTTTTTTTTTTTTTTTTTTTTTTTTTTTTTTTTTNACTTCTGCCACATCCATCCGTTACACCCGTTTGTAGGGCGGACTCATTCATACATCCATCCACAGATCGTAATTTTGACCTGAATCAGAGAACGATCGATCTCCAATCCAGTACCCCCAGAGGTTTTGATTTGTTATGGAAACATGGAGGATTTTGAGACACGACAGATTTAACGCGCATCAGTCACCGTTTACTACACGAGGAGTCTTCGGCAGGTGGGGTTCGAACCCTCGAACTCTCGGACATAGGCCCAGCGCCCTACCGACCAGGCTATCCCGGCTCCTCGTTGATTTGGTAAATCGTCAAACATCAATATTTGTGAAGCTATACTGTGTTGTAAGATACTGCGCATTACTATTTAACAGTATAAAATTTTAATATTTTTAATGTTTCCTTTTTCATTGTCCAAAAATATCTAAACAAAAATTCCAATAATATATCGTAAAATATAGATATATTGTGACGTTGTGTTGTAAGAACTTCAATATTGCCCATTACTATTTAACCAGTTGAAAAATTTGATATTTAAAAGATTTTTTATACTATCTAAAAATATCTAAACAGAAATTCCAAAATTAGTACTGCGTTTTGACATATCCATCAAAATAAATTTCTAAAGCGTGCTGAATGGTAATTACATTTCTGATTTAAAAAAATCATAATTCTGATATTGTAAGCCAAAATAGGTAATATTTAAAATTCATTTTGTAAATTTAGCACATCTAATAAAAAATACACAGCAGGAAAATACATTTAACCAAATAAATAGTTTTTATGTCATGCTCTAAGTCAGTGTTTCCCAAAGTGTAGTACGCGTACCCCCAGGGGTACGAGAACAGTTTAGCGGGGTTGCGCGTTCTTATACGAGATAACTTGCAGCAAACGAAAATATCAAAAATTTCTATTTAAAAACAAAGCTAGCCATGAAAATTTACGATTACGTATTTTTCTATTGACTATTTTTTGCATAGTTAACAGTTAATAATTAGTGGTGATTTTTAACAGTCAGTTGTGATTTTTAACTTTTGTGCAAATTTGTATAGTAAAAAATACATTCATTTTTTTATTAGTGGTACACAGCGTTACGAAAAATTTAGAAAGGGTACATAAAAGTCATAAGTTTGGGAAACACTGCTCAAAGTCATCATGATAAAATTGCCAAATTTTATGACAAATTATAAAACCATATTTTATTAATTTGACCAAAATAATTACCAAAACGCTTTGGTAAAAATTATCAAGCATTTTGATGTTCTCATAGAGCCAACTGAAAGCTCGGTAAATTTTACCACTTTCTGGTAGTTTTGACCATATTTTTTTCTCTGAGCGTGTTTTGACGTTTAGATCAAAATAAGTCTCAGTCCTAAAAACGAAAGAATTGTATAGTTCTTTAAAAAACTATGTCTTTTTTTTTCTTTTTTTTTTTTGGATGATTGGTTTCTTTTTAGGTGTCTAAATCAGCAAAACATTTTTCTCCCATTCGTCATTTTTATCAAGATCTATCGAAATCAAACAAAGAAATTTCTAAAATTAGCTTCTTAAAATTCCATAAATCTTATTCAAGGAGGATAATTCAATAGTCTTTCAATAGAAAACTTTTATTACAAATTTTAAAAACCAATTTCAGAAAAGGAAGCAGAAACTGGTGATTGCTTTTTAAACCTTGGAAACTGACTTCAGAAAAGAGAAAAAGAAAAAAAAATTTCAAAAATACGCAGAAATATTTCTTCGTACGCTGGGTTCATAAAATGGAATTTTATATTTCATATCTCACAGAATTTTTACGGA
The DNA here is from genome assembly GCF_043381705.1 of Parasteatoda tepidariorum. Classification (NCBI taxonomy): domain Eukaryota; kingdom Metazoa; phylum Arthropoda; class Arachnida; order Araneae; family Theridiidae; genus Parasteatoda; species Parasteatoda tepidariorum. The sequence goes on along the minus strand of NC_092205.1, from coordinate 68,048,302 downwards.
AATGCTGAATAAAATCTCGTCTATCAAAATTCCTAAAATATTTCTTTCCTTCTGTGAAATATTTTGCGATTGCTAGATATCTTGGAAATGGAGGTAAGAAAATTGTAGAGGAACAATTGGTTTAAGGAAATAATAGCACATAGATTTAAAATGATTCATCTATTTTCATACAAAACTTTTTTTTTTAAAAATAATCCTTTATTATTTAAAAGTTGTTCACCGTCAAACACTGGTAACACTTCTACCATGAGTTACAAAAATAATATTATACTTAAATTTAATAATCTATTAAATTATTTATTCATTTTAGAACTATATCTACACTTCTCCATTTCACGTTCAATATACGAAACAAAAAAAATGAGATCAAATAAATAAAATTTGTAACGGGACCCGGCAAACGCAATAATATCCTTATCCTTGAAATCATAAATGTATATATATATATATA
>NC_092205.1:68006609-68046683 GCF_043381705.1 Parasteatoda tepidariorum | reverse complement strand
TCTCTCTCTCTCTCTCTCTCTCTCTCTCTCTCTTCTATATATATATATATATATATATACAGAGAGAGAGAGATAATAAATTTGCTCTGCGATCTGGCAAATGCAAAAATATAATTATCCCTTAAATTAATCATCTATTGAATAAATAAGGTATTCAGTTTGCTCACTGAAATATCCTCACTGAAAAATACTCACTGAAATATCCTCATATACATTTTTCAAATAATCACAGCTTTCAATATCCGATTCAAAGTGGAAAATCTGTTAACTAAAGTTGTCTGTTTTAAGACGTTGAGAACGCGGGTAGTATGTGTTTCAAAAATAGCAATTCCCATTTAACCAATTATCTATTGATTACTTGTTTATCCATTTTTGAAATATTTCTACATCCCACCTTTCCTGCTTTCCTGCACTCAACCTAAACCTGTGAAGAGCGAACACGCATTATGCATTTAATTAATTATCGATTAAACCAATTACCTCCTTAATAATTCAAATGTTATGTATGTTATATCTGTACAGCAAAAGAACAGCTGAAACTGTATTGTTCACCACACTATTAGAAATTTTTCGGTAAAATATGTTAAATGGCAATTTATTTAATTGTTATTTTACCATATTCAACCAAAACAGTCAATTAACCATAAAAAAGATGATATTCAAACTGTTAAGTGTGAGAAAAACATTTAGTGGTTGCTTTTTACTAATACGGTTAAACAAACAGAAATTTTTCTCTAAATAAGCCTACGTTATAAGTCCATTCTGCTATAACCATTCATCTAAGTACGTACTGTAGCTGAGAGGGCCAATCGGTCAGTCTCATGATTGACTGAACAGGGGTTCGAATCCCAGCGTTGATGTTACACTATTTCTTTCATACCAACAACACAGGTAGAGAGTATCGTGTACTCTTCCATCGGTGACCCTGGACTATTAGAATAGGAAACTATCATTTACGCATAAATAGCGCAGCAGTTACAAAGCTACAATATCGGGTTAACTTTCATTTTAGAAACTATGCTGGTTGTAAATTGTCACGTAGCCATATAGTTTTGTATTCACGGTTTTTTAACCGTACCAGATGTAAACAGTTTAAAAACCGCAGATGTTAAAAAAAATGTTCCAAACCATAAACTTTATGATTAATCGGATGAACAAACTTGAGCCGGTTACTTTACGATAATTTCTGAATGAAAATTATAGCAGCGTAAGGCAACTGGTAAACACTATTGCACTATGGATGTTAAAAGGGCATTATCTATTTAGTTAATTACTTATTAAAATGACTTATCATCTGAGTTTGAAATAATGATCCCTCCTTTCATCGTTTTCAATATCTGATGCAAAAATAAAAGCGCTATTAATTAAAAAAATATGGTACGAAATTTTGTAAATCAAGAGCTATCAATTTTAAAACTAAAAATGAAAAAATTAAAAAACTTTAAAAAAATATTTTTAAAACTTTAAGCTAAAAGTTTAATGTCAGCCTAGCAAATGTATAAACTGTATATGGAGCAAAAATTACATTATCCATTTCATCAATTACCTATTGAATCAATCGTTTATTTCAAAACTATGCTAGCTTTCTCGATATCAGTCTTCAATATTTAAGGTAGACATAATGATACATTCATTAAAAGTTTTATTTTTGGCACACATTATAAATATGAAAAACAACATTCGACTTAATTATCATCATAATTATCGATAAATTACATATTTCACGCAACTATTATCAGAATAGTTTGTTGCACAAACTACTCAACACTCCAAGTAATAATTAAGTTTATTCGTAATTTTTTTCATTTAGCAGCACAGTGGGCCAGCGTCCAAGGTTTCGTGCCCAAAATTAGTATTTCGATAAAATTTGTTCCAAAATTTGGGAGTTTTTATGAAATACACTAAAAATACCCACCCAAAAAAAAATGGTGACTGAAATATGGCGAGCAAAAATAAAAAAAAATTATATAGTACGTTTAAATAATTAAATATAGCGATGAAATTTTGATAATTTTCGTAATTTTATATTAAAAATGAAAAGCAAATTATATTTCTGAAGTAATATTACAAAAGAACGCGAAAACATAAAAAAAACACGATTTTCGTTTTTCGGCATATTTAGTCCACCTCTGCAAAATGGGCAGGTTTTTTCGAGAGAAGAAACATCAAAGAAGACAACAAAAAAAAGTTTAGCTAATTACCTCGTGGAACTTCTTGGAACTAAGCTTCGAAAGTCATTCACACATTGTAAAATGTCAAATGATAAGACATAAACTATGAGTTTTTTCAAGAGTATTAACTAATCCAACAAATTGAAAAATTGTACTATAATTTCAGATTAATTACTCTAATAAAAATGCAACATTAAGGTGAAATTCCTATATATATTTCTGAAGTAAAAATTTAAAAGTTATAGCTAAAAAAAAAATTTAACATATTTTTCATTACATTGTACTCTCGTCGATCCAAAAAGTAAATTATAATGTTTGGAATGATTATGAATACTTAATCTGGGCTATATTAAAACTGCCTACACATATTTTAGTCGAAAATTTAATTTTTGGCTTTTGCCCAAAAATCTTGGTCTTTTGGCTCACAGGGAGTAGCAATAAACTGCACCTTCGTAAAGTTACAATAATTTTTAAGCATTCATTTTCAATTTCAAACATGCTCGCAACGATATTAATAGTTAATATCATAAGGGATACTGAGAAATATTCAACCGGCCTATTTAAAAAACGAATTTCACAATGCGATAAAAAAATCAACCTGAATAACCTTTGATCTAATAATTGGATTTTCACGCACCAGAACTCTCTGCTAATGGTTCATGGGTGTAACTAATAAAATTACATTCTTTTAAATAATGCAAAAACTTTTATACCTTCCAACTCAACATTTTTTCGACTACTATTAAGTATAAATAATGATAAAAAATATAAATAATGATGATAGAAAATAAAAAAAATTTTGCATGCAATTATTTTTGGGCGAACGAATTTCCTAATTGTGTGAAATTTTCAATTCGTTAAAGAATTTTCGAGATATAGCAAAATACGCAAAAAGTAGGATTAACGTAAAGGGTTAGCTCACCTTAATCAAAATGCCTGTCCTTCCCTTACTAAAGTATAGCTATAACTTTGTGTTATTTTTGCTGTTAAATATTGTTAAGGAAGAAAATAGTGTGACAACTGATAGTTCAGGGTTATGGAGAGCTTCATGAATGAACGGCGAGTCGTCATTGTTAAGCACTATTTTGAGCATTTTTAAGTAATTGCTTGGTCCTGAAATGTTTCTCTGACCAAAACTGACCGCCAAGATCATCGATTTACTCTAAATGTTCTTGAAGTCTGAAGTTTATACCTACAAGTACAAAATCACCAGCACTTTTAAGAAGAAAATTAAAGATCGTTTTAACAAAATTCAGTCACACTTATGCAAAATATTTATTAGATTTACCATAATGATAGCAATCCTCATAACCCGAAGTGTTGCTCACACCTAACTCTATATCGCATACATTGTAAAAAATTCCCAATCAAATACCGGGTAATGTAATGGCCCTCTGGGTACCGGTACTTTTTACTGTAAAATCCATTTCACCGAAGCATATTACTGGACAAAAAATTACCGTAACGTTTACAGTAATAATTATCGTAAAATCACTCACTCACTCTAATTAAATAAATGTTACTGTAAAAATTACGGTTTAATATGTAATGATAAAAAAGAATTTTCTGAAAAATGGATATCGTAATTTAGTACTTAATATTTCTGCTGTGTATTTTAAGAAATCATAAAAAGAATTCAATTTTTTTAATAAAACACTCGTGTTTTCCGTCAAGATTTTTCCTTCGAGAACTACGGAACAAAGCTGTAAATAGTTTCAAAAATCGTTCTCTTTTTTTAATGTACGCAATTAAAATACATACTTAAAAACATTTTGCTGAAAGTATAAGTTGAAACTTACAAATTAAGCGTAAAAAATACAGTGCATTATTCATTTTTGGAAAAAGTTTTTTCTCTTCATAGAAAAAAATTGATTCGTAATTGTTACTAAAAGCCTCTAAAGATTCGTGTTTTCTGTCAAAAATTTTCTTTCGAATACTATGGAACAGCGCTGTAAATAGTTTCAAAAATCGTTTTGTTTTTTTTTTTTTTTAAATTTACGCAATTAAAATACATACTTAAAAACGTACTGAAAGTATAAGTTGAAACTTACAAACTAAGCGTAAAAAATACAGTGCACTATTCATTTTTGGAAAAAGTTTTTTCTCTTCATAGAAAAAAAATTGATTCATAATTGTTATTAAAAACCTCTAACGATTTGCAAACATCCTTTACATTTTTAGTCAAAAGTAAATATATATATACTTACATATACTTACTTACTTGGTGTGCAAACATAATAAGAAGAAAAAAACGATAAAAAATAATAATAAAAACAAACCCATTACCCCGTTATGATTTAAAAGTATTTTCATCTTAAGAGGGAAAAAATTTAAAGAAGGAAGGAAAAAAACCCCAAAGATGAGGCAGTTGATTATTGGAAAAACATTATAATAAAGAACCGGGATCAGAAACAAAAGAAAAAAAACCGCTACTTTTATCGTATCACATTTTTAAAAATGTTACCTTTTACCCTATCGTGCATTCATCACTCTCCAACCACTATTGTTTTGAATAGGGGTGGATAAAATTTCAAAAAAAAAAAATTGAATCGGTTTTTAGATCGAAGTCACCTCTTGTCATGTGACTCTTCCGTATTGAGAATAAGCAAAATAAACAATAGACTTCTTGAAGTTTGAAAAGCTTTCTTTCCTGGAGATTTTTCCGCAATAAAATGTTTTTAAAGTTTCCTTTTAGAAGTACAAGAGAAAAGATAGGTTTAAAAAATGCATATTAGCTTTGTTTTTTCCTATAAATATGTAAATCATTTTTTTTTTAGAAACTGTAGCTGCTTTCAAAATAGCTCCATTTTTGACGTTTTCATAAATACTGACATCATTTCTCAATAAATATTTTATACATTGTATTCGGGATATTCTGAATTTTCGGTTTTTGTATATATTTTTTGGAAACCTCGTCAAAAAGAAGTAAAAAAATATACACATTACAAGTCGCAAATTCATATGTAAGCTACGATAACATTTGCTCTCAAAATTCAATAAAATTAATCAATTCAAAATAACAAAATTAATTCCGGTAGCTGGAAATATTTACAAATTTCATCTGACCATTAAAAGGGTTTTGACGTTTTTAATCCTGCTTTTCTCAATAGTGATTTTGCGCAGTTTGATTTAAAAAATTTCAAAATATTTTACATATTTTAAAGTACGTACTTTTCTCTTATTTTTGCGCTTGAATGCGTAAATATCCCCATACAGACTGAGTTATTTACATTTAAAATGAATTTTGACAATTTTATAAACACTGTAATTTTTTATTGCTTTTATGTATTGTATAATGAATATTTCATAATCTCCTCCTTTAATGTATATTTTTACTGTCCTTTCTGAAATAAAGTAAAATAACATCGACATTAAAGGTCACAAATTAATGTAAAAGCGAGGCGAAAAATGTTATCAAAACCTAACGAATATTGACGAGGGAAATCAGATAGATTAAAAACATCAAAACCTATTTGATTGCAGGAAGAAACTGAGATAAAGTTAAAACCCCATCAAGTTTCATCAAACAATGAAACTGATTTTGTTGTATTTAATCTTGCTTTTCTCAATAGTTATTCAACATATTTTTCTAAGAATTTTGTTTTTATTTGAATTAAGTATTATATTTTGGGCCTTGATTAAGGAACGTGACTTTTTCACTCTTTTTTTGCCATGAATAATAAAAATAAAAGTTGAGGTTGATGCTTGTAAAATTATTTCATAAACTTAAGATTTATTCTTGATGTTTGTTTTAAAAGGATTTTGAAACACATTTTTAAAATTGATTAAAACTTACATGCATTCTTTAAAATTTTTAATGTTTTACTATTTAATAAGTTCATTTAAATGTATATAGATTTCCAACGAGACAATTTTAAGAAAATTTGCTGAAATAAGAAGAAAAAAATTATTTTTAATATAACTGAAAATTATATATCCTTTAATGTTAATAATTTTTATTTATCTTGAATAAACACATCTACTTTTAAATTTAAAACCTTTTTTTTCTATCATAAAGGAAAATACATTTAAAATTTAACGTTATTTATGATTTAGTAGAAAAAATATTGAACAGAATCACATCTCGCGTTCAAAATAAGCAAAAAATAATTAACAATATAACATGTGATAGTTTGAAATTGATAGAAAAATATTATAGAGAAAAGTACGTTTAAAGTTTAGCGTCATTTGTGATTTAATACAGAAAAAAATTAAACAGGGTCACATCTCGCTGTCTAAATAAGAGAAAAAAAATAAATTGCCATACATAATATTCTTTACACCACGTGAAAGAAAATTTATTTAATTATTAACGATATTAGTAATTTCTTTCTTTAAATAATAAATGCTCTCAGTTTTGAAAATTTTTATGTTTCTTATTTTATTAATAAAATGGGGTGTTTGATTTTATTCAACGTTTAAAATTTTAAAGACAAAATAAAAAATTTACACATTAAATTAAATTTTCAAAAATAATTAATTTTTAAATTAATATTTTTTAGACAATTTAATTTTTAGAGACATACACTATTTGTGGAGTAAAAGCAAAATGAAATATTTTTATCGTTATTATATTTTGTTAATAATTAAATTCAGATGTTTTTTGCTATCTTCCATCTACTTTGTTTTTCCTTACTGTTTAAGAATAACTTTCAATATCTTGTTCTCTCTCAAAACGATGTAGACACTATTTCATAATAGCCCCGGTGTAATTAGATTACTGTACTTTAATATTATTGTAAACTGTTTTGTAAGTCTTTAATGGGAATACACAACTAACACTACTAAAAAATGTATAACAATAAGAAAGATCGCACTTTTCGCATATTAATCCTTTCTTTCTCGCTTCCGTCAAAATGACGGAGTGAAGTTTCGCTTTCAATTTCTCGTACCCTTGATATTTCCGGGCTGTTGTGTTCAAAGTAACGTGCCAAAAAGATTAAAACAATATATTTCTTATGTCCATAATCATGTTTATTTCTAAATCTATCCACCAGACGACATCAGTACCAGACTATTTTTTATGTGTTTAAAGATAGTTTATATTAAACTAGAAGTCAGCATTCACCATACATGTAAGCTAAAAAATAATTCAAAAGTTATATTATCTTCAAAATTATGTGACCTTTACGGGGTTAAGATGCATGTTGATGTCATAAAGTTTCGTAAATTTTATATAGCGTTTTCTTAAAATAGCGCCAAACAGACACAATAACTTCTTCGACTTTCAGCCGATTTCCTTTAAAACTATATGAAAAATATATGTAGTTCATGCTGCTACTAGAATCTGTTTTGTTAGCATTTATTTGATTAGATTTTATAAATTATGTATTAAAATCTGTTCAAATAGGATATTTTTCATTTAATATGCCGCCATTTTATTAAGAATCCTGCAATCATGCGTGCAACAGAATCTATATTCATTATATTTAATAAGCTAAATTTTAAATCAAATCGGATAGAGTATGCTAAGTTTATCAGACATAGCGTTTTTAGATATTTCAATAAGAAATTCACACATTATCGGAGATATGGATATTCCGTATCTAATTCATTTTACAAACTATTTAAACTTATTTAAAACCATGCAGGAAAAAAAATAAAGATCCAGCTTGAAAAACAGTTTATCTCCATGGCAGTTGATTCTAAGGAAAAATCAATTTCAAGGCGAAAAGAACCCTCTTTTTCGCCAATATGTCCCATCTTCACGGTGTAATAACTCTTAGGGGGAAGCGATTTTCCCCGCTAATGATTTGACAAAACCTTGTAATACTTAACATGCAACAAAAAGCGATACAATCGTGATTTATTTGAAAAACGGGCACAAACCGTTCTTCCCCCTTGATCTTCAAATAAGTTTTATTTATTATGAGACCCTGAAATTCGTCTCTAAGACAATCACTAGTGCTTTACCTTAAACAAATAAAATGAAACGTAATAATCCGTTTACAAAGTGATAAAAAATTATAAAAAGTACTAAAAGACTAAAGGTAAATATGTGCGTTGTCAGGTTAAGTATAAAAAATTAATTTAAACCTTAATATTATTATAGAAAAATACATCTATGAAGTGAAAAATTCTTTTATCGAAAAAATATAATTTTATATTTTTGAAAAGAAAAGTTTTTGTTTTGATCATTGCTAACAAGCACTACACCTTTTTTTTACTTTAAAAATAATAACAAAGATTGATGATTCGAACCAAAAAATCGATTTTTATTATTTTCGAATTTGATAACTAACTTATCCCTTTATACTAATAAAATAACGACATTAGAAAACGAAAATTGTTACCTTCTTCATTTTTCTTAGAAATGAATAAAAAGTACGAAAAATTCTTTTTTTTTTTTTTTAATGATGAATAAAGAAAATGTCGAATTTTTTTAATTCCTAATTTGTTATAAAATTCCTTATTTAATTTGTATAACACATTCTTTCTTTCGTCAAAAAAACAAAAAACTCATTTGTATAATTTTTAAAGTTCATAAATAACATTTATTTGTTCTTTGTTTTACTGATACGATGACAAAAAAAAAAACATTTTTATTTTATTGAAATGCATTTTGTTTTAGTATTCCTCTTAAAGAACATTTTAACTTTATTGAGTTTTGTTAAGAAAAAGTTAATTTCATTATGCAAATATGTAATTAACTCGCGTTTCTCTCTTTCAAAAATACAAATAACAATATATGCTGGGAAGAAAGCCTTTCATTAAATTTTTTTCTGTAACAAGTTAAAAAGAAGCCTTATTTACGCTACTCTCTTTTAAAATAAACAAACTTTAATGGTTCCATTTCTAAATATTGAATAGTACAAAACTGGTTGAAACCTCAAATATTTGCATTTAAGAGTGAGTTTTTTGTCATTATTTCAAATATTCTTTTAATCAAGTAGCAACAGTTTCTGGGTACAATTAAAACGAACCTGCACTCTGTTTATTTTATTAAAAAGCAAATAGATCGTTTAGATTTCATTGTTAAAATTTAAAATGCATTTTTATTATTCAATTAACTAGATCATTTTAAAGCTCTTAATGTGTAATAAAACAAATTTGTATACCTTTAAAATGTAAGTGATTACATGAGTTGTGAGGCTTTTTCTTTTAAAATTTACAAAGGTTTGCCTTTCTTTTATTTATTCCTGATCGATAACAAATCTATTAGAATCTATATTAAAAATTTGCTTAGAATTAGTTTATATTTATTAAATAAATTCCTTTTTAGTACATGGTGAATCAAAAAACATCGGACAAGCTTTAAGAATAAGTAGAGCATAACTAACTCTCGGAGAATACAAGTGGCACTCTTCAAAAACTCGTTTTTTCTAAATGTCGAAAATAACTCTAAACAACTTTAATGAAATCTAGCCTCATAACGTAACACAAGTACACTGTAAAAACTGAGATATAATACTTGAGAAATGAATGTAATGAGAAAATTAACACCAAGCTCAGATGCATTTACTCCATTCGTGATCTTCGCCAGTTTGAAATATTCAATTTTTATCATCTTCTGTTTTGTTAAACCAAGTTCAAATAACACTCTGTGCTGTGTATATGTTTGATTTACAAAATATTTTATGAATAAATAATAAGGCAAAATATGAAAAATAATGCATAGATATGCATTCTAAATTAATGATTCTAATGAAAGATCCTGGCCCACTTTAAATAAGCTAAATATTTTGTAAAACCTGTTAAGGAAACTTCAATTAAGAATTTCAACATAATATTTCTTTGAGAAAAAATTTTCACATAAGAGCGGATAACCGAAACAACTAAGAATAAACTAAAGATAAACAAAGAATAAATAAACAGATAAATGAAATGACTAATTTTTTTATCCGTTCATTTTTTTATAGCATTGTATCCGCTTTTACGGATATATAAAACAATACTGACTTCAACAACAAAACGGGAAACCAACTCAAAACCTAATATTTTCCGAAAATAACACTAGTCCTAAAACCACACAAAACAAGATAACCGCTTATGAACTTTCTTTATAAAACATAGCACAGTAAAACCGAATAGCAGCCAATTTTAACATTTCGACCATTCTAAAGATCGATGTTGAAGTTATCAAGAAAAGAAAATAGAAAAGTGAATCCTTCTTTATAGAGTTTGAGGAATGATCAGTTGTTTCATGTCATAGTTTCTCACGCGATGTAGTGAAATATGTTTACTTTTTAGGTCACTTACACGATTTCTAAACCTTCAAAAATCTTCCTCAAGTTATTCAAGAAAAAAAAATATTACTCAAAAATTAAGGATGTTAACGCGAAAGTTCCTGTAGCACTCATAAAAATTCTAGTTCATAAAAGAAAGAAATCAAATACAAACCTAATATCAAGATTTTACAATAAATAATAAAAACAGATATTACATTTGCAAAGCTTCATATTCTAATTTTTTCATCCAGATACAACATTATAAAATTGATTATTTATATTTTGAGTTGTAAAATATATTATGAAGACTATTTTCCAAAAAAATCACTTCTTCCTTCCAGCATTCTCATAGGAATTTCAAGAATTTTTTTGGATCCTCTCCTAAATAAAATCTTGGCATCTAAATACGTCACCGCTACGAGCCCGAAATGTGAGCATATTTCAATTTTCTCTTTGTTTCAACATCAGTGCTTGTATACTTAATTTTTATTTTTATTTGTATATGTATTTTTATTATATTAAAGATTTTTCGTTTATGGTTATCTTGGATATTGGTAGCTACTGCCATCTGTCGTTTAAATGCTTAAATAACTGAAAAAGTTTAACCAGATGCAATTTTGTTGAATAAGAATCAATAATTTTTTTTAACTCATCATAAAATGTACAAAATTTAAAAAATATATAATTTATAAATATATAAAAATAATAATTGATTTAAAATGGAATATTTCAGCGAGTTTACAAGTACCCTCTGTACCTATTCTATAATTGAACTTTTACTTTTACAGTAATATAGTACATAAATCATTCTTTCTCACTGAGTAATTGTTTTTTTTATGGAAACTAATATTAAAATATTAAACTGAAAATTTAAAACTTTTTTCTCTCTAAATTATGTTTTATCTCGCTTATTAGCTCAATCTGTATTCATTTGCAAAAGATAATTCTTCTTATTCATCAACATAGTATTATACATTTCTAGAAAATCATCCTACTAAATATTTCGTGTTCTACTAAATATTTCGCGTTAAATAACATACAAATTATTATTTTCTTTCATATAAGTAGGTATTAAAAAAAAACTTTGCAATATTCCCCATAAAATTTATTTGAGAAGTTAATTTAGATCGCAAAAAAAAAACTCAGCAGTACATCAAGTGTATAAAATATAATAGAAATATATTAAAAAATACACATGTCAACCTTACTTGGCGAAAACTTAGATTTTCCACTCTCAGTTGCAAATTTCTGGAACTTCGGAGGTACATGTTAAATATTTCTGAAATATATTACTGATTCTTTTTATAGATGGCAGCACTATACTTAACTTAAAAAGTTTTGTTGAAGGAATCAATTCTATAAACTGAGTCAACTTACAAAATAGGAAGAAAATACAAAAAAAGAAATACGTTTATTTTATGAAACAGAAGATCAAGAGTTTATGTGAAATTACTCTAAAATATATGCTTGAGACATATCAATAATTTTTTTTTTCAAACTTTCTATGCACGTGTATGTAGCTGAATCGTTACGTACATTGTCTCAATTAATTTAAAGACGCCTTGTCTCTCGCCATCTTGAAATTTAGGTTTAAATTTGCTTTTGTTTTTTTCATGTTAAATTAGCTTTGAATGTCTCTCGGCAGCTTTATTTTTATTTTATTTTTTTTCAAAAACGGTTGAAAGTGAAGGGATTGTTTTATTATATTGGGAGGAAATAGTGTTTAATATTCTTGTTACTTTTTAGCTTTTTTAAATAACTTCCTTTTTTTTTTTTTTTTTTGAAAAGTATAAAGCAATAAAATTAAGCGTTTTGTGGTTTTTAACATGGTAGTATTCAATGAGTATTTATTTTTTCAATTGTTATTAGCTTCTTTTGTTCAATGTTGTCAATAAAATTTAAATTTAAAGAAATTATTTTCGATAAATGTTTTTGCGATAACATATATGACTTCAAAGAATAAATATAATTAGTATTTTAAAAAATGTACTCTTCGGGAAGTTTTTTAGTTTCCTCACGCAACTAAATTTCTGTTGCACGTAAGAATTTTCCAATTGCATTTATCATTTGTAGATTATAAATAATTAAGCAATAATTCTTGACTTTTTAGGTTTTTTTTTTTTTTTTTTAATTTTTATTCATCATGCTGTTTTTTAGAAAAACTAAGGAAAAAAGAGTTTACTTACTTACCAGGAATCGAAAATTACATTGCCAGACATGCTCGCGGGATGCTAAAATTCAAATCGGGCATGTATTTTTTACTCTAACATGCCTTTCTGGGCTTGTAAATAATCTATCAAAGTTTGGCAGATGGAAAGAATAAATTACATTATAGGTGGAGAAAACACAAAAGACAATTCATTATTTTAAAAAGAACTAAATATTCTTTAATTATACAAATAAGAATTATAAGAATTTCTAAAACACAACTAGCTTATTCATTTTAATTCCCCAAGTCTTGCTTATTATCGTCATATTTAAGTAAAATATTGAAGGGCATGCATTTGCTGATAGCACTTAATAATTTTGATAACATTTCTTAACAATACTGCTCCGCATTTATTCCATTATTCGTATTCTTTTTTTGTTTATAATACCTAATACTCCTTTTTTTAATAATACTTGATACTTTTGATTTAAATTTAAAACTAAAGACTTGATGTAAAAAATTTGAAAATAATTTTTTTCAACTGATTAATAATAAGTACATGATTAATAATAAGACTGATTATACATATATTTCATGTATTTATAATCCGTATATATTTCATATATATTACATATATTTCAATTCATATACAACAGAAAAGCAGATGCTTGGGCAAGTACTTAGCAAATTAACATCATGTAAAATACATAATAATTTTTCGAAAGATAAGATATGCCCTTTTTCTTACATCACGCATTTAAACACGTATTTTATTTATGTATAAACTCAATTTATTGATAATTTAATTTTAAATAAATTAATTTAATTTCAAATAATTTAATTTTAAATTAAATTTTAATTTAAAATTTCAGAAGATTTTTTTAAATTCGAAAATAAAATGCTTTAAAGTGATTGAAAAGTGCAGAGCATTTGAACAAACGGAATATTCTAAAACAGATTCAGAAATTTCTGGAGAAAAAATAGCTGTGTTACAAAGTGACAAGAAAATTTACCTTGAATATAACAAAAAAATCAACATCTAAAAATTTAAAAAGAAAAAAAAGTGTTTAAATATACACCGTAATAAGAGGAACAAAACAAAAGCTTTGTAAATCAATTCAGACAGAAAAAAATTTACAACCTTTTACAGATCGAACCAAAATAAAAAAAAATAGAGAGCCTGTTACAATATATTTCTATTATTCGTTTAAATCATTATTAAAAGAAATTTACAAATTTAAATTTAAAATTGAATCTTTATTTATTATTGAGTAAGTAAATTTAGAATCTTTTATCTCATACAATATATTTAATGCAATATGCATAATATAAATTTGCTTTACTTGCAATAAGATTCATATAAAAGTGTGCATTTCTAACTCTCCTACCGGTAGAATCAAATATAATNATTTATTTATTTTTTTTTTGAAAATTATAAAGTAATAAAATTACGCGTTTTGTAGTTTTTAATATGGTAGTATTCAATGAGTATTAATTTTTTCAATTGTTGTTAGCTTCTTTTGTTCAATCTTGGCAATAAAATTTGAATTTAAAGAAAATATTTTCTATAAATGTTCTTGTGATAATATGACTTCAAAGAGCAGTTATAATTATTTCAAAAAATGCACTTTTCGGGAAGTATTTTTGTTTCCTTCATACAACTAAATTTCTGTTGCATGTAGGAATTTTTCTATTGCTTTTATCATTTGTAGATTATAAATAATTAAACAATAATTCTTGACTTTTCAGTTTTTTTTTATTTTTATTCATTAACTGTTTTTTAGAGAAACTAAGGAAAAAAAGAGTTTACTTTCTTACCAGCAAGCGAAAATTATATTGCCAGACATGCTCGCGGGATGCAAAAATTCTAATCGGACATGTATTTTTTACTCTAACAGGCTTTCCTGGGCATGTAAATAATCTATCAAAGTTCGGCATATGGATGGAATAAATTACATCATAGGTGGAGAAAACACAAAAGACAATTGATTATTTTAAAAAGACCTAAATTTTCTTAGTTATACAAATAAGAATTATAAGAATTTCCAAAACACAACTACCTTATTCATTTAAATTCTCCTAGTCATGCTTATTATCATCCTATTTAAGTAAAATATTGAAGGGCATGCATTTGCTGATAGCATTTAGTAATTTTGATAACATTTCTTAACAATAATGCTCCGCATTTATTCTATCCATTATTCATATTCCTCTTTTGTTTATAATACCCAATATTCCTTTTGTTTAATAATATTTAATACTTTTGATTTAAATTTAAAACTAAAGAGTTGATGTAAAAAATTGGAAAATAATTTTTTTCCGCTGATTAATAATAAGTACATGATTAATAATAAGACTGATTGTACATATATTTCATATATTTATAATCCGTACATATTTCATATATATTACATATATTTCAATTCATATGCAACAGAAAAGCAGATGCTTGGGCAATTACTTAGCAAATTAACATCATATAAAAAACATAATTTTTCGAAAGATACGATATGCTCTTTTTCTTACATCACACATTTAAACACGTATTTTATTTATGTATGAACTCAATTTATTGATAATTTAATTTTAAATAAACAAATTTTAAATTAATTTAATTTTAAATAATTTAATTTTAAATAATTTAATTTTAAATAATTTAATTTTAAATTAAATTTTAAACTTCAAAAGATTTTTTCAAATTTGAAAATAAAATGCTTTAAAGTGATTGAAAAGTGCAGAGCATTTGAACAAACGGAATATTCTAAAACAGATCAGAAATTTCTGGGAAAAAAAAGCTGCATTACAGATTGACAAAAAAATTTACCTTGAATATAACAAAAAAATCAACATCTAAAAATTTAAAAAGAAAAAAAAAGTGTTTAAATATACACCGTAATAAGAGGAACAAAACAAAAGTTTTGTAAATCAATTCAGACAGAAAAAAATTTACAACCTTTTACAGATCGAACCAAAATAAAAAAAAATAGAGAGCCTGTTACAATATATTTCTATTATTCGTTTAAATCATTATTAAAAGAAATTTACAAATTTAAATTTAAAATTGAATCTTTATTTATTATTGAGTAAGTAAATTTAGAATCTTTTATCTCATACAATATATTTAATGCAATATGCATAATATAAATTTGCTTTACTTGCAATAAGATTCATATAAAAGTGTGCATTTCTAACTCTCCTACCGGTAGAATCAAATATACAACTAGGAGAGATAAAAAAAATTCAAATATATTTCAATATTTACAAAAATGCTTTCAAACATTTTCAATAACAATCTGAACAATAATTTAAACATTACAGAAAAGAAAAACTTTTAAGTCTCTCAAATATGCATTCCTGATGAATAAATATGCTCTGAAGAATCACAAGTCCAATTGTTAATTTATTTTATGATTACAGCTTTATTAAATGAATGAAGAGTTCGAAGCTTGGCAGATCCTCATTTAATGTAACTCACTTTTTTAAATTTTTGGCCATTCAATTAATCATTCACTCTCTTCATACGAAGTTTTACTGGTTTATCTGGAACATTAATTAGTCTGCTGTAGCTATCTATATCTTCATAATGATAACTTAGTTCAAAATTCCTTATAATCTGAAATTAAAATATAAAAAGACCAGATTAGTTAAGACTTAGTTCAATGTACTCAATTAATATTAAACAAAACTATTATTAGGCTCAAAATTATTATTAGACTCATAGTAATATTAACCCTTTAAAAGGCCAGGGGAAGTAAGCTTCCCATCAAGTTCATTAATTTCTAAATATAGATGGTAGAGCAGTGGTGGCTCAGGGCATAGAGCGTTCGCCTTCCAAGTAGATGAACCGGGTTCGAATCCCAGCGAGGGCTACTCAATACAAACTCAGCTTCAGAACTGGTTTATGTTCAGAGCAAAGGTAAGAGCAAATATTAACATTTCGGCTTCAGGCTTGGTTAACTGTTAACTTAGATAAATCACAAAATGAAAAGTTAACTAGTTGTTTAAAGTGAGAAACCTCTTCACTGTTTCGGTTTCTTAGTAAATATTTGCTTCAACTTTTGTTATTATTCCGTTATATAACAAGCCTTGCTTGGACAGGAACAAACACGCATCAAAACCGATAATGGTTTAAATTTCGAACTAAACTGAGGTAAATATTCATGTTTTAGCTTTAAGATCGATTAACTGTTAACTTCGCGGAGTCACAAAATTAAAAGATGACTAATTTCCATTGCACTCACTTGTTCCGCAACGCTCTTTTTAGGCCCTGGGCGTCGGGGGGAAAACGCAAGTTGCAATAGCTCTCCCCAAAACATCCCAAGCAATTTCCATAAAGTTCATGACAGAAGATCTGAGTTGCGTCAGGGTTTCTCGTACTCGTAACTCAAACTCTTACGTTATTCGAGCATCATAGTGCATGCGCGAAAATATTCAAACAAATCACATTATCGCTAAGGGGAAGAAAATAAGTGTAGTGTGTCTACCACTACAAAAACACAATTCTAATTCACTAGTATATAAGACACGTTAACTTGATTCTATAGTGAGATTCTATTTTCATAGATGGCATGTTCGATGTGATTCCTCCCACGTTGATGACCTTCGGATATGATATGCACACGCCTACCTTGACAGAAACTCCTACTTCAATTTGAACACGTCTACTTCGATGGTTTCCCCATTGAACAGTTGACTTGCTACTTGTGACTGCAACATTATCCACATCCTCGTGCTGTTGCTACTCAGTCTCGATCTCAACGTCAGCCGGCATACACTCGACTGCTAATGGCAACACAGGAGCAACCACTACAGTGAACTTAATACAGCTCTCACGGTTCGGAAAAGTACGATGATCTTAATACAGATCTCCCGGCTTCTGACAAAACAGCAATGAATCAACTAGGGGTATCCATCCATTCATCGAATTCTATCACAGATATAATTCCGGTGGAGAAGTA
The DNA here is from genome assembly GCF_043381705.1 of Parasteatoda tepidariorum. Taxonomy (NCBI): domain Eukaryota; kingdom Metazoa; phylum Arthropoda; class Arachnida; order Araneae; family Theridiidae; genus Parasteatoda; species Parasteatoda tepidariorum. The sequence continues at coordinate 68,029,237 of NC_092205.1, read as the reverse complement.
CTATAGTGTGTCTACCACTACAGAAATACAATTCCAATTCACTAGTTAACTCGATATGATAACTCGATTCTATGTGGGAGTGCCTTTTCATAGATGAAGGTTGACATTGTCGATAGCAGTCCCCACAATAAGGTTAGCGTAACGGTTAACGTAAGACAAACGCTATGCAAAATCTCTCCTTTGATAGCATAATTCAGTAGTTTTATAGCAAATCTGAAAAATCTTTTAATTTAGACATCAGTATAAATCGCATATTCCTTATCTTTTATATCATTCAAATGAAATACTATTATTACAATAACTTCAAAATTTATACTTTTAATCTATATACTATATTTATACTATATACTTACTTTTGCTATAGCGAGATTTATTTCTAGTTGTGCTATATTCCTACCAATGCATAACCTTTTTCCAGATCCAAAAGGAGCAGAAACAGAACGTGGAGCATTCTTGGATAACCATCGCTCGGGTTCGAATTCCTTAGAATTTTTAAAATATTTTTCTTGGATTGAAGCCACTTGGTGTTGCAGAATTACCATCGTCTGAAATTAAATTTAAATGTTGAAGTCTTTAGTCAAAAATTTACCACCAAAATTTGAATTTTATTTTTAAGTAATTGGACAGTTGGTACTTTTGACTTAAAATTATTTTTTTTTTTAAATATAAAATATTATGTCACTCACATTAGCAGGAACAAGGTAGCCTCCAATGACCAAATCGTTTGGAATAACTCGTCCAGTGCCTATTGCCACAGGATTTATTCTAAAACGAAATAAATAAACTAAAAAAAAATGTAATATCTAGTCTATCTAATCTAGTTAATATCTAATAATCTATCTAGTTAATATCTAAAGATTATTGCACGCGTAGATGCAACTCTCTGAAATCAAAATGTAATTTTTAACAAAATAAATTAACTTAAAATCACATTATGTTTAATTCAAATAATTTCCATTAGGCTAATAAATTCTGGAAATTTCAACAAAAGATTTGAAGATGTGTTTCACAACATAAAAAGAATAAGGCCACTCGAATAAGGAGAGAATAAGGATTCATTTGTATCCTACGTCCTTTTTTAGGGACGGTTGTAAAAATCCATTATAAAGCCACATGAATTCGACATAAATCACTTTAAAGCACTCTTTTCTTTTATATTTTTTCAGCGGAATCAACCGTTCGATTAATAATGTTCACTTTTTTTTATTTTATAACTGAAACTGGAAAACAGTTTTTCGTTCGCAATATTTGGAAGAAATGTGTTAAGTTAGTTTTTATTAATTAAGTAACTAGCAAATTTTTATTAGTATTTTAGCTAATACAATTCAAGATCATGAAAGCTGATTCTGAGGGTGGGGATTTAATTTGCTAGCAGACAAGAACCATTTTTCCTCAGCATGCCGCATCTTTACTGCGTAATAACTCTCGGAGATGACCGATTTTCAACGTTATTTATTTATCAAAACTTAGAAATCCTCAAAATGCAACAAATGGGAGTGATATCGTCATTTTTGTAAAACAAAAATAGAGATCAACCGTTCCTCCCTCATGATTTACAATTGTTAATTATTTTTTCTTCCTACTTAATCCATGTTAATTTAGATTATGGTACAACATTCTTTTCATAATTTTCCATTTAATTTCGCAACATCTAAAATTAATATATTAGGGAGACTGGAAAGTAACGTCGTTTCGGCGCAATAAATATTCCTTAAAAAAATGAATTAGTCGCAACGAGGAATAAATTCCTTAAAAAAATGAATTAGTCGTAACGAGGAATAAAAAATGAATTAGTCGTAAAAACCAATTCATTTTTTTCGATCCATTTCGATTCATTTACTATCCGGCAAATAAAGGTTGGTGATAACGAGGGTTATTATTGAAATCTTGATAACAAATATCAAATGCACCGAAACGACGCTACTTTCCGGTCCCCAATACAAAGTTTCCTTGGAATTTACGACAAATACAGCATTAATAAACGTATTTCCACTTTTCGTAATACTGCGATTGTTTAATGCAGCATTTTCTAGAAGAACAAACTTTTTTTATGAATTTTTCATATAAATATTTATGCAATATTCGTCATATATATAATGTGGGATGTTTGTACTTGCCTCAGAGTTTCTTGTACCACAGCTTTTAAGTAATTTGGTTTCTTAACACCTGTAAATGGAGTATCTAGGGTAGGCATTACTTCACGTAATTGTTCTCGTAAAGTATCCTGAACACGCTTGCATCGAGCCAAATGATACAAACCAAAAGATAATGCAAATGAAGTCTATAGAGAAAAAAACAATTGTTATGGAGACTAAAAGAATAAATATACCTATACACAAAAAGTTAATGAACATTCCCGTTATCTCTCTAACAAACACATCTTTTCATTCAAGTTGTGTTTTGTAGTCTTGATAAAATTTCCCTAATATGTGTAAATTGTTAAGACCTTTATGATATTACGCTTTAAAAAATCAATTATGACTTTGCAAGTTAATTTGAAATATTTTTTTTCAAATTTATCAAATCTTTATAAAATAATAATAATAATGACGAAAGTATAAAGAAATCTAACATATGATTTTTTAATTAACTCAATGGCATCGGAATTTTTGTAAAAGAATATGTTAAATACTATTTAAAAAGAAACAAGCAATTCCCGCTATTATGAATTCTAGTCTTTTGAACAATGGAGAATTTCATATCAACAATAAGGAGTTCAAAATTTTAAAAAAAAAAAAATTTTCCTCGTAAAAAAAAATATTATTCTCGAAAAAAACTGTTCTCTAGTGTTATCTTGTTATCAAACAACGTATTTTCTATACACCTTAATCAGCATATAAATAATACTTGAATTACAAAAAAAAAAAATTTGAAGGAGATCCGATATTTTTCTGAAATTCATCCTTAAGATAGCAATAGATTTTATTCCAAACCAAAAACAATTCTAGCTGAGATTACGATGAATCTTAATTTTTTACTGATTCATTCTGCAACATTTAAACTTTAATTTATATATTTATCAGCTTAAAAAATGTATTTTTTAACTTTTTATCCCTTTATTGAAATAAATATTGTCAAAAATAAAATTTGTGACAATTATCTTAATGACCATTATTTATGGAAGCATATGACAACTTGTCATTCATCATTTTTAAGAAAATTATATAACCATCGCTTATGACACAGTATGACATGATAATAATTTAGCATTTTTGAAACAGCGCTATATAATCATCGTTTATGAGAAGATAAATCATTCATGACATATTTTTTTAAAAAAATCTTCAAATCCACTTAATCCATTCATTTCACAATAGGGGAGTCCACGATCTCGATTTGCTCTTCACCACTTTAATTTGTTAACATTTATCCCTAAGAAAATTTCTTTTTAAGGCTATATGAACATTCATAGAGCAAATTAAATTGCTATTAATTCGGTGGTTCCCAATTTTTTTCGGGAGTGGAACCATAAATGATTGACCTTGTTTTTGCGGTCTTCCAATGAGGTGAACCGGGTTTATAACCCAGCGATGACTAGTCGATTTAAATTCCGCACCAGACTTGCACCGACCACAGTGGTGACGAAAAATATAATCAGTGGTAGACGAATCATGGGTTAGAGTCCTTTTTTTTTTCTACCAGACGTGGACACGTACCTAGGTTTGCAAAACTCTTAACCGTATAGTCCACGTCTGGCCACAGGTCTAGCTCACATNAAAAAAAAAGAAAAAAAAAAAAAAAAAAAAAAAAAAAAAAAAAAAAAAAAAAAACGAATGAAGAAAGTGTAAATGAAAAACAAATTTTTGAAGAAAGTTACAATAGATGCCAATAATTAAAAACATAACGGTTAAGTAACATTTAAAGATAAAAAGATCAGAGTTGCTACATGCATGGTATGAAGCGCTCTCTAAGAGGCTGTAAAATAGGAATTTGGAAATACTTGGGGGGGAAAAAAGGTAATTGAATCTTGTAGAAGAAAAGAAAAGAGTTTTTAGAGTTTCTCTTTAAGGGGATCAATTCAACTGGAGTTTGTGAATGAGAGAGTTTTGAGCATTTCTCATGGTGAATTGTGAGTTCAACTGAAAGTTTGGGTTAGAGTCCCCTTGCCATCAGGATAATCGTGGGAGGTTTTCACGGTCTTCCTCTCTATGTAACGCAAATGCGTGTTAGACTCATCAAAATGTCCACAATGAAGGCGAATTTCTCCCAATACTTGATCCAGAATCTCCCTTGTCTTCAGAATTGGGTTTTAAATTACAAGGCTATGGAACTGAACACAGACGTAAACCCAAAATTGGGTAGGCTGTTTAATGACGATTATAAAATAAATAAAACGATTGCTAACATATTAATTAAGAAAAAGTACATTACTTATCTTGAAAATAGTTATTTATCTAAATGTTATTTATTAAAATACATATTTTCAATATGTAGTTAATATGTAGTGAATTAAAGGAGAGTGAATTTTCTATTATCATATCGTTTTATCAAGATTAGTCTTAGAATTGGGTTGTAATTTATGATAGTCAGTTGAATTCACAGGTCTACGGCGGAATTTAGTCTAGTTCTTTCTTAATTTGATTTTAGTGTGTGTATAAACTGAAGAATAAATGAACTGAAATATGGTTTCCGTTAAAATGAAAACGATAACGACAAAAATAAACGAAGAGAAGTTTTATCAGAGGAAGATTCTTTTCATTAAGGTCGGTTATTTTTATTCGATACGATGTACTAATCCAATTTTTCATAAATGCATATCCATAATTCATTCGATATACTGTTATCAGAAAAAATAGCATTGCTTTGAATTTTCTTTCCCCATAAGAATTTTAATTAAATGAAATTTCATAAAAATAGCTGAAATATTAAATCCACCTCTCCACCAGAATTCGTAGCCTTCTAATAAATATTAGATTGCTAGTTTTGTACAAATTTAGTTACAGGTTTCCAAAATCATAACTGGTAAAAAAAATTCTAACTCTCAGAACTCCTGCGACCTTCCACGGAACCCTAAGGTTCCACTAGCCACCATTTTGAAACAGCTGTATAAATCAACATTCTAAAAAATATTCTGTGTAAGGATAGGATTTAATGGTGGTCAAAATAAAATAATGCAAAAAAAACTCATTTCTTTTTTCTTAACCCAGCCGCTTTCATATACTACTATAACACTACTGTAAAGTTTAAAGCTACTTCAATACCATTTGGATAATGCTACTGTAAAATTTAGTAAATGATCGCAATACAGTACGGCAGGTTTTGCGTTCATGGTTTCTGTTTCCATCGATTTAAAAGTCAGAAAGTGTATATATGTATTTTATTTTATAATCCACATTGAACAGCTGACCCGAACGTTATCAATGTTAACGACTATCAATGTTCACATCCGTAGCCTTGTAATTATGTAACCAACCCAGAAAACAAAAAAGAGAACTCCTGGATCAAGCAAGGGGACAAATCAGCCTTTCCTGGAGGACTTTTTGATGAAACTATCCCGCATTTACGTTACTTGAAGAGGGAAAAAAATTTAAACCTTTCACAAATTGCACGATGGCAAGGAGATTCTAACCCATGACCTGTCTGCCACTGACGATATTTTACGTCTGCACTGTGGTCGGTGCAGAATTCGTATCAACCAGCCACCGATGGGATTCGAACCGCTTACCAATGTGCTACATACAGACCTTACAGACAGACATACAGACCTACATACAGACCGCTCTCATACAGACCTTATTTAAAAAATAACACATGTTGATGACAAATGTATTTAATGTTCGACATTCTTTTTTTTTTTATTGCAACCACTTTTTAACGTTCGTGGGAACCCTGTTGTAGGTTATATAAAAAAAAAACTTTAAGTCATTTTCATAAAAACTTCTTTAACGGTTAAATTTTTTTAACTACTTGGGTAATCTCAAGTAGTTGTTTTTTTTTAAATTAATAAATGTGTCTTTTAAGATTGACATAAGAGAAGCTCTCGTTCATACCAACCAGCCACCTCTGGTATTCGAACCTGTATCACCACATTGGGAGTTGAACGCTCTATACCCTAAGCCACTGCGGCTCAAGTGTATATACATATTAAAAAAGTACAAGCTTATATATATATATATATNTGTACAAAATTCAAAATAGTGTAATTTTAAGTGTACATACTTCTTAATTCTAAATATATGCATACATATATATATATATATATATAATTAAAATATTAAAAGTGTGTGTTAGATATTAAAAAAATGTGGATTACTTACGGTATCGATACCGGCTAGGAACATATCTAAAATCATGGTAAATACATCTCTCTTTTCAGCGCCTGGTACTCTCATTAATCTGTGTACTATGCAGCTTTCGGATGAATTGTCGGCTGATTTCAAGGCTTCATCGAAGTATTTCCCTACTATTCTAAAAGAAAATATTGATAAAATATTTAGATTAAACTGTAATACTACAAAATATTTTAAACAATGTAAAAAAGACTTTCTCAAAATTGAGCAATAAGGCGCCAAAATAGGTTTGAAACAAATATAGTCGAATTTGAAAACCCAATATTGAGCAAAATGCAGAGTCTCAAAAATAACGCATCGTGTACTCAGTTCGAGTAATTTGTTGTTAAAGAAGAGTAGGCATAGTTTAAAAAATGATTATAAGCTGTTTTGAGCTCATTATATTCGAACATAAGTACATAGGGTTTTGAAATTTGACTTTATTTGCTTCGGAGCTATTTTGACGCATTTTTGTTCAATTTTAAGAAGCTCTTTTTCACAGTTACAATTTTTTAATTCATAATTTTTTTCAAAACGTCAGTCAGTTGAAAAAATTATGCAGCAGGTTTTTTAAATGATTGTTTTAAAATATTTTGTAACTAAAACTAGCACCTGATCTTTAATGGACTACAAGATACGTCGTTTTAATTTTTCTTTTTAAAATTATCCACTTTATAACTGATTAAAAATGACTCAAATTTTTTTCATTGAAAAAAAATTGCGTTTTAAAATTATTGTTGCTGGTAAGAATATTAAAAATCTCTAAATTGCTTCTAATGCGTTTTCTTTCTTTTTTTAAGGCTTATGCGAATTTTCTACCGATAAACAACAGAAACAAACAGTTTAGTTTCAGATTACATATTAAAATCAATAGTACAAGGATCATTTCATGTAAACTGAGTTAGTAGTCCTCACTCTACCATTTCAAATCTTTATAAATTTTAGTAAAAAATAAGCAGTACTGAAAAATAAAAGCTGAGAATCATACCTATTTTGAATTTCTATTATTCTATTTAGAAACCCATTTATCCACAATAATAAGCTGATTTTTAGCATTTTATAAAAAGCTAACATTTTTAATCAACATTGAAGTCTTTTATTGTAATTAAAGAGCTTTTGCACAGCGTTTGTCTTACATTAATCGTAACGCTAACGTAATTTTCTACCTCTCAGTAATACTATGGATAAATTTTCACGCATGCACTGTGGAGCTGAAATAGTATTAACTATAGAGTTAGAGGAAAACGTAATGCTTTTCGAAATCTATCTATTATTAATAATCACAAATTCAAGATAGAAGATTTTCATAGATAGCGGGAAAGATAAAATGTTTGGAAAAAATTGAGAAACCCGTTCTAGTTTTAATTTAATTAACAAGTTCAATTTTGAAGAAGCCAATTTTTTATAATAAATCAAAATAAGTAAATAAAATAGATACAAAATTATTATTTCTTGATTTTTATTTTATTTTAATTCATTTCGGAAGAGACCCCATAGACCCTTACCCTGGCTATATTACAACCTCCTAAGGAGCTTGAAGATAAGGTATTCAATTCATAGACTATACTTTTTGAATCACTTACATACCAATATCATCCTAATTATCATACCTCAGCAGTGGTGGCTCAGGGGATAAAGCGCTCGTCTCCCATTGAGATGATCCGGATTCATATCTCAGAGATGGCTGGTCGATACGAATTCCGCATCCGGCTTGCACCGACTACAGTGCTGCCGTAAAATATCCTCAGTAGAAGACGGATCACGGGTTAGAGTCCCCTTGTCGGCTAACCAGTTAAAGTTTTTGTAGTTTTCTGCTCTATGTAACGCAAAAGCGGGTTAGTTCCATCTGAAAGTCCTCCACAAAGGCTAGTTTGTCCCAATGCTTGATCCGGGAGTTCCCTTGACTTTTGAATTAAGTTCAAAATTACAAAACTACATTGCTTGTTGTGAACTCAGAATTGGATAGGAAATAATAATTGTTAAATGAAACATAAAATAAAATTATCATACTCAGACAAAATATCTTGAGCTGCTTCCAGTTTCTTGTAATTTTTCTTCTGATTGAATGGCACATTTTCAGTGAGGTACACGGCCATGTGAGTAGCCTCTGCAGCCTTTACTAGTGCATCTGCCTCGGCATTCCCTTTCAAAGACAAGCAGCCTAGGCGTTTGTTCAAAGTTATATATCCGATACCTAAAAATTGAAATATCCCTTTGAACTATAAAGAAAACATTTGAGAAACAGACATGTTACCCTTACTACTATTTGCTTTATTTACATGCCATCCTGGGTAAAGCTAGCTTTTAATTATCTTGATATAGAATGGAATTTACCTAAGAGACCATTAAAAAAAAATTGAATTCGATCTGCCTATAATGTTGTTTGTTTATTGTTTGTTGTTGTCTGCTATTGTTTATCGTTGTTTGCCATTTGCTCGTTTTTTCCGTTGTTTGTTGTTATTATTGCTTCTACCCTACTGTTACCACCTACAAAAAATGTTACAGTTTATGCGGTTCTTGAAAAAAGTTGAGCAATATTTAGTGGTATAATAGATTGTATTTCTAAGATTTTATAAACACTGCTGTATTTTAGAAACTCCACCTAAAAGTTTCTAAACTGGAAATTTTTAGATCTCAGAATTTCAATTTTCAAATGAAAGTTAATACCGAACAATCTCAACACTCCGGAGTTTTTCATTGTTAAAATTCATGGCAATCATATGCTACCACCATTTCTATTAAAACGGTACGTGGAAATCTGCTGTTGACCATGAGGCATAGAGAATTACAGAAAAGCAATTATCATGAACACATGAGCAATTATCCTTCGAGAAACTCGGCTTCGGCTGAGTTCCATTAAGAACTTAGAGAAAGAGGCATTCCAATATTATAAAACCCGATAAGTAGTTGTGAAGGGGACACGTGATCAATCATTTTAAATAAATAATTTTAGGTAATATTTTGCGATTAAAAAAAAAGGTTTAATTGAAAGCTAAAAATCGATACATATATTTATAAAATGACATTAAATTAAAAAAGAGAATAACTTAGTTTTAAAAAAAAAAACTATTTTAATATTGTTGTGCAAGAGACAGTTGTGTCTTTCTCTTCTTCTTTCTTGCATATAGGGCCTTTGTCGTCACACTCCATCTCACCCTGTAGGTGGCCAAGCACTTTATTTCTCTCCATGTTTTGTTCACTGCCATTAATTCATTCACAAACGCTCTGCATCATGTCATTTTAGGCCTACCCCTCTTTCGTTTACCTTGAGGTGTCCAGTCCAACGCCATTCGAGTTCTCTGACTTCTAATTTATTGGTTTCTGTTCACTGATTTTGAATAATTCATTGTTAGTTATTTTGTGGAACCATTTTATATTAAGAATTAATTCTGAAACCATTAATATTATATTAAGAACCCATTTTATATTCTGTTACATTTGTTGATAACAATCTATAACTTATTTGTATTTGTTTTCAAGTTGTACCAGGTTTCTGATCCGTATAAAAGTTTTTAAAAAAAGTATTTGAGTTGAATATTCTTGTTTTTGTTTCATTTAATATCGTTCTACACGCCCCAAAATTTACTTAGAACAGCGAAAGCAGTGCGAGCTTCATTTCGTTTGCTAGCGATATCTTGATTAGAACTTCCTCTCTTATTTATAATTCATCCAAGATAGGTAACACTGCTGATTTCTTCAACTAGACAGTTTTCGAGATACATGCTGTTATTCACACATGGGAATAGTTACTGATAGTCTGCTCTTTACTGAAAATGAATTAACACTTCCAAGCACACAGCGAATTTCGGTACAAAATTTCAGTCAGGTGTCACGTTAGGAACTGCGACCGTATCGAATTTTTGAAATAAGTGTTTCCAAACAGAGCACACTACATCAGGAAGGATAAATAAACTTATCTATACACGGATTAAAAATAAGTCTCAGTCGAATTCGCTTATTTTATTTACTCCATAATTAGAACAAATGTTTTCGGGAAAATGTCAAGTGCAAAGCGCAAAAAAAAAAAAAAAAAAAAAAAAAAAAAAAAAAAAAAAAAAAAAAAAAAANAAAACGGGAATAACTTTTGATCTAATGATTGGATCTTCGCATTGCAAGAACCAATATTAATGGTCCGAGGGAGTGAAATCAAACATACCAATTAATAAGTGCAGACGATATTTTAAGTCACGAAGTCAGACGCAAAAACCGTTCACAAAACAAAGTTTGGGCGAAATCGCTCGAATAGTTCCTGAGAAATTAAAATTTTAAAGTGTCAGCTGTTTAAATTTCGATTTTTCGGGAAGTATTCGACGGATTTCGCTCAAACCCTGTGTTTTGCCATCTAAAATCACATTCTTTATAATGATGTAAGAAATTTTATTGAAAGTAAGAAATTTTATTTTTAATGTAAAATTACCTTACAATTCAAAAAATTTTCGACTACTTATAAATAAAATAATAAGAAATGATAAATATTTACTAAATTGTTTTTTGCATGAAATCATCTTTGAATAAACGAATTATATAGCTGTGTGCAAAAATGTTTCAATTCGCTTAAAAAATTCTCTGGATAGAGTTAAATAAGCAAAAAAGAAAAATTAATATAAGGAAGTCCAAACTTTGAACCGCTACTTCTGACTAAACTATTGAAACCATATTTTTCAGGCTGCAGCCATCCCTATATTTTAGATCCGAATCTGTCGGGGAAAAAAATGTGTTTATTCAGGGAAAGCACGTTTTTGTGCCTGATTTTTCTGTCTTAAAATATTGTCTGCACTAATTAATTAGCACATTTAATGTCACCTCCTCAAACCAATAAGATTGAATCCTAGAACGTGGAGATCCGATCTTTCGATCAAAAGTTATTCAGGGTAGTCAATTTATTTTCTTGCGCAATTATTAAGTTTCTAAAATCTTGCCCAATTGGACTTTTCGTAAGAATTGATTTTGAGAAGTTCATATAACACTTTCAAAAAACCTATAGGAACTTACAGCCTTTTCTATCCGAACTTTCTTAAACATTTTTGTAAACAAAATATGATAATATCATTTAAACGTGCTTGTCTTAAATATCTTATGCATCTTTCTTATTGGCAATTCAAACAGACACAATCTTGTAAATAAATTTACCTTGTAGCGTCGACACAAATTATACATTCTACAATAACCACAGAAAACCTTAGATTATCCATTACTCAAGAAAAAAAATTCTAAAAAATGAACACTTTCTATTATTTTACAATTTTTCGCCATAAGTTTATTTACTTAAAAGCGTTTGTTCTAATTGCATTCCACAATTCGAGAGAAAGATTTTATCGATAACTAATACAAAACTTTCACTTACATTCCAGTCCTAATCTGTATAATAAAGGCAATAAGTCAGTTTCTTCATTTTTATCTAAACTGTTTGATATTGCCACTACGAGATCATCCACAACTTCTTCAAGAGCTTTAGAAGAATGCTTCACGATAGAAGGATGAAACAATGGAATTTGGAAAAGATCCCTAAATCTTTGCCACTCTTCTCCGTTACTATAATTCAAAAAATAATGATAATTAACTAAACAAAGAAGAATTAGAGACTATAGTAAAAGAACGAAATAAATTTTGAAAAATAAATTAAATTACAGAAAATTGGGGGCTCTTAAAAAATTGGCTATGGAAAATGGAATTTGGAAAAGATGCCTTAATTTTTGCCATTCTTTTCTTTTAGTATAATTCAGGAAAAAAAAAGAAAAGAAATGAAATTAATTAAGTAAATATGAAAACTATTGAATTAATGATTATTGCAAAAGTACGAAAACAAATTTTTAAACGTCACCTAAATTACAGAAAATTGGTGACACTTAAATTAGAAAAGTGACTTTAGTAAATGATATTTGGAGATGATACCTAAATCTTTGCAATTTTTTCGCTTTTAGTATAATTAAAAAAAACTAAATCAGTAAAATAAAATTAATGAAACAAATAAGTAAACTATAGAATAAAAGATGATTGTAAAAGTACGAAAACAAATTTTTAAAAATCTCTTAAATTACAAATAATTGGAGACACTTAAATTAGAAAATTAGTTTTGGAAAATGAAATTTGGAAACTACGCCTATATTTTGCCATTCTTCTCCGTTTCTATAATTAATTGAAAATAAAACTAACTAAAAAAATTAATAAACTATTAAATAAATGATAATTACAAAAGGTACGAAAATAAATTTTGAAAAAAAAATAGCTTGAATTACTGAAAATTGAAGGCATTTAATTAAAAAATTGACTTCGGAAAGTGGAATTTGGAAAAATGGCCTAAATCTTTACTACAATCAATAGCCTAAATCGTTACTATAATTCAATTAAATAAATTTAGCTAAACAAATATGAAAACTATACAATTAATGATGATCGCAAAAGTACAAAAACAATCACTAATAGTAAAAAATCACTTAAATTACAAAATATTGGAGAATTATTAGAAACTTGGAACTTGCACTCATTATATCTAGCACTCTTGGAATATTAGAAACTTGGCTTTTAAATAAAATTTTGAGCAGTGAAATTAAAGTTCGAATCTCACACTTAAGTGTTACTGCTCAGTGGTAGAGCCTTCGCTTAATTATTTAAGGCCCCGGACAAATTATTTAGCGTGAAGTTTTGAATGTTATCTTTCAGCAAGAAGGAATGTACAATAATTAAAAAAAAATAAAAAATATAATAAAAATAAAAAAAATTTTAAAAAAATAAATAAATCAATAAAAAAGGCTTGCGTAATTTTTTTTCTCGACTTATACCTAAGAAATAACTTGGAATATTTTTTAATTTTTATTTTGTAATTTTATAATTAAAAAAAATTAATTTAAAAAATTTTTATTCGTATCAACGAGAGTTTTATAGGTGAAGTCACCAAATGAAGAATTTTGTGGTATGAGCCCCACAATATTAATGTTTAAATATACAATTGTAAAATTGTTTATCCAAAAATTATATAAAAATACATATATATATGTAACCAAAAATAAAATTTAAAAAAATTTTAATATATGTATATCAGGTCGAAAGCGGTGAAGAGAAGAAATGAAATTTATTGTTCCACAAAATCTAATTTTTTGTCGAAAATTTCAAACTTTTATGTGATCGTAAAATATTTAAACAATATCTAAATAGGAAAATATTTTTCATTTCTTACTCATTCTAAAGAGAAATTTTCGCTGGGAACATTTTAAATTTTGGAAATTTTTCTTTCTATGAAATAAAGCGAAACCTTAATATAAAAAAATGCTGGAAAAGTATCATATAAAGCTAAGAAAAATTGAACAACAGAAAAATAAAAGTTGGGAAGGGAAAAAATACTGTCAGAAGTGGGATTCGAACCCACGCCCACATTCGTGGACCAGAACTCTCACTACTCTGATAACAGAGCAAGGAACGAACCTTGAGTCTGGCGCCTTAGACCGCTCGGCCATCCTGACTTGCTTTCAGGACGGATAATTTACTTTAATAAAAAATTTATAATGACATTTTTAGATGCTTCAAAAAATTTTACAATGCTTCAAAAAATTTTACAATTGTTCTTTGTAATTTTCGAAACTTCAATCAATTAGGTATTTTTTAAAATGAATAAATATAAGTTAGATAAAATTTATATTTCAAAACTTTAAAAATATTTCATATTTTTATTCCAATTTTATATGAATATATTAATATAAATAAATAAAAGATTATTAAAACTTAAATTTATTGAGATTAAAAATTTATTCAAAAATATATATTTATTTACATAAAAATTTTATTCTAAGAAGTACAGTGAAACCCTAATAAAAATAGATGTTGAAAAAGCATTATATAGAGTTCAAAAAAAATTTGTTTTTCAAAACTTCAATAAATTATGTATTTTTTGAAATATATAAATATAACTTTGATAAAACTTATATTTCTTTACATTAAAGATATATTCATATTTATATTGAATTTTTATATAAATATATCAATATAAATAAATAAAAGATTATTAAAACTTATGTTTATTAAGATTAAAAGTCTATTCAAAAATATATAATTATTTATATTAAAATTTTATTCTAAGAAGTACAGCGAAACCCTAATAAAAATAGATGTTGAAAAAGCATTTTATAGCGTTTAAAAAAAAAAAATTTAAACTACGGAAAAAGAAAAATGTGAAGAAAGAAAAAAGCCTGTCAGAAGTGGGATTCGAACCCACGCCCACATTCGTGGACCAGAACACTCATTCACTCTGATAACAGAGCAAGGAACGAACCTTGAGTCTGGCGCCTTAGACCGCTCGGCCATCCTGACTTACTAACAGGATTAATAATTTTCTCCATAAAAAAATTTATACTGACATTTTTAGCTTATGAGGGGCTTTAAGAGATATCACAGTTATTTTTTATTTATTTATTTTTCAAATTAAAAAGAAAAGGCTTACAAATTGCGTATCGCAAAGTAAAGAGATAAAAAATATCGCAAAATGATTGAAAAAGATATTAGCAATTTGTAACAAAAAGGAGCCCCAATAGATAGGCTATTCAAAAGATATTAAGGAAAGTTTTATCTGTAGCAACGAGTTTCAACAATGAAATTTCATTGCGTTTTAACTACGTGACACCGGAAAGAGGTGACTGTTTGCAAACTGTATAGAAAAGCATGATCCAAATCGACGCTCCCATTCTCGATCTATTAGGAAACATACATAACAGAATTTTCTTTTTAAACATTCAGAAATATCTTGAGAACATTTTCATCATCAGGTTTTTATAAGCAACTGACAATTTAAAATTATGATTTACTGATATTGTTTAAATATCTTTAATTGAGCTCATTTTTTAATACAAAAATCACCTCGTCTCTTTTCTTTTCTTTTTTTTCAGAAAATTGCCATTATGTCCCATACAGTATTAGTTTTTTTTATCATTAATCTCAGGCTCCTTTGTTATTTTATTTTATATACCAACTTATATTATTATTATTATTATTGTTGTTGTTGTTGTTTTGATCGAAAGTTGTCAGTTTGTTGATCGAAAAATAATAAACAAAAAAGGTGTCTAAGCTACAAACAAGCAATAAAGAAAAAGAAAAATCTTTCGTAGATAAATATCTCTATTGTCTCTCCTCAATTGGCTAATGTTTCAGAGGGCTTCTGAACAAGATTATTAACAAAGAAATTAACGTCCTAGTTCTGAACTTAAGGGTTGGTCTACGTAAAGGTCTATGTTATAGTAAGTATCACTCTTATTGTAATTTAGAAGGTAATTTATACCAAAAATAAGCGCAGTTTTTTTTTTCCAAAATGAGTTACTTTTATAATTAGTAATGAAATCTTAATGAATGCTAACAAGTTATAGCAGTCCAAGTATTCCATTTCCCTTTAATTAAATGTATTTAAAATTTATTCATTTAAAGTTTTCAACTATTTGCGTATAATTGAGTATTATTCAATTAATTTCCTTACCTCGGAAATAATCCGGGTCCACTGTAAAAATTTGGTCTTTCAAGTCGATATTTTGCCAATGCCGTGTGACTCAATCTATTTGGATATTTCCCTTCATTGACGTAAACATGTGACATATATTCTGGATTAAAAACATGGACAATAATACGTTTCTTCGTTATAACTTCCTTAACAACATCTCCGTATTGTTGGTGCATCTTGGCATAAGTTCGATGTAGCTTCCAAAAATTATACTGACCTATAGAAAAGAAAGAAAAATCAAAAGGAATTTTTTATTGGTAAATAATATAGTGAACAATGAGAAAATTCCATAGAATTGAATGCTGTTGAAAGAATTTAAATGTCCGAAAGGGTTGGCTATAGAAGTAGGCCTACCATGAATTCCGACTCCCTACAAAAAATTCCGAACTTCCAACAAAAAAGGAACCCAACACATATCAAGGAATGAAATAA
This sequence comes from Parasteatoda tepidariorum, assembly GCF_043381705.1. Taxonomy (NCBI): domain Eukaryota; kingdom Metazoa; phylum Arthropoda; class Arachnida; order Araneae; family Theridiidae; genus Parasteatoda; species Parasteatoda tepidariorum. The sequence goes on along the minus strand of NC_092205.1, from coordinate 68,013,061 downwards.
TCTTCTTAATTTTAATAACGAAAATTCTCAATTAAGAAATGGAAATTGAAAGGAAAGGATTGAGACCAAATATAAAAAGCTGAAAAAGATTATCCTTTATCCCTCATGACCAGAAAATATCCATTTATTGTAACACTTACATATGCACGTTAGAATGCTCATCACAAAATCGGCTTATAATGGCCGGGATAGCCAGATTAGTAGGGCACTGGGCCCATGTCCAAAAGGTCGTGGGTTCGATCTCCGCCGAATGAAGACTCCCCGTGTAGTAAATGATGACTGAAACACGTTAAATCTGTCGAGTCGCTAAGTCCTCCATGTTCCCATAACAAATCAATATCTCTGGGGGTACTGATCCAGGAGTTTCCTTGTCGTCTGGATCGGTTTAAAATTGCAAGGTTACGGCGCTGAACATTAGTATACGTAAACTAAAAATTGGGTCGGCTGTTCAACAACGGTTATAAAAAATTTAAAAAAAATTTTGAAAAAAAGAAAAAAAAAGATCTGCGTGTAAGTTCTTGTCAAATTCACGAAGAGACAGCACACATTAGAGAAGGACATTCTTCATCTCAGTATCAAATATTCTCAATTAAGAAATAAATGCTCAATCTTAATTCTTAAAGGAAAAAAAAAGTGAGAACTAAAATAAAGAGTGACGAAAGGTAATGCTTTATAAAAGTAAATACTCTTCTAGGGGGTGTTGAAATAATGCAGTGCACACGCAGATATTAAAGATAAAATAAGGGTTGTCTTACCAAAAAAAGGCAAATAATTCAACATCGTTCCTACTAGAGGCAAAGGCACAGGTCCAGGTATTTCTTCAAAACTTCTGACTTCCGTTGAAACCTTTGCTGTGGCATTTGTAGCGAAGCGTCTCGAAACACATACCTTTAAGAACTAAAAATATCCATTAGTTAATATTGTTATTAAGCTGCTAAATTATTCAAAATAATTTTTTTTCACTTTTTTTAATGAAACATGCTCCAATAATTAACTCAAGTTTAAGACTTTAAAAGAGAAAAACAAATTTTCATGAGTTTCAAAAATTTTAAAAGTGCTAAAATGCGTTTTTTTATTATTAGATACTACACAAAGTCTAAATACTACACAGTGGGAAATGTAAAAGCAGTTCAGAATTAATTAATTTATAAAAATTAATTTATGTAATACTCTAATTAAACTTTACGGCAACGAATGCTGGCCTTTTAATAAGATTGGGGAAAATAAACGACTAATATTTGAAAGAAATATATCACAGTAATCTCTGGAGCTGTTAAAGAAAACAGTGTTTGGCGGATTCAATACAATTATGAGTTATATAGAAAATTTAAGCAACAAAACATAATTTCAGATATTAAATCCTCTAGAATAATATAGCTGGACCGCATCTACAGAAGGGATGATAGTGTCCCAGTTAAGAAGTTGACTTTTGGAAAGTTAACTGACAGCTGGAAAAGGGGAAGACCTAACGCCAGATGGATTGATTCTGTGACAAAAGATCTTAAAAAACCATGGACATCCGTAGATAGATTAATCTAGTGTCTGGATCGTCCAGATGAAAACGACTAGTAGGGACGGCTCTGGCCTGTACTATTCTGTCATGCTGATGGAAAATGATAGGATTAAAATCAGATATTACCTCTAAGACATAAAAAGAATCTGATGAAATAAACAGTTGCAAATGTAAGGATCGAAACTTCTATAAAGAAAGCAAGTAGAAGATTTTTGAGGATAAAATTGTTCATTAAAGATGATTTTGGATCAATTCAAAATGCTTTTGTTGTCCACTTTTTTAATGAAATTTTCTGATATATTTAGGCAATTGCACAATTCCTCAACTTAAATTTAAAAATATTCTTTAATTTTATTGAAGTTAATTGTCATCAAATAGTTTAAATTACTAACACATACTAAATTCATCCAACCGCTTAAGTTGAAGTCTTGTTATTTTTCATACGTATATAAATATATTTGACATTTCCTTGGACATAATTTTTGCTTAATTGATTTTAATAACTCTTTTTTATTCCTGTGGGTCAACAATCAAGTAGGTCAAAATACAAAAATTGATTGCATATAAAAATTTAAAGGTGTAAGATCCGAAATCTTCATACAGCATATTGCATACTTAAAGTAACGTCATCAACTGGTGCTTTAAACTCGTTTACATAAACGAAGTAAAAAAAATTAAATATAAGGCGAATAATTTAAGACCTCTGAGTTTACCTAAACCGTGGGAGTTTACCTAAACACAATCCTGTGTGTTTACCTAAACACAAAAAAGATAAGCCTGTAGAGAAGCCAAATTGCTAGGATAGACGTTTCCAATTTGCAACTTAACTCCCACGAATTTTGTATCAGTACTCTCTGAATTATATCAAACAAGAAATTTAGAGCCACAGTGGCTCAGGGGATAGAGTGGTCGCCTCCCTATAAGATGACCCGGGTACGAATCCCAAAGGTAGAATTCTGTTCCTGGCTCACACCGATCACAGTTCACGGTAAAATATCATCAGATCAGTAAAATATCCTCAGAGGTTGACGGATCATGCTTTAGAATACTCTTGCCGTCGGGCTAACCGTGGGAATATTTCCTGGTTTTCCTCTGCATGTAGGGCAAGCGCAAATGACTCAAAAAGTCTTCCACAGTGGCTAGTTTGTCCCAATACTTGGTCCAGTATTTTCGTTCTTTTTCTGGATTGGGTTCGAAATTACGAATATACCGCGTTGAACTTAGATAGTCGTCAATGCCGATTATAAAATAAAATGAAATCAAAAATTTAGAATTCGATTGTGCGCTTGCAACACTTGAGACTCACTTTGAAGATTGTCTGAAACAGCTCAGGTTGATAGATGGATTACATTTTACAATAACTAGACACTTTTTATATTTGTTAAATCTGTAATGATATTTAGCTAAATACTTACTTTTCTTTTCATCTTCGATAGAATTCCACTGCTGGTTCAAATACAATTCATTTTCACACAGCAAGAGTTAGCACAGCAAGATTTTACAATTCTATCAAAATCTTCTCTTTTAACAAAAGAATGTGAAAAGAATCAGACGAATGCATTGTGAATATTTCATGAGTTTGAAGCTTTCTAAAAGTAAATTAGAAACTTTTTATTTTTTAAATGATCTATATAATAAATTTATAAAGTATTCAAATTGAAAATCATAAAAATAGTTTTAAGAAATCATGTTTAATACAAAATAATATTTCTATTTATTTTTACATGGGGCATATTTTTAAGTGGGGAAAACTTCGTATAACAATTTAATAGTATGAATAAAAGAAATATTATCTTCTTTTAAAGAAAAAAAAATCGAACTCAAAAAAAACAAATTTAATGAAATGAAATACAGCCTTTTTAATGTTCAGGTAATTACAAATATCTTTTCCGCGAATAACAAATTCTCTAATTCTTTTAAGACAAAAATATTCTCTTGTTCTTAATTTATAAAAAAATTATTTCATCTTTACAGTTTCAAAAAAAAAAAGAAAGAAAAAAAAAATCCAAAAAATTAAAGATAAAAAAATATAAAAAATAACGAAATTTATTGTCCACCAAAATCAAATTTTTTGTCAAAAATTTAAAACTTTGAAGTAATATTTGAAAAATATTCAAATAGAAAAATATTTTTAATATCTAATTCATAATTCTAAAACGAAGTTTCCGCAGACGGTGAGGGGCATTTTAAATTTGGAAAATGTTTTACAAAGAAATGAAGGGAAACCTTAGTAAAAATATATGTTGAAAAAATATTAAGTAGAATTAGTAGAAAAATAAAGACTGTCAGAAGTGGGATTCGAACCCACGCACATTCGTGGACCAGAACACTCACTACTCTGATAACAGAGCAAGGAACGAACCTTGAGTCTGGCGCCTTAGACCGCTCGGCCATCCTGACATATTTTTGTCACAAATAATTTACTTTTACAAAAAAATTAGAATGACATTTTTAACTTTAGATAAGTTTTGAGAAACGTTACAATTGTTCTTTGTAGATCTTAAAAACTTCAATAAGTTATGCAGTTTTTTAAAATAAATGAATAAAAGTTTGATTAAACTTATATTTCTTTACGTTAAAAATATATTCAAAGACATATATTTATTTATATTATAATTTTTTATAAATATACTAATATAAATAAATGAGAGCTTATAAAAACTCATATTTATTGAGTATAAATATTAATACGAAAATAGTAATATAAGTTAATAAGAAATTGATAAAATTGATATGTATTTATTGATATTGAAATATGTGTGATATTGATATAAAAAAAACTTGTTTAAAAAATATAGCGAAACCCTGATAAAAATAGATATTGAAAAAGCAATATATGGAGTTAAAAAAAAATTTAACTATAGAAAAAGAAAAATGGGAAGAAGAAAAAAACTATCTGAAGAATTTAAAAAGAAAATAAAAAAAACTGAGGTAAAAAGAATTTAAATAGAAACAATTTTTGCAAATAAATTTTTAAAAAATTTTTGCAAATTATTAGATGCTTTATTTTTTAAATTATTAAAAAAATTATTAGTTTTATTAGATTTATTAATTTTATTATTTAATTTATTTAAAAAAAACTATGTATTTTTTAAATATCTAAGATCATATAGTAAAAATCAGATCAGTAAATCAGTAGTAGTATACTAGATCATATAGCAAAATTTCTAAGATTCATATAAGTAAAAATTTTATTTTTTATATAAATATATATAAGATTGGTTTAACAAAAAGCATATTCAATGATCTGAAAATCAACATTTCCGATAGTCACATCACATTGAAAATCAAAGTCAAAACCTTTTCCTGGCTTCAAAATCATTTCCTGATTTTAAATAATTTAAAACATTGCCTGAATATATTTTTAAATTGATTATGAGAAAAACTTTATGTAACAATTTAATACCATTTATGAAAGAGTTATGAAAAAAAATTATGAAGTAAAATGTTTATATAGCCTTTTAATGTTTAAGTAACTACAAATATCATTTTCGCGAACAAAAAAATCTTTTAAAATCAAATCATTCCTTTGTTTTTAATAACCGAAAGAATTTTTTCGTCTTTATAGTTTCAGAAAAACTTCCCCAGTTAATAGTTTTCAAAAAATTACACTGATTGGAATTCCATAAAAATGTCCCTTTCTTCAGAGTTCAAAAAATTGCAATGCCATTAGATTTTAAGATTTGTAAAAAATTTAGAGATAAAACATTTCCATGTTTCGTTAAACGTTAAAAAAAAATTTTTTTTTAAGTGTCCTATGAGTTTTAAAAAATATACTCCTCTTAAGTGCTAACCAATGACAAGCTTCTTTAGTTTGAAACCTAAATACAATCATTTTTATAATGTTTAGTATACCTTCACAGTCTCGCGATTAACTAAATTGAAGTTTGAAAAAATTTAAATTCAGTTGCTCTTGAAATTCCAAAAAAAATTATTACTTCCTCATAGTTCTAAAACAATTTGATTAAGTTCTTGGAATATACCCTTACCATTAGAATTAAGAAAGAAAAAATTCCTCTGCCTTTGGTCTGAGTCTCTTTTCCATGTTCTTGGAATAAATTAAGATTTTTAAAAGAATATCCCTGTTTCATATCCTCAGAATAAAAAAAGAGTTTTAAAAGTAATTCATTAACCTTAGAATTTTATAAAACATTTATCGAGAGAGCGAAATATGAAATATATTTTATGTATGAAAAACAGTCTAAGACTTACTAAAAAAAATCTGCTGAATTGTCGGAATTATATTTGAACTAAAATATAAAGTTCAAAAAAGTAGTTTGAATTTTTTTTTTTTTTTCATTCATATTAGAAAAATTTATAGGTATTTGGATTCGTAAACTAAAGAAATTTCAACGATGAATAACTGTTTCTCTGTAATGTAAATGCTTAGATGCTGTTTCTCCTGCTGCAAATAAAAGCAAAATCGAGACATTATTAGAAGATTTTACCTTTAACGTAGAAAAAGACTGCAATGTTTCATGCTTTATTCATAACTATAAACTATTAAAATGCTAAATATAATATTTCCCCGTCATTTTGATCTAAATTAATACAAATTAATCAAAAAAAAGTATGAAAAATATGTTAAAAAAAAATTCTGTGCCAAAAGTTTACAGCTTCTCATAAACTAAGAATATCGGTATAAAATTTTTTAATGGCGTAAACTATCAGAACCGTGACAAAGGCAGGATGGCCGAACCGTTCAGACTCAAGGTTCGTTCCCTGCTCTGTTATCAGAGTAGTGAGTGTTTTGGTCCTCGAATGTGGGTGTGGGTTCGAACCCCACTTTTGCAGACATTATTTTTCTTTTGATTCTAGCTAATATTTTTTAGACATTTATTTTTGCTGTGGTTTCTCTTTATTTCTTAGCATAAAGATTTCCTAAATTTAAAATGCTACACAAATTATATATATATATATATATATATATATATATATA
>NC_092205.1:67879750-68003100 GCF_043381705.1 Parasteatoda tepidariorum | reverse complement strand
GAATAATTGACTATTTTATTACTCCAGATTTTTATTTAATTTACAAGAATAGTTTCTATTTTGAAATTTTTTTAATCGAAATATGTATGTAATTAACTGAAATAATTGTGTGTATGTAAATTTTTCTTCCTCTTTCTTTAAAGAAGGACGAAGTATTTTGTTCTCGTTATTTGAATTTTTCTAGTCTTAAACGAGGATAAAATTTTAACTTAATTCAACAAGCAACTTTTAAAAATATCCATGAGCGCGAAGATTCGTTTATGACTTTTGCGAGTGCTGTATTGAGGCGAGCGTAGGGTTGCCTCTGAGTGAGGGTTACTAGATAAGGCGGTGAAACAGTTGACAAATAAAACCGCGGCGAGTGGAGGTGCCCGGGAGTCGACAATGTGTAAAGTCGCGACCCGCTCAACCAACTACCACTGCTCAACTAAAGTTGAGGACCGCTGACCTAGAACAGATCATTCCTAAAACTTAAGTAGTAAAATTGTTCTATCTCTCTCAATTTTATATAATACTGACAATAAATTATACTCACCGCGAAATTTCTCCTTCGTTTGTGTATTTCAAGATAGAATTACAGAAAAATTGCTTGTGCGAAACACTCCAACACAAACAAAATAGGGTTAAAGTTATGAATCTATTATTCAAAATTTTTACTTTTTCTTACTTGATTTTCGAAAACAACGCTGGAGAAACGAGAAATGTCGGAATTCGAATGAAACAAACACCTCTACAGGGTCAATGGCTGGTCAGTGAAAGTACTTATTCCAAAACAAATATCACTGCATTTCTCAACAGCACTGGTTTTAAACATTATCAGTGTATCTTTAATCTCGATATCATAACATCTTCAAAAACTCTACAAGTGTCAATTATCTGAAGGAAAAAAAGTTTTTTTCTTTTTTGAGACGTATGATGTTGATTGTAATTGAATTGATTGATTACTGATTGAAGAAAAGAAATTTCAGATTTTATCTAGGATTTTTTTTTTGAAGTAGATGAGAAAGTACTGTTTTAAAAATAGTTCTTTAAAATCTATTCTTAAAAAACATAGCGATTTTTTCGCAATGAGGCCCGATGGAAATTTTATTATTAATTTCGTATCTTTATTCGTAACTAACAAATTAATATAATACATTCTAAAAGGTTCCAGATAGCATTTATACCCAAGACATAAGCCTAATATCCTACCTGAATTTAAGCTGATTTAAGATTTAAGTTACTATCTATGTTATTGCGACCCATTTTAACAGGAAAAAATATACATACAATCTTTTAACTCGTTGGAAAAGGCATCACTTTCGATTTTTGCTTCTACGCAATTGAATTTTATTTATTTTTTTTAATAGGAAGTCAATAGTTAGCCATAAATAAAAAGGTTTATTGCATAGATTTAAATATTTACATTAAATTATATGATTTAATTATATATACGCGTTTCTGTACGCCTAAATAAACCTAATGCTATTTATTTATCTTCCGCTATCTAAAAAATCAAATTACTACAATCATGCAAATAACACATTGGTTAGTAAAAAAATCATCAACCGCTTTAAAAACTATAATACAAATAATCAAACTATATATAAAAAAAAAGGAGCAATACACTCTTAAGGAAATTAACATGCCATTTATTTATTTTTCTACATCTAAAGATTAAAGTCAATAAATACATTTAAGCAATGTTGGTAGGTACTTTGTCTACGTCGTTCAAGTGTGGCACATTGGGCTATTGGCGACTGTCTGGGAAACATTCGTGAGGATGATCCGAAGATATGTCATCACAATTTTGATCCTCTGTAATTGATGGCTCCCCTTCTTTGTCGGGCGCAAAGTCGAGTACTTTACGGTAGAACAAGGATCGATACCGAGCACCCTCTGTTACTATGCAGGCTGATCAAAGTCATCACCCGCCTGCTTACTGACCGCAGCCATTGATGCTTAGCTTTGGTGTTCTACTGGGAACCGTGTCCTTACGATCAGCCCACTGCTGGAGACATTTAAATTCAATTCTTGGCATGAAAATACCATACGGGCCACTCTAAAAGTTGCAATCATGCAACCTTTAAAGCGGCCCGTTTGGTGTTTTTTCCAACAAATTTAAAATTTAATAATTATCGAACGATATTTTTTTTTATTCTATTGTACTCGAATGCTACACTTTTCTACTCATCTTCATAATTTTAAATTTCTAATTCTTTTATTTTTTTTTTTTTTTTTTTTCCGCTGCAAACGAAATGTAACGTTAAATTGAACACCCAAAATAGCGTCGGCGACTTCTACAAACGTTAAATTTGGAGAGAAAGAATTCAATTAATTAAAAGGTGAAACGCGTTTTACGAGGAAAGGATTGACACAGCACGAAGTTGAAAAATAGTAACTCCTCATGCAACTAATTGGAATAACAAAAATAAATTATGCATTTGAAAGAAATCTAATAAATAAACGCTAAGCAGGATTTGGTTAGACAAATCTTTATCTTCAGAAAAACATAGCTGACACGGTCGCCTGATAAGCGTAAGAATTATAAGTTTGGAACAGACGAGTTTAAAGTAATAAATATATATTTAAGTTATAGTTCAATGTAGATTTATAAACATTAAATATAAGGACGATTTAAAAATAAGAAAAGATAAAAATTTGAGTTAGTATTGACCCTTCCAATGAGTCCACAATCATAGTAATTCCAAACTAGGCTTTGCACCTGTTAGATTATAAGATTCACCTAGTCCCATTCTAAAGATAGATAATAACGGCGCCGAATGATAGGAGTATTCGAATTGACAACCTGTGCAATTTTCGAAATTCTTCAGCAACAGTTATAGTGATTAACGGTCTGTAGGGTACAAATCTACCTTAGGAAGTTAAAACTATTCAAAAGTGATATTATTTAAGAAAAGGTAGATTACAACGGCGCCGAATGATAAAGGATCTCATTCCATTAAGAGCACTGCTTCTCAGCCACTGGTCAAATTATTTTTCATTGTTAGAGAGTATGTGAATGATCAGAAACAAACTGATAAAAAAAATTCTGTAAGTGCCACTATTTTGTATGCGTAAGAGTTACGCCAAAAGCTCAAATTCCTAACCTTGCCAGTTGGCAATAAAACACAGAAATATTGTAGCGATCCTTCAAATAAATAGGGTTTTTTTTTCCGTTGTTGAACAATCAACCTAATTTTGAGTTTACGACTACCTATGTTCAATTCCGTAACCTCGTAATTTTGAATCCAATCCAGAAGACCGGGGAATTCCTAGATCAAGTAATGGGAGAAAGTTGCTTTTGAGGATGCCTTTTTGATGAAACTAACCTGCATTTGCGTTATATCGAAAAGGAAATCACGAAAACCACCCACGATTAGTCTGACGGCAAGGGAACTATAACTCATAATCCGTCTACTACTTAGAATATTTTACGTCAGCACTGTGGTCTGTGCAAGTAGAGTGTAGAATTCGAATCGAATAGCCATCACTGGGATTCAAACCTGGGTCATCTCATTGGAAGGCGTGTGCCCTATCCCCAAAGTCACTATAGCTCTGAATAAATAGTGTTGAAGAACGCTACTCCAGAGCTTATTAAAATATACTGTATTTCGACAATGAGAATTAAAGCAAACGTAGTCAAATTTATTATTTACTTGAAAGCAGAGAAATTATTCAAGAAAACTTGCACTTCTCTTAGCCCTTTTACGCAGATGAGACACCAGTATTCCTTTGATATATTTTTTTTCTTACATTCTAATTACAAGGGAAAATATACTTTAGTATTTTTCAATTAAAAAAAAAAGTTTAACAGTTTCTAAAAAAAGCTGTTAGATTATCGGAATTTTATTTGTACTAAAATATAAACTCCGAAAAAAGTAGTTAGAAAAAAAAATTTCATTCATATTCAAAAAATTATCTGTAAAGATTTTGTAAATTAAAGAAATTTCAATAATGAATAACTATTTCTCTTAGATCTAAATAACTGCAAATTAGTGCAAATATGAGAAATTATTATTTATAGAAATGAGCAATGTTTACCTTTAACGCAGAAAAAAACACTGGTGTTTCATCCGGTATTTCATAATCATAAACTATTAAAATACCATCTATAATAATTTTCATTTATTTCGTCCTAAATGCAAAATAATGAAAAAATTATAAAAAAATATGTTTGCAAAAATTCTGAGACAAATAGTTAATTTTCCACTAAAACCGCATTTGTAACAGGGTTCAAATGTTAAAAAGTGGATGAACAGTATTAATCTATTCTTAAAGAATTCTAAAGTGTGAAATAGTTTCCTTTAAATTATTTGCGTTGTATGAGCAACTATTAAATGGACTCATAAAGTATATACCCTGACCGATCTTTCCTCTTGTAAAAATCGAGATACAAAATACATGCACTTATTTTTTTAAGAATTTAGTAGCCCAGTGAACTTGGTCAACTAGCATTTACATAATTTATATTCGTGGAAAATTCAAAAATTTAGTATGCATTCTTAATATATACACAATTTTTTATTCGTTTGTGTCGAGTATAGATTATTAAAAATTGTTTATTTTATAAAATTATTAGAATGTAAAAAATTAAAAATATTAAAAAAAAAATTCTGAGATATGGATGTTAGAGAAGAAGAAGAAAACTACATAATTTTAAATTTAATAATATATATATATATAAATTAATCACTATAAATTAATTCAAAAAGGCTAATTTTTTTTTTTTAAGATTTTCCAAGCTATCAAACAAAACATTGAAAATAAACCGAGAATTTACTTTTATTAAAATAAAATGAAGTTATGTGGTTAATAATAATTTATTCAATTATGATATAAATAGGTTTTTTAAAGGAAATAGCTATTCTTTTAACAGTCTTCCAAGAAATTAAACTTAATCAGAGGAAATAAAGTGACGATTTACTTTTTTTGGAATAATACGAAAATTCGTGATTAAATCATATGCTATCAATTAGACAATCATAAAGTTAATTGATCTGCATTTATAAACTGTAAAATTCACCAAAATTCAAAATAAAATTATAATTTACTTTTTATTGGAAACAATGACATAAAATAAATCGTGGAACTTTCAAAATCGAAAAAAAACAAGCTTCAATTTAAAGTTAAATCATGTATATTTCCAAGCTGTCAATTACTCAAGATAGCAGATCAAGAAAAGATTATCTTATAACATTTTTTTTTTAAAAATTCATCTAAAGAATTATTTATATCACGTTGTTAAAATATAAACAAAATTAACTTACCTTTCCTTAAATTCTTTCGAATGTATGTATCTTTGATGTTCACCTATTGAGCAAGAGGGGATGTAGGATCGAATGCATGCCCGACATAAGTCTACTTCTTTGATCTGACCCTGACCTTTCGTTCCCTTCTTTTCTGAGATCTACTCCCTTATAAGAGCCTCCTTTTTTTCGTTATCGCCAATCTCAGAAAGTTTACCAGTACCATTCGCTTATCGCATACACTTTTCCCCCCTTCATGCTAAAGTTCACATGACCAACCCACAGATATAATATTGTTTACTGATGCCCTTTTTTTCTTCCTAAAATCGATCGATTATTCAATAATTAAAATTAGTTATTTTATGATCGATATTACATCTCTTTTTTTCTCAATTATTAAAAGTTTCTGTTGCCCTTAACCGATGTTTCAGAAAATTTTCACCGACAGTGACTTCTCACTGTCATACCTCAAAAATTTTTATATGAAACAATATAAAATTTTGCATTTTTTCTTTTTCTTTTTTAGTAATGCTATTGATACAGTCAGTAATTGAATTATTTTATGTCAAAATTGAAGATTGTGCTTTTTTTGCGCAGCGTATTTTAGTTCAGCGAAAACCATTAGCAGAGGATTTTATTTTATTTCTTAAACCGTCGTTGAGCATTCGACCCAATTTTGGATTTACGAATATATGTTCAGTTCCGTAGCCTTGTAATTTTGAACTCAATCCAGAAGACAAGGAAGCTCCTGGATCAAATATAGGGAGAAATTTGCCTTCGTGGAGGACTTTCTGATGGAACTAACCCGCATTTGCGTTACAGGGAGAGGAAAACCACAAAAATCTCTCACACTCAGTCTGACTTCAAAGGAATCCCCATGATCCGATCTACCACAGAGGATACTTTACGTAAGCACTTTGGTCGGTGCGAGCCGGATGTGGAATTCATATCGATCAGCCATTGCTGGGATTCGAATCCGGATCACCTCATTGGAAGGTGAGCGCTCTATCCCCTGAGCTACGACGGCTTTACTACCAGAGAATTAAGATTGTAAAATGATCGTAAAAAAGTCATTAAAATTGCAATAACTTTCGTAAAAATTAGAATTTAAAAGAAGAAAAAAAAAAAAAAACTCCGTGTTGAGTTTTAAAAAAAATATGGCTTTTTCAGCATTCTTGCGGTCTGCAGTGCGGCACGCATGATACTTTTTGCTACAAGTTCAACAGTTGATAGTTGTCGAACTAATAATCAAATGTTAATTGTTTTATCCCCTCAGTACTCACTGTACATTTTTTTACACACCTACCGCAATTTGAAATTTCTAAATCTTATAGTAACTGCGCAGCTAAACAAAGTTCAAAATTGAACACTCAATACTGCAGCGGTCTTGTAAGATTTTTCATTATCGAAAGATAATATTTTCGACAACTAAGTGTAATTAATAATTTATTAAATACAATTAGATGTTTAATTATTAACAATAAAAAAATAAGGACAGTTTGCTCCTGGTGTTTTAAAAATGGAGTTGAACACACAAAGACACCACCACCTTCAATAGCTTAGAATCCAGCTATGCTTAAATCCAGCCCTGCTTCCAGTTGATTTTCCATAGTTAGAACCCTAATTATTTTCCAAAAACTGTGTCACCATATTATCGGATTGAGTAAATTTTTTCCGCCAAGGAGAGATACATCCGAACCAACAGCAGCCATTCCCGTAGTAGTAAACCTTTCTCCAAACTAGATTTTGCATTCTAAAGCTGAAAATTGGAACTACACAACTGTGTAATTTGTTTGTCAAAACTTTATTATCTTGTACACCAAAAAAGTGTTTAACATAAAGCTATCACGTCAACATATCAGAACGATTATGAACTAGGAGTTCCGAAATAAACCCAAAGCAATTGGATGCCCCAAAAAATATGTGAAAGTTTAGGTTTCAATACTGTTTCTTGTGATACAGTAAAAATTTGCTTTCGAAAGTTTAAAGCTGGGATTTCGACATTGAAAATGAATTACATTTAATGAAAAAGGTAGAAAAACCATTACTTCAATGATTATGTAGGAACATTATAAAGGTCAGCAATATTTGTAAGACTGGTTAAGACTAAACAGGATTATTTAAAGGGAAATTTTGAATGACACATCCCTACTCTATCTAGATGTAAATTTCATTTAACAATTTTTTTTCAATGCCCACCACATCTAGCAACTATATATCAACGTGGTACTTAAAGGGCGGTCCTCTTTTTCGTGCGCAACATACAGGTTTATCAACGGTACTCCAACAACAGGAGGAAGATAGATAGAACAGAGAGAAATTACATTCATGCCCGAAGCAGAAATCGAACCCGAGACCTTTCTGACGTGAGGTTTGCTTCCTGACCACCATACTAGCCTGTTGGCATTATTGAACACCCTACTCCAGAAAATAAAGCAATAAGCTAACTTGTATTGATTACTTTGGTTGTTCTTAATTTCTTCAGAAATTAAGAGAGCTAGTGTAATTAATAAAAATTAATATTTATGAGCGATAGTCAAAATAATTGACCACACTTGTTTTGATTAAAATATGAGACACTTTTTTTTCGCTATATAATGATAAAAATTTTATTATCAATCAATATTTATTTGACCCAAAAGATGTTGTTGTTGTAGTTCATTTACGTCGTACTAGAGCTGCACAATGGGCTATTGGCGACGGTCTGGGAAACATCCCTGAGGATGATCCGGAGACATGCCATCACAATTTTGATCCTCTGCGGAGGGGATGGCACCCCCGCTTCGGTAGCCCGACGACCTGCACGCGAAGTCGAGCACTTTACGGTAGCACAGTTTAACGAGGACCAATACCGCACACCCTCGGTCCCTACGCAAACTAATCCAAGTGGTCACCCACCCGCACACTGACCGCAACCAGTGATGCTTGACTTCGGTGATCTGCTGGGAACCGTGTCTTAGCGATCGGTCCACTGCGGGACAGACCCAAAAGAGTTCGACGCACTTAAATATAAATTTTCATTATCGATTACATTTGCATATATTTTATCTTTCTACAACGATGCAGGATTCATTATGAACCTCATTAATAATACATAATTTCTCAAAATAAAGATTTCACTTTTACCCTTTTATTAAGTGTTAGTAACCGTATCTTATATTCCAAGAAATTTAGAAATACCGGGTCCGAAAATCCAGTTATGTAAAATTGAATCATTTATCAAGCCGGTTACGGGTACTATACAAAAATTTTAAATTACTCAACTGGTTTTGGGTACCCGATTAAATTTTGATTTATTACCCGACAGGGTTTTATAACATTTTCGTAAAACATTATAAAAACAGCATAATTTTCTATCGAACTAACATTTTTAAAAATATAATTCTAAGGAAATTTATTGTGCCCTCATAACATGCATGATTTAATTTTTAGTTTATTTTTTTCATGCACCCAGTATTTTATTTCCATCCCCCCCCCCATTTAAACGTTAATATTTTCCACAAAAACCCAAAGGAATTTGTCTTCGAAATATACAATAGTTGTAGCTCTATGTAAGACCATTTTGTTTTATGTTAATTGTAACGAATATTAATCGATTGCAAAATATAATCAATAACATGAGGAATACTAACTGTGAGACACAATAAAAAAAAAAGTAAGTTTACTCGTTGACTAGACTTGTAACAATTCAAACAGGGAACGATTTTTAACATTCATTATAAAGTTTTTTTCCTCAAAAATTTCAATCTCAATGAGCTAAGATTTATAGATAGCAACACGTAATCTCTCTCATTTTTGTACTTACTGTAGATTTCTACTAGAGAATGATATTTATGATATGAAGATTTCGTGTGAGTTTTTGTACTCTCGTGTGAATCTTTTCTCATACTTATAAAATAAATATATCGTGTGAGTGTTTGTTTCGTTCTCTCGTTTTTGTACTTATTGTTGATTTCTACTAGAGAATGATATAATGCTTATGAAATAAAGATTTTGTGAGAGAGAAAAAAAAATTCAACAATAGGTGTTAATATTAAATAATAATAATAATCACGTAAAAGCACCTTTAGGGCTCACACATTCTAGTGAGGGGGGCGATAGGTTTATACTCCCTCAACAATTAGAAATTTTAAAAAGTCTCCCTCGTTATTTCAGACAAAAAAAATTCTTCAGGAAATATGAATTAAAATTTCTCCAAGTAAAAAACAATAAAAGAATAAAAAATAATATAAAACGCTAATACGTACGTATGTATGTATGTATCAATAAAACCGATGATATTTCTTTTCTCGCGCTGGCAACAGTTTTCATTTTTAATTGATTGGATTCGGCGCGCAAGAGCACGTAGTGAGCAACCAGATAACAATAACCAGAGTGAGCATTATCAGGTTGTTCAATTCAAATTCATGCACTAAAACATGACAATATTTTATTTAAACTTTTTATTAAACTTATAAACTTATAACTTTTATAAAATTTATTAAACTTTTTATTTTATTTAATTAATTAATTGAAGTGAGAATACTTTAAAAGGCCGCTGTTGAATTGATATTTTTTCTACAGGGAGCTCCCCAAACGTCTAAAAAACGTTTAAGTGTTTGTATTGAATGCATTGAATTTTTTTATATTTCGCGTTTATTTATGCATTGAATTTTCACGCTTTAAAATGCAGAATATTAGTGAAGCAATATTTGATAATTTATTTTGCTAATATGTTTCTTATTTAGCTAATGTTTTGATTTTTTCACCATGTACAATCTAAATAGCTAATATACTTTTTTAAAAGCCAATAAGAACATTGGTAGAANCTTATTCCCACACATCAAAAATAAATTACGTGGACAACGATTTTCGACCCCCGAAGAAGCGGTTGATGCATTCAAAACGCATGTTTTGGAGTTACCTCAATCGGACTGGAAAAAGTGCTTTGAAAATTGGTTCAAACGCATGCAAAAGTGTATTGATCATCATGGAGAATATTTTGAAAAGCAATAAAACCAATTTCGATCCTACATATTTGTTTTTTCATTATTAGGCCAGAAATATATATAGCAACCCTCGTATTAAGTGTTAGTAACCGTATCTTATATTCCAAGAAACTTAGAAATACCGGGTCCGAAAATCCAGTTATGTAAAATTGAATCATTTATCAAGCCGGTTACGGGTACTATACAAAAATTTTAAATTACTCAACTGGTTTTGGGTACCCGATTAAATTTTGATTTATTACCGGACAGGGTTATAAAACCATTTTCGTAAAACAGCCGATAGGCTTATACTCCCTCAACAATTAGAAATTTTAAAAAGCCTCCCTCATTATTTCAGACAAAAAAAATTCTTCAGGAATTATGAATTAAAATTTCTCCAAGTAAAAAACAAGAAAAGAATAAAAAATAAATCCCTATATGTGATGCTTAGAGAACTTTAACTGCTATGTAATTTAATCTCACTCCCTTCAATAAAGGAGTCTCAGCAAAAGAAACGAAGTTTAAAAATAGGACCAATTATAGTTATACTAAGAAGTTACAATAAATTTATTCTTTATAAACTTATACCGCGCTTATTTATTCTTTATAAAGAATTCTTAACAAACTTATACCGCGGTTTACACAAAAAAAGATGCTGCACAGTGGTGTCATCTATGGTAAATAAACTTAATTATAATCTAGCCTATCCATTTTTACTAGAACGGATCTGACGGACATTCGAATTAAAATAAAGCGAAATACAAGATTGACCTGACCTTGTGCAATAACTTTCGCTCCGATACGGACAAATGCGTTAAGAAGCTTGGTAGTCGTTGGTCTTCCTGTAACTAGCATGGGGAAGAGAACTTTCTCCAAGTTAAAATATTAGTCCCACAATTCTTGAATACTCATTGTACAACATAGTCAGGGTTGCCACTCAAATCTGGGAAAAAAATTCCCTGTACATGTTATACGCAATATATTAAGAGAAAACAACAATTACTCTGCTCTTGTGTGAGCTATATTGGGTTAACTATATTTATTAGGTTCAATTGCTGAAAAAATAGCTGAACATACTTAAATAATGCTACGGTAAATGAAGTAGTTTAGTATAGTATCATGGTTAAATATTCCATAGATTACGCTTTGAGTGGTCACCATTTTTTAAAAGACCAAAATAAAAATAAAAACAAAATTCCCTGTATTTTTCCAGTTTGTAAAGAAAAACTCAAATTTCCCTGGATTTTCCGTTATTTAAGGTGATTTTTAAATTCCCTGTATTTTCCAGGTTTTCTCTATGGAGAGGCAACCCTGATAATGAAGATACATCAATGGCTTCAGTACAGTACGAGAACAACTGGGTATAATATAAAAAAAACACAACTACTTCCACTCCAAAAATTTTACTAGGAATATTTACCTTTTAGTTTAATTAATAAGCTGAGTTTTAAATATGTTTACTAAATTCATAAACTTAGATAAAACAACAAAATAAATTATTTCAAAAGGAACTAGACTAATACATTTCCAACCTGACGAGTTGCGACTCATAACACATTTCGTTTAATGTTTACTTGTCGCTAGAAATCAGGTTCGCAGGTAAATGCTGTTTACTTGTTAAATTTAGTAGGAATAACACGACCTGTGTACCTATCGTTAGTTTTTTTAGTAGGATATAGTATACCCAATTGGGAAAAATTGTTCGACACCGACACACAAGTTCGAGTGCACCGCAACCTTTAACATTTTCAAATCATTCGAAGTGGACGCTATATGCAACGTTATAGAACTAAAACAGCGGTGACCCTTACGATTTCTTAAAGGAGTTCCAAGATATATGGAATGATTACTCAAAAGTAGAAGGAATAAAGAAAAACTTTTCTATGCTGATCCATCCATATAACTGTTGCTTTCATTTAAGAATTAAATTTTAGAAAATTGCCTTAATTTTATTTATTAAAGAACCAGGTGCCTCATCCCACAGGCGACTGCCCAGTCTATTATTATTCACCTAAATGAACGAATTTTTCTCCATGCTTATTTATAAAATAAAATAACATACTTCACATTCAATATTCTCACCAAGTTTCAAAATATACTCAAGTATTCAAAACAAGATTCATAAGTTTAGTTTACTACACGGAAAAGGCGTTTTGAAAAGAAAAAATTTTCTTTCAACTGAGGTTTTTAACAGTAAATTAAAAAATTTACAAGCGGTCAACAAAACCAAAATTTGAACCCTGGAACTGTCAAGTTAGATGAATACATAGACCATATTTTAAAAGTACAATTGCTATCAAAACATAACTAGTACCGAAAAATTATTTCCTCACACCAATATTTTATTCAATCAGATAATTGTCTTTTACCTTAAAAAAAGCTGCATCTAACTTACTGAGTGTTCCATAAATTTGAAAATTCTTAGTCTCAGTAAGTGGAATGTTAAGTAGTGATACACCACACTCAACAAGACCTCACTCAGATAACTTCATCTCTAGTTAATACAGAGAACCTTTAAATAATTAAAAATGGAAGCACCTTATCTCAAAAAAAATTTTCAACAGCTTCAGAAAACTAACTTACAATTATTTCATTGATGTGCTGCTTTCTTTGAACTTTCATTAAACCTAAAATATTTCAAAAAACCTGAACTAAATACTGTACATTTTTATTGATTTTCAAAGAGTAAATGGCAAAACTATCATGGTGTAATTTTTTATTGTAAAGGATTGTAAAATACCAAATTAATTTTATAATTACTTAGCTTTAAGCTTTACCAGCTGCATCCAATAAATCTTTCATAATGAGCATGAACTTTTTAAGAGCATTAAGTCAGATTAAAAAAAAATTTAGTTGTGACATCTAACATTTTAAAAACTACAATACAAGATTCTGAATCGCATTGCGTCATGAAATGAAAATTGCTCAAAAGTTCAAATCCTGCATGCTGGTACCATACCTGTTAAGCTCAGCTAAGTAATTTTTTTACTATCATATATTGAGGGTAACTGCTACATATTAGATTTTGAAATCCATGACTATCCAAGAATTTTTCACGACTTTAAGTTACTATTTTCTTCGAAAATAAATTTAAAAAAAAAACATTATAATAAACATTAACTGATATGATAGGTAGAACCAAAACTTTTATTCCGCATCTTAGTAGATTTTAAATATAAAAAAACAGTAAAGAGTTAAAGCAATAAGAAGAGATTAAAAAAATTCAAAAGCAAAGTTTTTTTCTGCAGAGTTATTCTTAAGATACTTTTCTTGTTCATCGAAAAATTAAATTATCTTGGATTTTTCTGTTCTTATTTCGGAATTTAAAAAATTCACTTATGACTGGCTTGCTTCAGCTAGAATTTTATACAATAAAAGTTGTGATATCACAGATTAGGTTCCCTTTTATTTCTTTAAAGAACACCATAATTTTTCAAGAACAGGATAAAAACAAATTTTATTCAAATATGACTGAGTGGGGATTTTTTTACAAATTCGGATTTTTTTGGAATATCATGAAATTGCAGGAGGGGGTAAATTCAATTATAAAAATCAGACTTTTCGGCAATCTAAATCAATGCATTTTCACAAATCTTTTTAAAAGTTATTAAAATCATGACTAAACTTGTTCAATACCGAAAGTATGTATTTATTCTATTTCATGTAGCACTATTAACCAGGATAAAAAAAAAATTTATCTATAAGAATAATTTCAAAACCATTTTGAAAGTCATATCTATATTAAAAAATAAAATCCTAAAATTTGGAATGAAGTCCTTTTCAGTGGTATTTCAGGACAACTGATCATCCTTCATTCACACTTTCCTTTCAGGTTCCACAGCAGTTATTTGATCACTTCATTGTTAAGTCTTCTACTTATTAAGTGAAAAGGAAAAAAAAAAACAGATTATTTTCCTACTTAAGTTAAAATTCATGTTAATTGCTAGTTTCATATTTGTGAAATTAAAATTCAGTAATGAATTTCTAAATTATCTTCATGTATTTTTTCATTAACAATAGCCGTAAAACTGCAAAATGAAAAACAAAATTAATACAAAAAAACTAAGTTTATTCATATAATAATAGTTACATTCTTTGCTCTCACTTAACATGCAACATAAGCATATGAGCATGTTTTACAACAGAGAACAGTACATGATCACATAACAATACTCATATTAGCAAAATTACAGATGACAGCTATAAGAGCTGTTCCTCACAATCTTCTTAACGTTTCCTGAAAAACCTAGCCACCTTACCAATGACTTTCACTGTCACCTTACCAATGACATTTCAATAACCTCGTCACCTTACCAATGACAACACTTCACAAAACAAAAATTCTTAACTAAATAGGAATTAAAGAAACTTTTCAACTCACCATTTATTATGTGTATCCTCTTCTCTGTTCTTGATCTTCATTGCGAGACAAGCGGGTTTGTGGCGGAATTTGCGAGACGCGATAACGGCACTAAAAGGCTTATGTTCAAGTAGATCAATAACATGTGACATAAATATACAAACCCAAGGGAAGGTTTAAAATACATTGAGCATTCAAAATTTTAAAAATATTACATAGTATTTCATACAATCAGTAACTTACTTTAAAATATACAAGAAATTGCACTGCACGTTAATTTGTCAAGCCTTATAAAAATCTAATTACTGTAACAAATTTCCATTATTACGGAAATTAATTTCTAGATATTAACAAAATGAAAGTCCAGCTATTATAATAAGAAATCCAGCTATTTTAATTTTAAAAATATTAAGAACTATTTTAACAGAAATCAAATGTTCAAGCAATTAAATTAAAAATTTGAAAAGGAGACAAATCAACACACAATAGAAATCATGTCATGTCTTATAACCTACTTCCAATTATGCAGGGAGTTTTGAATCATGTACAGATATTTACATACTATTACAAAAGATTAATTTTTTATTTAAGTTACTGTTAACAGATTTAATTAAATAAAAATGACTAGTCATATAATTAAATTCTACAAAAGACATTTTAAAAAATTAAATCTACAAAAGAAAAATTTTAGAGTAGTAGATTCTGAGATTGCATGATAGCAATTGAACCCACTGATATTGATTTAGTCTGAAAATAATTTGAGTAAAGGCTAATTTTGTAACAATTTCATTTTAAGTTTCACACTTGACAACATTTGAAATTGAAGTTCTGTTATGAATATTTCAAACCCAACATAGGAGAAATAGGTTTTAAGAAAGAATCAATGATAAGTATAAGTATTTTAAATGAAATCAAGAAGTGGTTATTTAGTTTTCTAAATAATTTAAAAATTAAATCCTGCATGCCTCCCTACTATCTGAAACAAAATTTCACATTAGGGAGTTCTGGAGAATATCTCTAGAAATGCTCAACATATCCATAGCTTAATCTTTATCAGGCAAAATTAACTTAAGATTAATATTTTTCATTAACTGTTTAAAAATTGTTAATGCTAGTTAATTTAATCAAAAGCAAAAATCAAGATTACCTTTATAGAAAAATTTAAGGTATGAATTTAATATACTTAATTTCAAAAAGATTCAGAATTAGAACATAATAGAATTGCTAACTTCCTAGAGAAACAAATAGGCAATTGTTTACCAGAATTGTTTTAACTACCCTAAGACAAAATTTGCAGATCAAATTTTATATGCAGAATACGGTTAATGAGATACAAAAAATAAAATAGGTGGTGTAAAGGCTAACTCCAAGATAAAATTTTTTTTTAAAAATAAGGCTTCATTTTTCTTGTTTTAGATTGATAATTTGAAAGATATTTTAAATATTAATAAATATAAAAATTTAATAATTTTTTAAAAAACTTACAATTTAATAACTTTTAAGTTCTTTAATTATCAAACTTGCCAACCCACCTAACTGAAAAATTTGGGAAATTTCACAGAAGCCGGAAATTTTCGCATGAAAATACAGAAAATTAAAATTCTCCTAAATGAGTAATGTATACCTTTGTCATATCTTATGAAATTTTAATACTAACATAGCAAAGCACTAATCAATAAAATTAATCAGTCAAGAGACATTTTATTTAAACAAAAACATTCAAAAAGATTTCTACAGAAAAAAAAATTTGACTATCTTTTTCTGAGTAATAAATACCTGCATAAAATATAATTGTTTAAACTGAATGATTAATGATTTGTTTTTTAAATAATGCAGACATGAACCACATTTTATTTTCAAATCATTAAGTGCAACTGTTCAATATTGCCAAAATGAATCACTATTTACCAAGTTAAAATCATGTGCGTTGATGTTTAGAAACATGAAATTCTTTGAACTATATGATAACAAATCTTGCAATTTATTAATTGCCTAAATAGGAATAATGATGGTACAAATTTGAAACATTTTAATAAAAATCACAGTATAATGACTATATATGGTTTTAATAATACTATTACAAACCGCATCTTTCTACCTTTTTAATCTTTTTCTCTAAAGAGCAAGAAGGAGAGCTGGCAAGTATAAAATGTAGTTAGTTTCAATTTCACAGAAACTAAACTTCAATTTCCCAAAAACCTTTTAAGCCACCTATATGAAAAGTAAACCCTTCTTGATTTCATTTAAAAATTTTAAAGTTTCTTTTTTAGACAGATAGTTACCTTGCTGTTGTTGTGAGTCTTGAGATAGTAGGGCCGAGTCATCTTGATAACTCGGTCCAGCATCTCCGTATACAACCATTGCATTTTCATTACTATGAGATGGGCCGGCAACAGGTGAAACAGGTGGATCTAATTCTAAAAGTTCAGGTTTAATATCTGAAACAAAAAAGTAAAAGAATTAAATTATTTGATCAAAAATCACATATCAGAATACAGATACTGAAATAGGTAAGATATTCAGCAGAAAGTTATTGCTCGAATCACTTAGATTAAGTTTCAAGCAATATTTTTTAGTTAACTGATTAAAATGTTATTTCTTTAGGCACTGTTTATTGGAAAATTTGAAACATCAAGAATATTGCTAACAAAAAATTCATTGTTGTCAACTCTGGGGATATTACTATATCATGATCAGCCACACTAGTCACTAAGATGCCTAATAGATTTCAAACTAGCAAATCTATAAAAATAAAGATGTTAAAGTTCGATGGGAGGGGGGATAAGCTACAATACTTTTAAGAGTGAAAACCTTTTCTGTAATGATGCTGCTCTTGAAGTCAGCACAACTAGGTGATTATTCTAACATAGGTCAATAGCTCAATTCAATGGAAAAAATCATGATTAAATTTTTTTCACGTTGTTATTAATTCATTCTCATTTTGTACATTTAAAGAAAAATCGCAAAAACCATAGCAACAATTGTTGGAAAAAGAGACAAAAGATATAAAATAGTTGCCATCATCATATCTTCCTCTAACAAAATTTTAATATCAAATTCAAATAATATGAAGTTAGATACTCTAACTCATATATTATAAAAAATGCACATTTATATGTACACATTTGTTTGTACATAAAAACAAGTTTAAAATTAAAAAATTTTTTGATTATTTTTCGATAATTAAGATCCCCAAATTAACTAATATAACACAAAACCAATTAAAAAGCTATATATTTCATATCTAGTTATAAGGGGGAATGAAAAAAGGAAAACTTATTAATCTAAATAAAAACAATACTTTAAAATTATCAAATGGAAACATTAAAAAAAGGCACTAACAGCATTCATTGATATGCACTTTCTTAAATCAACATGCCACTCCATTATGTTTAATGAGGGCAGCTTATTAGAAAAACTGACACAGGAGAAAATAAAACATTTGTCTTTTCTAGCCTACTCTGAATCTTATTCTTTCACACTACTCATAAAAACAGGAAATTTTATTTCTATCAGCTATGGAACAGGTTGATTTGTAACTTGCTTCCCTTCTCAGTTCTAATTTGCAGCTGCTTAGTTTATAAACATTAAAAAAAGTCTGTTTTATTTATTTTTCATAACTGACACATTTCCTAATTTAACGCTCATCACAAAAAAATTACTATTACAATTCAACAAAACGAATATCACCATGTACCTTTTTTTCTATTGTAAATCACTGTAAATTTGTATGACTATTTTTTTATTATTGATACTTCATTCAAATTAAAAGAGGAAAAAAAAACCCTAAGATATTACATTAGCTTCCTGTAGTGGGAGCATTCACATAGCGTGAATTCCAATACCCTTAGTCTGATTGGTTAAAATGTAAGATGTCTATCCAGCTTTTGACATTAAACAGTGAGGAAGAAATAAAGTTTGGATAAAATGAAAGCACAGCAAAAATGGGAGAAGGGGGGAAACTCATTTGAGGGTACAATATTCATTTATTAATTCTTGATTAAAGGAAATGTATAATATTTTAAGACTTATATTAGCATTAGTTTAATTACACTATAATAGTATGCACTATATATGCTATAGTATGCAAAGAATTACATCAAAAAAATTTTTTTTGCAAAGATGCTTTAGTAGCACCTTTTGCTTTTACTAAAAATTCTTTCAAAAAAGTCTACCTTCTTTAGACTTAATTATTAAAAGTTTTTCGAGAGTCTCATCAGACATCAATGAGCGGAATTGAGTCCTACTTTTTTTACAACAGAAAACATCCTTTCGCATTCAGCATTGCTGTGGGGTATAGTAATACAGTCTGACTTAAAGAAAATACTAGCTATCGGGCAGATGGGTAAAATGCAGATCTTATCTTCTGCGAAGAAAAGCAGAAAAAATAGCTAAAATAAGCAAAAATGCAGAAGGGTTGGCAGCTATGCTATTCATTTGAGTCACTTTTCAGCTTCAAAGAGTCTGATTTTACGCAATTCATAACAAATTGGTCGCTTTTACTCATACTTCTACTAAAATAGTCGCCATAGTTGCTATTGTTTTAAAACAGTATTTAGTCGCCCTGTTTTAACCTTGGAAATTTCACTTCTTTAAAATGCATTAGAAATATTTTAAAAATGCAGTGACTAATGGTGCTAAAATAAATTTTTTCATAACAAAAAAGAAATCAATGATATCTAAATAAGAAAAATTCAAAGAGAAGTTACACATAGTGAAATGACTAAGTAAACCTTGTTTCAATAAATAAAATAAAATTTAGGAAATATTAAACTAAGGGATAGGGTTAATATTTTGATCTATTACCTGGTGGACTTGACGGCTGCTGACTCGTTTCATCAGATGCAAGGGGTGTAGGAACTATACTCATGCCCATGGAATGATCTGTGCTACTTTTTGGCCTCCTCTGAGGTTCAGATGAAGATGACATTGTAGATAGCCTACTTCTCCTAGCCTGAAAATTAACAGTTTTATTAATACAATATATACCACAACATTACAAATCATACTAAAAAAAGGTTACTGAAACCAACCTCTTCTGTCGTTAGAGTTTGTTGCAGCAGTTTGGCTGGCTCTACACCAAATTCACTTTCATTTTCAGATGCTCCTCCTTCCATATGGAGGTCTTGTGATGAGGCTACAGATGAGGTTTTATGATATGAGTTTGATGAATGAGATTGCAAAGGCACACGTGATTGCTGTACATTTTGGAATTGTCTACTATTGTCCATTGAAATATCACCCGAAAGCTCTTCTATATCTGGAGAAGTTGGTTGTTTGATCTTAGGTTCACGCTCATTTGAGTCACTATAGTCCGAACCACTAAGTGAACGTTTCCGATTTCTAACTTTCCGCCGTTTACTATGAGGGGGCGGAGTGTCCGTATGACTTTGTCTAGAATCCTCTTGTGATGTTTGGCCTTTTTCATTTGTAACTTCCGCTAAACCTTTGACTCTTAAAGTCTCTGCAGTTTTCATAAGAGCAGATAATTGGTCTTGAGCCACATTCACTTCACCATGATACATGAACTCAATAATAGCTTTGAGTTCAGTGTATTTCATGTCTTTTAAAATTACAATAGGGTGCTGACAAGGATTTTCCAAGAACAAAGCCTGGAAAAATGGGCTGCATGCCGACAGCACCATTTTATGTGCTTTTAAGCTCAATCCATCACAAGCAAGTGTGACATCTACCATAGATTCTGTTGAGAGGAGGTTTTTGAACACATCCATCATGTTGTTCATGTGGTTGTTCCATTTTAAACAGAATTGCTGCGACATTGTAGCACAGATGAATGACTAGCGTCCTGCAAAGACATAAGTTGTTAGATATTAATTAAAATGTAGAAAATCAGGGTGACTGCTTTATGACTCATAACTTCTAGATTAATTGTGTAAAATAATTTTAAATTCTGAAGAAAATTGCAACCATGTGTAAAATTAGCTCTTCTCAGTCAACCAGGCAATTGAAATTTCATTAAAATTATTTTACTTTTATTCTATTTAATTTTCATGTGTTAAAAAATAAAAATTGAAAAACTTCATGGATAGAAAAATTATTTGACTTGGCATGGCTTATCATATAATTGAAGACTTCCAAATTAAAACATGCAATATAGGGATGATTGTGAGCCCAAGCCAAAATTCCGGAAAATTTCTTGAGTTAGAAGAAAGTTTAAATTGAAAAAAATTTAAACAAGTTTATTTTTCCTTTTTCTACAAATATGTATTTTTTTTCCAGAGTTCATGATTAAAACAACTATTTACTGATAAAAAATGAATATTAATCATGATTATAAGCTTATAAAGTATCTCTCTGGCTCTCCCTTACAAACAAATAAAATAAACTGTGTTTTTANCTTTAAAATTCCCTGATTTTCCAGGTTTTTATCCAAATTTCCCTGATATTTCCAGGTTTTTTCCAGTATAAAAAAATTCCCTGATAATTCCAGGTTTTCAAGGTTTTCCAGGTGGGTGGCCACCCTGTAAAACATGCAATATAATTATCTCTAATCTTAGTCATTCAGACAATTGCCTCAACATATTAAAAAAAAAATCACAGAAAAAACAAACTAAAAAGTTATAAAATAATTATAAACTTTTAAATGTATTTAACACAGATGGGGTTCAAATTAACAGAAATATAATCTGAGAGGTTCATAAAAAACATTTGTTAAGATGCTTGATTAATGATTGATTGTCTATATATCAACTGCCTTACAGGGAAGCTTTGATTTTTCTGACACAGACAGAGGACTAAGAACTCATTTAATATCATGACTATCCAGGGGTCTGTCCAGGCCAAATTTACTACCGTTTAGCGGTACTTTCACAAATTCAACTTTAGGAAAAACGGTAGTTTCACAAAATACTCTTTCTTAAAATTTTATATTTGCATCCAGTAAGAAAGGATAAATCCATATTTTTGTGTTGATTTTTTTGATATAGTTTTTAATTTTCACAAATTAGGTTTAAATTTTCACAAAATAGGTACCTCTCAGAAAAATCTAGACAGACCCCTGCTATCTCATGCAGCTAGGGGATATTTCCATAGCCATCTGTCACACCGACTACAATTGAATAAGACGCCAAGCAGAATTATTTTTTTTTTTTAAAAAAAACAGCAAGTTTTCTGGGTGAGTGGCAGCTACACCTTTCGAGTTCGGTGATGTTATTTTGAAAATGCTTGGGGGCAACTGTCTGGAAATTGGCAATACATGACAATTATTCTGCTACAAATCACAATACATAAATCTGCCCTGTAACTTCATCCATAATTATGTATTTATTTCACTTATATGGTTGATATATAGTTAAAATATTAAAGTATAACCTTGAAAATAGTTATCGTAGAATATACTACATCATTGAAAATATTCTAAAATCTTTGCCATTAGGGTACCTTTCCCGTAAACGAATAACCCTTGCAAACAGACAATTTTTACAGTCCCACTTAACGGTTAAACTATATTTGTTTAATCATCCTAAATGAAATGGTGTTCAAAAATATTAAAATTAACTTGAAGGGTAAATTAAATACATAAAATAAACAATAGTATATTTCAGAAAAATTTAAATAAGGAATTTGCAGTAGGATCCAGTTACCCAGATGGGAGCACAAGCTAATTCTACAATCTAATATTTAAAATCAGCGTTCCCTGAGAAGTTAAACATAATTTAGTAGCAACTCTAAAACCCGAGTTAAATTATAGAATAATTTTAATTCGATTATTTCAGCAGATTATAAAATTTAACGACCAGATTTTTCAGTGCCTTAAGAGGGTATTGAGAAGCTCGGATAATATAGAAAACGTAAAAACGCGCATAATTAAAACCAAGCATAAAATATCAGTTACACTATATGAGAGCCATTATTCACCGAAATTTGTATACATTATCATATATTACTCTTAATCCGCTTTATTAGGTACTACGAACGTCTAGTACAATTTCGAGAAAAGCAAATTCCATCATGAAATTGCAACATTTAAATAAAAAATTAATAATCTATCCTTAATTAGAATAGTTAAATACTATTAAAAACTAAAATTCATACTAAAATATAACATTCACAAGTACATTAATTTCAAATGCCAGAAATTTTTCAATATGGCGGCCAGTGACGCGCTATCACACTCAAGAAATTTAAAGTGAATTACCGGTATAATTTTCCTTAAAATAAAGCTCACACAACAACAAAACTAAAATTTACATTTCAATAACCATTTCCCAACACATTAACTAAATCTAAAAGGGACAAGATATCGGCTTTCGAAGCAATTCCAATACTGCAGTATAATGCGCCATTTTCCTTTGAGGAACAATGTTTAAAATGTAGCCCTACTACTAAAATTAAACTAAAATTAAATGGTAAAAAACGATAAATTTAATCATTAGTCCTTAATTTAGGATGCTTCAAAATTATTTGAAGCTGCAATAATCAGTTGCACGATTTAAAATTATTTCTTTTACCTATCCACCCGCTAACAGGTAACGCCGACAGCCGCCATATTTCATCTACAAATTAAGTTTAACTTCTTAGTTATGTAGAGACAATTTAAGAATAAATTAGTGGCAGAAAATTTAATTATTACAGAAAAGTTACTTAAAAAATACATAATTAAAGCGTTAATTACCTGAATAACTATACAAAAAAAAATGAAGTTCAGAGAAAGAACTAGCTACGTCCTTCCCTGACGACGTCCATATGAAGAATGACGATCACTATATGGTTGCCACCTTTCCTCAAATCTACGAATGAAGTATTTTAGCGCCACCTAGCCCTATATTTTCATTAAAAGCTTAAAGATCATTCGCACTGCATGCATAACATTTGTAGAGAAACGAGCAAGAAACTGATAAATGACTTTTCCAAAAATCACCTAAATTTAAACGACCGATCCATCACTCCACCGATTCGTTTTACATATAGTTTCTATCGCGTCTAGTGTGTAATCGCATGTTGTGTGATAGCTGCTTAAAGTTCATTGGTTACGTAATTGCTTGATGAATAAGGAATCAATTATTCTGTTAATGCAATAAGACAAATGGCTTCTGCGTTCGAAGCCAAAAGTTTCCTATGGTGTGATCTATAACTTTAGAGCACGAATACGCCACTTAGTGCTGGGTACAAAAAACTTCCTAAAGGCGGTACATCCATCAATCATCCTCCAACTCAATCCCAAAACTCCCCTTCTAAAAACAGCTGAGTTGTTGCTGTAGTTTATTTACGTCGCACTAGAGCTGCACAATGGGATATTGGAGACATCCCTGAGGATGATCCGAAGACATGCCATCACAATTTTGATCCTCTGCAGAGGGGATGACACCCCTGCTTCGGTAGCTAGACGACCTGCGCGTGATGTCGAGCACTTCACGGTAGCACAGTTTAACGAGGACCAATACCGCACACCCTCGGTCCCATCACAGGCTGATCCAAGTGGTCAAACACCCGCACACTGACCGCAGCCAGTGATGCTTGACTTCGGTGATCTGCTGGAAACAGTGTCTTAACGATCAGTCCACTGCGGGACTAAAAAAAATAAACAGCTGAGTAAACTAGACAGCTTATGAAAGAGCGAACAGACAAATAATGTGCTTTGTTTACCAGTTCGCAGTGCCTCCTATAGATCTTTCTAGTCGAAAATTATCCTAGGCACGCAAACAAATGTTTAAAAACTATATGTAAGATGCACTGAACACGCATGTACAGTGATATGCGACGTATGTAAGTCACGGTTTCCAATAGATCACCGAAATCACCTGTGAAGGGGTCGAGGGTGCTCGCTGTCGGTCCTCTTTAAAATGTTCTACTGTAAAGTGCGCAACTTCGAGTTCAGGTCGTCGGGCTACCAAAGTGGGAATCATTCAATCAGCCAAGGATCAAAATTATGATGGTATGTCTTCGGATAATCCTCAAGGATGTTTTAAAGACCCTAGCCAATAGCCCATTGTGGAGCTCTAGCCAGGTCTGCTCATAGCGGTGAGCGAACTGAGTGACCATCTAGGGCCGCTAAAAATTAGGGCCACCAAAATTTCAAAACTTGTAAATATAGTTATGTTACAAATTTTTTTTCTTTCTTCTTTCACTGTCATGCCACGTTTAGAAAGTTTTTTACTACTTTAGAAATTACATTCCTAGTTTCATCTCTTTCCCAATTAAAAAGGTCATTTATCTTGTAGCCAGTTAATGTGTTAGAAAGTTAATATATCTTTCCCTTTCTTCCACTAGTTGTTGTGAAGAAGACATTGTCATCTTCACTCATCTAGCTATTCAATCCCTGTCAATGAATCAAAGTTTCTAGTTTCAAGGAGGACAGTGAATAGTGCAGTAAAACTACAGAACAATACGAAAACAATTTTATTGGTCCTATGCTAAATTTTGTGATTGCCTAAAGAATTTTTTCATACTGTTCCTATAGCCATTACTATCACAGAACGTTAATTTTCAGAAACTGAAAGTTACAAAAACTGAAAGTTACAAAAACATATATGAGATCAATGAGAACTAATGGCCGTCTTTCATCTTTCTCACTCATTTCTATCGAGAATGATCTATCAATTTCTGTCAGATGCAACAATTTCTGTCAGACGCAATAATTTCTTTTGGTTTTTCAGTTTTAATAGAGAATTTTTCTGCTCAATGAGCTAGAAAAATTGCATTATTATTAACCTATTCATATTTGTAAGCAATACAATAATTTTTCCATTACGTTTGTTAAATTTTGGATATAATTTTTCCTATTCCTAAGATATATTATTCATATGAATTATTTTCATTTATTTTTCCAAATCTATCTAATTTCATTTCAGTTAATAATCCATTATATCAGGAATGTAATTTTTAAAATAATAACATCAATTCAACTTTGATGTCATAAAAATTAATTATTTAAAAAATTCCAATTATTGTTCATTTGCGAGTGTGTAGAGTGCTGTCCCCAAGAGCTGCTGTGCACAACTCAAAAAGTGGGTTCAAAATTACAACTCGTAAACTCAAAAATTGGGTCAACTATTCAACGATGTTTATAAAATAAAATATATGCAATAATGGAACAGACAAGGGAGATTTATTTAAAATTTGTTAAATTTTAACTCTCTCTACTCTAGACTCCATGATCAACGGTTAAGGGCACGGAGCTGTCAGTGAAAGATTGGGTACGATCCTCAGTGGCTTGAAGTCTATCCAGCTTCAGATCAATGGTACCAGTTTGTCTGAGAAGTAAAGATTGGATTATGCGAATTACTGACCACACTTTCACAATCATATCGTCATTTTTGAAATAGTTGAGCCATTAACAACCTCTGTGATCCGGCTGGCCCACAATAGACTGTTGCAGTAATGCTTTTTCTTAATGGCCGTTAAATTAATTTAGGCGCTAGTAAGCTATGAAATTAGTTCTACCAAAAACCTTTTATGTTTAATAAAAAAAAAACTTATTTTCAAATGAGTTTTATGCATTGGTGGAATTCAAGTAATTCAAGATTCGGTTAACTTTCAGGGCTTCATCCAGGTCGATTTTGGTACCATTTTTCGGTACCTTCACAAAATTTAAAAAAAAAAAAAAAATCGGTACCTTCACAAAATTAAACAAAAAAATCGGTATTTCAACAAACTTTGAAAAAAAGAAGGAAAAAAAAAAAAACGCATCTTCACGAAAATAAAAATAAAAAGTTCGAAAGAATTAAAGTGCTGAACAGTTTTCCGAGCGGATATTATTAGCGGTTATTATAATTTTATCTATGTATTCTGCATTTCTATTATTTTTTCAACCATTTATTCAAAAGTAAAAGTTAGCACAATATCAAAATAAGAATTTCTTAATCATAATAAGTTCAATAAATTTTATTAGTAAGTAAGTTAAAAAATTTTTTTAAACTTTATATAAATCTAATTTTTAACCTTAATATTAATCTGTATAGTATATTCCNTTCTATTATTTTTTCAACCATTAATTCAAAAGTAAAAGTTAGCACAATATCAAAATAATAATTTCTTAATCATAATAAGTTCAATAAATTTTATTAGTAAGTAAGTTAAAAAATTTTTTTTTAACTTTATATAAATCTAATTTTCAACCTTAATATTAATCTGTATAGTATATTCCATGATTTCTATGCTGGCTGGCTGTATAATTTACATTGAATTAATAAATGGAATTAATCTGCAAGCTGTCTCATAAGCAATTCCTTGCGCAATATGAGTATGTTTTTTATAGTATTGCACTTTTTGTATACATATGTAGTTTTTTTTTCTTTTCTTTTTTTTTTTAGTAATACTAATTTTTCACAAAAAAATTTTTTTTTCACAAAAATAATTTTTTTCTCACAAAAATAGGTACTAGGATTGAGAACCTGGATTAAGTCCTGACTTTATATGTGTGTGTGTGTACGTGTATGTAGCAGGAATCTGATCTATAACATGAAAAAGAAAATGTAATAAACCTAAAGAAAAAAAATGGGAAAAGGTTTATAAGTTTTCGCAATTCCTTCCCCTTCATGCTTCAAAAGTAGACTGATGTACCATAACTACCACAAGCATATGTACATATATATTTGAAGATGGAATTCTAAATTAATCGAATTAATATTCAACTTTACCTATTGCAATATATTTTTTTTGTTTGGAAAAAGCATTCAACAGTCAGCTTTTTATTTCCCTTACTTTATGGTTTTTGACAATTTTCAATTTAAATAAGGCTCGCACGTCTTAAGCACAGTTTTGAAGAACATTTTCATTAAAGGTTTTCATAACTTACTGAAGCGATTTGTTTTTTTTTTTNGCTTTGGGTTTTTTTTTTTTTTTTTTTTTTTTTTGGAAAAATTTATGTATTTTTTCCTTTTGATTACATTACAAAAGGATTTCTAATTCAATTTGCAGTGCTTTCGGAAAAATTGGACGATAATTTGCTGAATGTGGTGAAAATGTTTGGGTGGTCACAGTGAGCTCCCATCCTGGTGCCCTGAAAGTAAATAAAAGCATATTTAGTTAGAGACAAATAACTTTTTTCAAAATGTAATGTTAAACAAATATGCTAAAATGAATTTTGTTACGTTTAATTATTTGTTGAGCTGAGTCACTTATTCAAAGATTAAGAAATTTGATGCCACTAACTTTACCAGCATGCAGTGAAATTATAAATTTATAGCTACAATCGATAGGGGAAATTTTAACGACTGATATACATAATTTCTTAAATTTTATTTCCCATTGCTTCATGGTACTTTTTGCGACTGCATAACAAGATGTAAAAATTATTCAACACAATATCAATCTTTTTTTTTTTTAATTTTTTTATCTTAAATGAGAGAAAAATTGCACTTATTTTCCAGAAAATGAAAAAAAAAATCTTTCATACCTGAAATCTAGGAGTATGTAAAAAAAAATAGTTATATTCATAACTTTCACAAAAGGTTCAGTATCCGACTAGTTTCGACAACTTTTTATAAAAAATATTTATGTAAAATATGAAAAAAATAGTTTATTTATTTTATTATGTGTAAAAACTTATAAAACTAGCAAAAAAATTTATTACTATTATTATTATCATTTTAAATGGCCGTTTTTTGGTAATAATACCCAATTTTTTTTTGTATGCACGATAATCTATCTATCGCCTAAAATAAAAAACAAAAAAACCTCTGAGGGTTTTATTTAGAACGCTACCAACTATGTTTTGAACTATTTTTTAAAAGCAAATGCATATACTACTGAGTTAGAGATCAATGTAGTTAAAAAAGCAAATTTTTAAAAATTTCCATACTTTTCTTTGTCAAAAAACATGCATAAAAAATGAAATTCTACTTTTTTCTCTCTTTAGTCTGTACTTCAAAAGATGTGTGTTATAATCATAAACACTCGTGAAAAATTGCTGATAATTATTTTCTATTGATATATTTATGTTGATAATTATATTCTTGTTTAAGGTGGTGTAAAATGTAAAAAATCTGATTTTGAGATAAACTGATTTAAAGACTTTAAATCATTAATCTATCCACTGATCACATTGCACAAAAACTTTGTAAATAATTGGATTACAAACAAAAGTAAAGTATTTTTAGAAAGCTAAGAGTACAAGAATTCTAAATTAATAATAAAGTATATTTCGTTCGAGAAAAACTATTAATTTTAAAACTGAATTTTCATATTTCTTTTAAGAAAATCAAAGTATAGAGTTTCCCGAAAAATATTGCTACATTTAAAAGGAAAAAAAATTATGAGAAAAATAAAGGAAAAAAAGGAGGGAACCCCCGAAGCAATCCCCCGAAATTCTACAAAAATTAATAAATACATTAATTTATAAAAATTAGTAAATAATTTTTTTTTTCTTTTTTCTTTTCCTTTCTTTGAAAGATTTCGAGTCAGCAGCTGCATCTGCGTACTTTTTGACCTCGGACCGTTGCACTTCTCCAAACGAAGGTAGGGTTCGGAGGGGGGTTGCTTACCGGTTTCGCATGCTGATTCTACTACACTCTTCATCAGTAACAAGAAAAAAAAAGAAAAAATGAATTGGAGAAGGAATATTTATGTTTTTTTTCTTTTGAAGTTCGGCCGTATAAAGCTTAGAATAACTTTTCCAAGCTAAGAATAAATAAAAAATTAGATATATTTATTATTACTATTTATTTTTTAAAGTTCAGACACATAAACTGTTTGGAATTCGAAACTTTAAATTTTTGTATCAGAATTAAAATACATTTAATCTTAATAAAGAGATTAGAATAAAACTTAATATTATATCCTTTTGTTATATTACTTTGAGAACTGCATTTCACGTTTGAACTTACCAATTTTTCTCTTGAGCCAACAGCATTAATTTTAAATATTATTTACAAAAAGGTGATACTCGAGAAGATTGATTAGGGTTCAACAATATAACTTGACAGGATATAAAACCAAAACAAATATTTAAGATCGGGAAGTTGGTGGCAATTTAACAAAATATTTTAAGGGAAGAAAATAATCTCTTTTCTAGAAACTAAAATAGTATAACAAAATTGTAGTGGCTTTTGTAGGAGCTAAAATAATTGTAATGCAATCATGCAGCTGCATGAGCAGCTGTGAAGAGAACACTAGGTTTTGCAAAATAAAATGCACATAAAATTGTTTTTCGTTTTTTTTCTTCCCCCGCCTGTGTAACAGTATTATTATTTTTTTTTATGAGCAATAAAAGCCATAATGGCGCATTTATGTAAAATTATGTCTAGAAACATGTTTAGTTATACTTTTTTAATAAAACAGTATTACGAAGTAGATTTTTATTTTTATTTTTAACCTCACTGAAAAATGTTTATAATTGCGATTCAGGTTCTTTGACCTAAATTTAGACTGAATTCAATTCAAAGATTGTTTTTCAAAAAAAAAAAAAAAAAAAAAAAAAAAAAAAAAANAAAAAAAAAAGGACAATTGCATTGCTACGTGAGAGTTAATATTTTCAAGTTTCTCTTTTGGTTAAAAAATAAAATAAATTTGCATGGTAGAGATAATAGAAACTGATAGCGATATCAAATCCCCGTCTCTTTAGGATATATCAGAATTAGAATTTCTTTTCTCA
This sequence comes from Parasteatoda tepidariorum, assembly GCF_043381705.1. Classification (NCBI taxonomy): domain Eukaryota; kingdom Metazoa; phylum Arthropoda; class Arachnida; order Araneae; family Theridiidae; genus Parasteatoda; species Parasteatoda tepidariorum. The sequence goes on along the minus strand of NC_092205.1, from coordinate 67,972,992 downwards.
AAGGTGCATGGATGCTGGAGGCAAACTTCCCGATTACGCTTTCGAAAAAAGAAGTGTAAAAATGTTAAAAAGTGAAGAAAAATATAATTAAATGTAATAAAATAAATAAATATTCAACTTAATGAGAAAGGAATAAGCGATGGAACGATTCATATTCATGAAAATTTAAATTCATTTTTATGTAAATATATTTTATCTCATTTTATAACCGTCATTGAGCAGACGACCCAATTTTGGATTTACTACTACTAATTTTAATTCCGTAGCCTTGCAATTTTGCACCCAATCCAGAAGACAAGGAAACTTCTGGATCGTGTATTGGGAGAAATTTGCCTTAGTGGAGGACTTCTAGATGGAACTAACCAGCATTTGCGTTACATGGAAAGGAAAACCACGAAAACTGTTACGGAAAAGAATATCACAATTAGCCTGAGGGCAAGGGAACTTTATCCCATGATCCGTCTACCACTGAGAATATATTTTTACCACAGTACTGTAATCGGTACGAGCTGAATGAGGAATTCGTATCAACCGACCAGTCATCTCTGGATTTCGAACCTGGTTCACCTCATGGGAAGGAGAAGGCTCTATCCCTTGAGCTTCCACGGCTCATGAAAATGTATGCGGAATTACTCTGTGGTTAAAAATTAACCATTTCCAACAAAATATTTTTAACTAGGAGGTTCCGCTCCGTGCTTGCTAACGCTCGCCAAACCCCGGAACAGCTTTAACAGAGTTTCCATCGAATTGCTTCACAATTCGAACTCGCCCCACTCGCTCATTGGATAAATCACTTCTGCTTAACTTTGTATACTTTTTTGAAGACTAACATTTAGAATAAATAGTTCATGAAATTTTTCTGAGAAAAAAATTATAAATGCTTATTAAAAACAATAAATAGTTTTAGCAAATTAATATTTGATTGAAATTATCTTTAGACAAACGAATTTCGTAAAATTTTTTCGAATCTCTTAAAAAATTCACGAAATATGGCGAAATTCACTAAAGATAAAATTATCATTAAGGGATCAATATATTTTTCCGATTCCTAGGAAATTATATGGAATTAGATTATATCAATTTTCAATACCTTAAAAATAAAATAAAAGTTCAAAACATCAAAATGCAAACAAACTATTGGAAGAGAACTCTCTCATCGCGTAAACCTTAGTTTTCCTTTCATAATTTATTTTTATTTAGATTTTTTGAAAAATTACTTTCAATAATTATAACTACATGGCTTACTCTAGATTTGTCTGAACTTACCTTTTCTAAACTTTAAATTGCTTATCCAAATGAAATGCTCTTCCCGTGTAGCTCCCTTGGTATAGCGTCTTAAATAAACAATTAGTTTATTTAAGATGCTATACCAAAGGAGGTAACGAGAGCAAACGATATCTTAAAATATGAAAGCTGACATAAAAACGCATTTTCTCTGAATAAACATATCTGTTCTTACGGATTATGATTTCTGACACCCAAAATATAGAAGAAAAAATATTTCGGGGTCGCAAAATACTCCCTATTTGGAAAATATGGTTCTAATGGCCAGGTTCAAAGTTTGGACTCCTTAATTTCAATTTTCCTTTTTGCGTATTTAGCCACATCATATCTTGCGAACTTTTTAAGCGAACTGAAAAAATTTAGCTCACAATAAAAAAAACTCGTTTATCCTAAGATAAATTCACGCAAAAAATAATATTTAATAATTTTTTTTTTAAATATGAATTTAGACTTTTGTACAGAGAAAAAATTTATGAACTATTTATTGTAAACTTTAATCTCCAGAAAAGTAACGCATTCAATGAGCTGGCAAAGAAAAATCCGACGGGAACTGCGGCGGGGTTGGCGAGCAGTGAGCCGAACCCGCTTAGTTATTATTTTCTTTACTTTTATATTTATAATTTAAGAAAAACTCCACTAAAACATAATTTTTTAATTCTTAAAAAAAATGGATTTTTGTTTTTTTTTTTTTAAATTTTTTAACACGCTTCAATTATGAGTTTTAACTTAAGTGGTTTATAGTTTTATTTCTTTAATAAATTTATTTATTTTTCTTATGAGCTAAAGAAGAAATTCATAAAAAAATATGAATCAGCTTTTTTACTGTTATTTTTAAATTAATTATACTTTTAAAAGAAGAATATTGCTATTTTTACCTTTATAAACTTTTATCAAGGCCTAATGAAGGATTTATTTTATTGCTATTTTTAAATTAATTTTGCTTTTAAAAGAAGAATATTACCATTTTTACTTTTTTATAACAGAGCTTATTCGATGATCATCGAATAAGTAATATAATTTGAATCAACAACTATGCTTTTTTTCCTAATGAAGAAGTTTAAAATATAGTAAATGCGTATTCAAAATGATATTATAAATGGTGATCCCAATTTCCACCGTATTTTTATTTTATACACATCGGTTTCATGTTCCTCCCCAAAGATAATGGTCGGTGTAGATATTTCTGGGATGGAGACAGGAAAAAGGCTTTATCAGTTTAAATCCGCTCGTACATAAATTCTTTTAATTTCTAAAAAAAGTAAACTGAACACGATGCAGTCGAAGGAGAAATTTCCATACCTCCAATTTAAAAATAAACCTATTTTCAAACTAGATTTACGTTCCTAAAACTTCAAGTTTTTTCAGTTTTTTCTTTTGTTAAACGTAAATGAAGTCTATAACGGTTTTGTTATACTTAGTGAGTTGAAACAGTGCATTACACGCAACTAAGCGGTGTTTTACCCTATGATAAAAACGTAAATAACATTTCAGAGAATAAGTGAAATATACTCGATGTAAAAGAAAATAAAACTTTCATCTCAAAACGATGCTATGATTGCCTTAATTTGATCAAAAACTTAGTTATTTTTATTCAGTAAGATCTAATTTTCAATCGACTTATTGTATTTTGTTTAATATTTGTTAATCTCATGTAAAAAAAGATTTAATGTTTATGTTATCTCAGCATCTGTTGGCGTTAACTATTGCGTAAAATTTGATTAAATAATTGTATGCTTTAGTTTTACCTTATAATTTATATTTATGAATATAAGTGGCTGATGTTTTAACCATAAACCTTATGAAATCTTACCAGCGTATTGCAATAAATAATTAATTCGAATTATAATTCGTTAATCCGAATTATAATGAAATGATAAATAAAAGTGTATTGACAAAAAAATTTTTAAACTGTTAATTTTTTTTTACATTGCAGACGCTGCCTAAAATTAAACAAAAATAATTTTGTTTATAGTCATAATAGACCTTATAGTCATAATTGATTGTAATAGATCTTCAAATGATATGTTAAGTTTTTACACCTGTGAAAGCACATTTTTAGTTCACTCTGTTTGAATGAAGAGCTTATTTCTATTATTTTATGCTTACAGAAAAAAATTAATGAATGTGTAAATTTTTATTCGTGACTTTAATGTAATTATAATGTTATTATCCATTCAATATAGGTATCAAATATGCTAGCCTCAGAGAAAATTTTTGAATAATTCTCCACAGCCATTAGCTTGCATTTGGGTCTACATATGATTATTTTAATGCACCATGGCTTGCATGCTGTTGTTTAAACTGCCTATATTACTTTAATACCTGTTAAAATTTACATAACTTTATTAATTTAAGACAGTTTGATTGCATTTTATATTGACTTTAATTTGTTTTGTAGAGGCTATTTATTTTGGAACTAAAAATAGTCAATAAACAAATAACTTCAAAATCTAAGATTTTTGCTTTATAAACTTGTTTTATTCACTATTTTATAACATCTTGAGAGATATTATTTAGCTTTTGTTATTTGCTGCGTATCGGAATAAGCTTTACATGAATCTTCAAGCGTTGTCATCAATGCATCAGCCAGTTAACTATTTATTTGATCTTTCAAATGTACTATCTATTTTAGCATTTTAAAAAAATGAAACAAAACTACTGAAGTATGAATACAACATAGGACTTCTTCTGGGCAGAGAATACAACACTGGAACTTTAAACAGATTTTCATTTAAGAATATAGTTGTATGTCTTCTGAAGAGGTCCTGCATTACATTCTTGTTACTTTTGTTCTGTTTCAATTTGCTATCTATTTTCAATGGTTATCTGATTTTTGATAAATATATTTGAAGACAATATTTGTGTTCATGCTGTTTCAGCTCTTTCTCATGTTTGAATTAGATTTTGTCCTAATGTTTTTATGTTAAATATTCAAAGTGACTTTTAACATATTTTTATTTAAGTATATAGTTTGATTTTTGTCTTACAATTTTAGTAGATCAGGACTACCCAAAATAATAATAATAAAACCGTTAGTACGTAATAGGACTAGTGCTGTCTGAAAAGTCTTGAAATAATAATTAGCCCTATTATTTTCTTGTAAATAGAGTTTTGAAAACATCAGCCAGAAAAAAGGCTGAATTCATCCACTTTTTCAAGAAAAGTAAAGGATTTTATGTTTCTCAAATGGAAAATAATTGTTTTAAATATCTACCTCATAATACAAGCTATAATGTTTCTTACAATACAAGCAATAATGTCTTCATTGCAGCAATAATGTTTCTTGCTTGAAGTTCAGGAATATTTTCCATTGCTCTTTTTTATCAGAAAATGTTAAGCTGTGAGCGAAAATAACAGCATCTTCATCAATCTCGATTCTGTATCTCATACTGTTTATTTTGACATTCCCTAGCTGTTAAGGAGGCATGGGCAAAGTAACTTTAATTTTCTTATGATTGTTAAGATAGCATTTCACAACTGAAAAATTACATGAAAATTAAGTTATTAATTCCACAATCATGTCCCTCTGTGCCCAAATTTATTGTATGTAGCACAAATTGAAATATTATAAAAATTAATATGAAAAACTACGTCAATCACTTTATAAATAATTTTCCCATCAATAAGCTATCTTTAAATGAAAAGAATTCTGCCTCAATCTTGCCAACTTTAAAACCAACGGCTCTGATTTTTTACAGACCTCTCAAAGGCCAATGAGTTACTATTTTTTACTATCTGAACTTTATTTTTTAGAAAATGGCCAAAGTAACCCTTGTTGAAAGTATAATGAGTATAATGGAATTATACCCTTCTAAAATTGTATATATATATTTTAAATTGATCAATAATATCACTATGTTTTGAAGATCTTATTGTATGTTTTTTCTTTATAGATAATTCAACATGTTTTCAGTATTTAAGCAGTTCGGAACTAAATGTTTTACTTTGTCTAAAAGTTTAAAANAATTTATTGTATGTAGCACAAATTGAAATATTTATCACTTTGTTTTGAAGGTCTTATTGTATGTTTTTTCTTTATAGATAATTCAACATGTTTTCAGTATTTAAGCAGTTCGGAACTAAATGTTTTACTTTGTCTAAAAGTTTAAAAATTTCAAGACAGTCACAAAGGTATGCAGAATTTTATTCATATTTCTACTTGCTTAATTGTATGTGTTGGAATCGATATTGTAATTTATGTATATAATTTGTTTATTAAAATAGAAACTTGTGAAAAATATTGTTTGTAATGTTTTGTAATATAGGTAGTATGTATTGTTTATTGAGTATTGATTGAGTATAGTTAAGTGCGGTGAGTTCTCTGCTTATCGCTTATAGCTCTGCGTTTAAGTATTGTTTATTTTTCATAATTTTAAAATTTATTGTAAGTATTTTGCAGGGTTAATAAGTTTTAATTAACAAAATTATATTAGTATTTGATTTGTAATAAATTATGGTGTTTTTGAAATGATGTTTTAAGATCTTACAATTCTTTTAAATTTTTCGGAATGCTAATAATGAGCAAAAGGGATAATTTAATGCAGTCTTTTTATGCTAATACATCTGTAAAAAGTAGAATATAAAATAATGATTTTTTTCTTACAGAAGTTTTGATAGTAAGGAAAATCTTGCTAATTTCTAAATTTAATACACAATCTACAGTAATATATTTTATTTTAATGCTGCAAATATTTTTCTGAATCTTAAAGTTTCTTCAATGATAAAAGGAAATTTTCTTAATTTGATACAAAGGCTGATAAATTCTAATTGCATGTATGTATTTTTGAAAATAAATAAATGAGTAAGTTAAGTTATTTTTTATTGAAATATTTGTCAACCTGCTGTTAACGCAATACAATTTTTTTATAATTTTAAAAGTTAAAAAAAAAAAAAAAAAAAAAAAAAAAAAAAAAAAAAAAAAAAAAAAAAAAAAAANACATTAATATTGTGTTGCCTTTATTTAGCCTGCTTTTTTGTAGTTAATAATGATACATTTATATTATATTTGCAATAATTTTGGAATCGTGCATTTGGATGTATTAAATATTCCCTTTAAGACAATTGTTAACATAATAATATAGCTTTAAATGTATTATTATTTAGTTTTAATTATATTTAAATGAAAACTATATTTATAAAACTTAACTATTTAATCTGTTTTAAATTAAAAAAAAATGATTTAATTAAAATAAGTTACATTTAATTGTTTTTAAAAATCAAATTACAAATCATGATTTAAAGGGAAAATTAGTGTAGGGCACATAGATGATATTTTCTGTGCTACATTTCTACGCATTACTCATTTCTTATTTTAATAGCCTATAAAATAAACTACCTGCAATCACAATCCAAAACGATCTGAAAAATTCTAATAAATCTTAATACAGAATGATTTTATTCCAAAAAATTTATTAAAAATTCTCTTATAGGTTGTTGTTTACTTCTGTTGTTGGATCAGTTATTGCCTATGAATATATAAAATGGAACAAAGTAAGAAACATAGATTAAAATTTTTAATATGTATCTAAATATCAGAAACTTTTAAGTTGTTTAAGTTCTTAAAATAATTTGTTAGTATTTTTGTTTTGTTTTTATTTTACATGTTTATTAAATATTAACATATAATTTGGTTTTAAGATGAATACACCATTATTTAGCTGACTTTATCAATACCTTTGTTTATTTATATTAGCATAATGGGTAAAAGCTTTTTAAAGCTTTGAATGTATAATCAAGTACAAGTAATGTATATTTATTCTGTAAAATTCTATGATTATTTTTCTAATTTAAATGTTGCTTGTCATTTAATTTTAGAAACTTAATCTAAGTTTAAGACTTTTTTTTATCAAAAAGTTTCAACTAAAAAAAAAGAAAATTAGGCATAATATATTGGAAATTTGTCAGAAAAGTTTATTAAGCATTATTTTGAACATATCTTCAGCATCTTTTAATATTTCCTTTTTTATTACTATCAAAATTTGACTTTTTATCCTCATTTTGAACAGTCCATTAATTTATTTCAATGTATACATTTTAAACAGTTAGTCTTTCCCTCCTCTTTAATTGGAATGTTATATTTGGTTTTAAAGAACTAAGTTTTTATTAATAGTTTAACATTACTTTTACCTTTTGATTCTTTCTTTTACCAATTTTGAAAAGTAATGTAGTGAAATATGGCTGTTGCTCTAGAAATAAAATTAACATACTCTTTATATTATTTATTAATGCATTTTTTATTAGCATAATTTATGTCATGAGAGCTTTTATTCTTAAAATTTTTCTTTACTCGTAATAATACTTAATTTTTTTTTTAAATAACAAATTCTTTAAAGAGTCTGAAAAAAAGTGGCTATCTTGTGCTTGAACGAAACTAATAAAAATAATATTGATAAATTTTCCTCCAATTGTCTGGGACGCAGTAATGGATTGATTCTATTATGTTTTGGTTTGTGCTGTTTGTTGGTATTGATATTGATTTGTTTCCATAAAAACAGAAAAATTGGAAAAATTTAACTATTTTTATTTGTGTTTACTCATTATTATTTTTCGAAATCATTTTATTTTTGGGTTAACTTCTATTTTTTCATGCAAATTTTCTTGTTTGTAATTTAACGCATTATTCACATTGGGTTTTTCATGTTTGGAATTTAGCCATGTTAATTACATTGGGGTCATTTGTTATTATTTTTTAAAGAGCATTTTATTTTTGGTATACCTTTTATTTTTGTGTACAAATTTTCATGTTTGTAATTTAACCATATTAGATTCACCATTTTAATTAATTTTTTCTAAGTGATTGTAGAGAGTAAAAATTTACATTTTTAATTTGAACTAACTATCTCTCTCTCTATTTATTTAATTTAAGTTTCTTGACTCAAGTATCCTTGTGTACCATTGACCATTCCTTGTTTATTTTTGATTCAATTTTTTTTCTTCCCTTTCTTGGTTTTGCTTCGAGCATAGCTTTTACTAATATTTCATTGTCAGTTTTATAAGAAGTTGTCAGAAGTTCTTATATTAAGTGTGTTTCAAGATATTCTAGTTTAGTTTTTGTGCCGTTCATCAGTGCTTTCGAACAATTTGTCAGACTTTAGCAGAATATATTTTAATTTTTTCAAACATATTACATAATTGTATATGTATGTATGTGGTATCTTTAACAGTACAATACATTGTATTATATTTAATAATTATAAATACATTATATTACACTTATTTTATTTCAGATAAATATAAATACATTATATTTATTTAAAATAAAAATTAAAACATAAAATTTATTAAAAAATCAGATTAGAAAGGGTATGAATTATGTTAATTTTCAAAACGTTTGGGATTCCTGGTCTAGTACAAGAAGCATTCTCAATGTTTCAGATTGATTATCAGAAGATAAATTGAAAAACTATGTAAGGTAATTTTTTATTTAATACATTTTATTAAATTCATCATGATAAATCTATAAATTGTTTAAACATTGAAAATTTTTTGGTAGTTATACTTAATCTTATACTTTGAATAATTTGATAATTTAAATTTATATAATCTTTATAGGTATATTTAGCTTCTTCAGTTATTGATGTGAAAGATTTTATGGCTGAACCGATAACTGATACAACAAATTTGCAAAAGGTATGTAGTATCAGATAAGTTTTTTGTTTCGAAAATTTTACTTATCTGAAAGCAAGTAGGTTACGGTTACGTATCGCACTGCGTAATGGTTTGTTCATTTTATTTAATAAATACATTTCTTAGAGGAAGATTCCAGCTGTTACAATACAAAGCTATATCCATTGAAAATATCTATTCTTAAGTAACAAATTTCCGCCATGTCATATTTTATCAGTTGCATTTTTTTTTATCCTGATTGATAGCTTCATAATGTTCCAATTGAATCCTATTAAATTAAATTTCAAATGTTTGGAAAAACTGCTATACAAGCTTAACAATAAGGAGGATTTATAAATTTTAATATTTGCTGAAATTTTTTTTTGCTACACTGAAATGTGATTATCAAGAAGTAAACACCTTTATTAATCTGCTTGTATTCTGCTCTAAAAATTGCAAGTTTAAAAAAAAGAAATACTGAAATTTAACAAAGAATTTATCGGCAAGTTTTAATGTGGAAAAAGTAAGATAAGTCCATGGATTGTTCATGTTTGTTTGTGCCATTCCACTGACATTACTCACCAAATTACACTTTGTTTATATTGATGTTCNGGTCAAATTTATTCTCATGAGTAAATCTTGATAATTGAGTTGATCATCATTAAAATTGCTTAAGTTAATTCTATCCCTTGTGATCATTATTTCTGGACAGATATTTTTTTTATACTTTATTTGTATGTGTTGGTGATGATTTGGGATAGGCCTTAGTTGTAAAAATGTATTAGTACTAAATTGTAACAATTGTCCCACTATACTTTACCCAAATTGTCACCACATATATCATACCATTAAACTATAAATTTAGAGATTCTAGCAATGGATTCTACATCATCTTTATCTGCTAAGTCCCACAAAAAATCGTCTTCACCAAAATTCAAAGAATTAAAAATTTTACACTTCTTAAAAGATTTTAAAATAACATTTGAATCCATATTTTGCCACTGATCAAATATTATTTGCAGAACAGAAATTTTCTATTTTTGTATGAGTTTTTGTTGTCAAAATAGTTTTTTTCATGTTTTTCAATTCTAGAAATTTTTATCTTTGGTGTTTTCAGCAGTCCACTTTCAACATACCAGAAATTTGATGTTTTGTAATCAAAAATAAGAGGGTCTACTATTATACTGGTACATATTTTCTTGCTAAATTGTGAGCGTTTTTTTATAAAAATGTCGGCTATGAGCAATATCAATTTAAATAGATTATTCTTTCGATATAAGTACTGGAAAGTCACTTATAATTCACTTATTTTTTATTTCTGATACATGTTTTGAGTTAGGTACTGTTGAGCATATTTGCAGAAGGTGACCACACAGTTGGTCTATCAAACTGCAGAAATTACAATGTGCAAAAAATGAACCTATTCTTGTTCTAGTTGTTGCAGTATATGTAACTGGGAGCAATAGTAAAATATTTACTCAGTGTCTTATTTCTGGAAATGCTTCTTCTTTCCTAAACTAATTAACAATTCTTTATCCATATTCAGCCAGTAATCCATTTATTTAAATTAAAATTCTAGACAATTTGAATTTTTTGTTTATTGACTGATGCTACTCTTTCTGCAAGAAATTAATTGAAGGTTTACATTGTTGTCTGAGTGGTCACCTCTAAATGACCTGTTATTTTTCAAAAGGGTTTTCAAAACTATTTTTTTAAAAGATTTGCAAGCAAATCAAATTCTTAAAACATAAGCCATCTTTGAACCAGTGTTCTTATGTGCATGATTTTTCTCTGTTGATGCTTTATTGTTCATCTTCAACTTTGTTAAAATTGATTTTGTAATACATTATTTCATTATAATAAGTCTAGGCACATTTTTAAAACCAATTTTAAGTTTAGTTAATACAAAAAGTGTTTTTAAGTAGATCCAGATAGATAATACAAAAGATTTTACGGCTCATAAATAGTTCAGAGTATAATTAAGTCACATAAATTCTTCATCCTAAAAATAATAAATTAGTTTATTTTGCTTAAGAAAGTCTCTTTTGATTTAAAATTTATTGGTTAGAGCAGCATAATAAATAAAATTGGATAATTATGGAATATGATTGTTATGTGTGTGCTACATTGATATGCATTCATTATGATTATTACATTTTACTTTCAAAAACGTACTATGGTCTGTATTTTTTAGAAAATATAGCAGTTTATAAAGGTAATAAAAATGTATCATGCATACTTTAATTTTAGAAAAAAGTCTATTTTAAATTTATTAAAGTATTTCAAAATCAACATACAGCTAACTTCTAAATACAAAAAGTTACAGTTGGAATTAGAAACTAAACACTTATATATATTTAAAAAAAAAGTCTTTTACCACTTTTCTTTATTTTTCTTTTCTAATCTATTGGTTATCAATGTCTAAATGTAAACAAATGAAACAAAACTATAAGATCTTAGCTTTTTAACAGTATTTTGTACATGTTAAAATGCTATTGACTGTTTGCTATATTTGAGTCATTTCATAAAAATGCTGATGTGGAATATGTTCTTTGGTTATTTTTTCTCCAATAAAAAGCTTGAGTTCTTTGTAATAGCTGTTAATTTTTTATATTTCAGATAAAAAAATGTTCATTAAAACTGTTTGAATACAGTCAAAGACCATTTTAACAAAAATTTCTATTGCAATAATTCCAATGTAATGAAGAATTTTTTTAAAAAAAACCTTATTTGAAAATTGTTGTAATGAATTTACAATTTGTTTTAATTAAAATGTGTTCAATTTTGAAAATTTAAAAAAATATTTTCTGCACAAAAAGGTAGGAGTATTTTGTTTGTAGAGTTTATTGATGTAGGTGAGTGAATTGAGATACAGTCTACTCCTTATTATTGGCTATCATTAAAGCAACCCTTATATTGATATAGTAAGCTTCATTTGCTATTCTATGGAAGCACCAATTTTATAAGGTTTATTAGAATGTCAAAACTAAATTGTTCGTTTCAATATAGACATTAAACTGTAAGACATGTAATTATATTTTAAATTAATTTGGGAAGTTTCTCATTTTTTTTAAGTATTACATGGCTTTATAAAAATTTGTCCAGTATTTATTATGATTAAATATTTACAACAGCTTTGTTTGCGTAGTGACCTCAATTTATTATTAAGTATTACCTCTATTTTGATATTAAGCATTGATTTGTTTTCATTTATGTTTATATTTATAAGTAATAGATTTAATTTATAAGTTTTTACTTTATATGTGCTTATTTTCTTATTCATTTCTTCTATCAATAATTAATTATTAAAAAAAATTTGCAGAATAATGATGATATGAAAAGTCGAATGGAAGTTATGATTTTAAATGTCCAGGTAAGAAGTTTTTATTAATTGGAGAGTAAAAAACAATTATTAAAAATAACTTATTAACTATAAACTATTAAATATAAATTATTAAATATTATTTTTAAAATATTTTAATCAACCATTAAAGTTATTCAAGTCCTTTTGCTTCCTTTCTTCCAATATGTTGTTTCTTTTGTTAAATCTACGTTTATTCAAACTATTTTGCTTCCTCTGTAGGCTGAATTTTGCAAAGCTCTTGAAAAGTTTGAAGATACACAAAAATTCAGAGTTGACAAATGGAGCAGACCAGAAGTAACTTTTTGTTTTATGCTTTAGAAAAAAAAACTAAAATAATGAAATGCTTTCTGAGTTTTATATTATTTTATGCTAACCAAATTTAATTTCCAATTTTTAGTCACAACTTTTTATTATATTCATTTTTAAACTTGTGTTACTTTTTATTAATAAATTTTTTTAGCAGCAAAGGTTTTCACTGACTTTTTTAGTATTTTCATTCAAATTTTTGATTTATTTAAATTGATTACTTTCTTGATTATGCCTTAGTTGATATATTGATTATCATCTTATAAAAAATTTCATCATTTTTATTTATGTAATGTTTTGCATATTTAAATTTATTCTCTTCAGTTTTCATTTTATAAAATTTATAGTAGATATGTCAAAACTTCAAGGTTTAATATATAAGATATATAAACAAAAATATACTTTTTGAATTAGTTAGATAGTACTGCATTAAACAATTTTGTATTATTTTATTTACACACAATGCTGTGTCTGTAATAAACTGCTATTTTTTAATGATATTTTTTTCTACTGATCTAAATACTTTATTAACCTTAAGGCTAATTTAGATTCTCTAATAATTATTAAATGCTAATTAATCACTTTCCAGGACAACAGTTTGGGTACCTTTAATGTATATTTAAAATTTATGTAAGATAAAGAAAAGACTGGTTTATTTTTTCTAAAATGAGGCGATGCATAATGTACTATAATTTGAAATATAATGAGAAAAGAAGTGTGTTAAAGAGTTCCAATTGTCTCTATGTTATTACAGTCAAACCCCGCTATAGTGAACCTTCAAGGGTTCATATAACCAGGAGTTCACTATATCCGTTACGCATGCAATTTAACTAATGGTTCCCAAACTCCTCCCTTTTATTACACATTATTCAAATAAATGACTGAAAAATATTATGTAGTATTAGTAAAAATGTGTTATTTTCATTACTCTTCGTCTTTCATGCAAAAAAAAAATTAGTATTTTTTAGCTGATGAGCAATAATCAGTATCAGATATGGAAACACTTCAAATAACAAATAAATGACTGAAAAATGTTATGTAGTATTAGTAAAAATGTGTTATTTTCATTACTCTTCGTCTTGCGTGCAAAAAAAAAATTAGTATTTTTTAGCTGATGAGCAATAATCAATATCAGATATGGAAACACTTCCTGACTCTCAGATAATTTTTCCTGAATTTCGGTTATTCTGCTTTTTAAATCTGTCTAATCTGCCATTCGAGCACATAAAAGTTGCCTCCTAAAATCGCTTAGCAAATTCATCGACATTTGTCCAGATATTGGAAAATTGCGGCTTCTTCGAATGGTGAACCACTTCAGTAATGCTTCTTCAACATCCTTGTGTTCTGCTTTTCTCTACTCTTTTTTGTGCCATCGAAATTTTTTTCATGAGCAGAAATAATGAATTGCCTATTTTTCCATTTGTTACAAATTGCAGATTTGGATAGTTTATATTCCCTGCAAATATCAACTTGATTGCATCCATTTTCAATTTTTCTGATTATGCCCATTTTATTATCAATGGAGAGCGTTTTACGTTTACTGGTCACCATAGTTAAATTCGAGACACTTGTTTGCAGACTTTTTAACAGAACTGAGAGCAAAAAGGAGTTGAAATGAGGGCATTATCAACACATATTAGTGTCCAACCCTTCGACCAATAATAAATAATTACTCATTCCCTCTGACAAAAAAATGCATATTGATCCCACTGACACCTTACAGGTGCATCATCATGCCTGGGTTGGAAACATTTGCTTGATTTGTTTGGGGATTGGAAAGTGAAATAAAAGAAGCAAACAGGAAAAAATGCTTATCGCTACATTCCCCTCTATAGAGGGTTTTAAACATTGGTATATGTATTTATTTTGAAGCAGAAATTACAAAATTATTACAAAAAAAAAATCAGTTGAAGACAGAAAAAAGTTCATTATATCCAATTTCTTCACTTGTTTGGTTTACTATATCCACGAAAAATAACATTATACGTTTATAGCAAGGCACGGAACCGAACATTTCGTTCACTATATCCGGGAGTTCACTATAAACCGTGTTCACTATAGCGGGGTTTGACTGTATTATTATTTTATTTTTTCTATTCATATGGGCTTTACGATGTTTGGGCTTACGATTAGATTCTCTAATAATTATTAAATGCTAAGTAATCACTTTCCAGAACAACACTTCGGGTACCTTTAATCAGAGATGATTGTGCTCCAGAAAATATCCGGATTTCCGTATTTTTCGCTAACCGTGATCCGGAAATCCAAGGTCCAGAAGTTTCAAGAAATCACCGATCACATTTATGTATAAAATTGTTTGCATATTTTATTTAAAAATATTAGAACTGGAATTGATGCTTGGCATCTCTTTCATTTGTAAATATTTCTTCTTGAACAATAATAATGTGATTAGAGATAAAGGTAAACTTATACATAATTATTCATTTAAATGATGCTGCATATGATTTATTTAGAATTTCATGTTAGGAAAATATCAATGATTTAAATTTATAAAGACATACATTTTTTGAAATGCGTCATTAATGATTTTACTCAAGTAATTTTCAGGATTTTTGAGTTGGGCTCACAATCACCCCTGTATAATGCATATTAAAATTTATGTAAGATAAAGAAAAGACTGGTTTATTTTTCTAAAATGAGGCAATGCATAATGCACTATATTTTGAAATATAATGAGAAGAGAAGATTTGATTATACGATTTTAATATTTATATTTGATTGATTCTAGGGTGGTGGAGGAATAACTTGTATCTTGGATGATGGGGATGTTTTTGAAAAAGCAGGTGTGAATATTTCTGTAGTGCATGGAATATTACCAGCTGGTGCCGTTCAACAGATGCGAGCTAGGTAAGTTAAGTTACCTGGATGACGCCCTTTTTTACAAATTAGTGTGTATTGTACATTTTATTTCTCTGTTCAAGTTATCTTTGTTTACAGTTTATGGGAACTATAAGTTAAGATAACTTTAGGGATGCATTAATGAAGATAACTTTAAGAATATGAGTTAAGATAAATCTGGGGAAGCATAAATTAAGTGTTTTAGTTCAACTCTAATTGTTTCTGTGAGTGTTGTACAATTTTTAAGGCTAATTTTTTTTATGGTTATGGAATGGCTAATTAGATGTTATATTTTACTTTTGTTACTATAATTTTTGTTTTCCTTGAGTTTTGTATGTTCAGTTATATAAGTGTCTGAAACTAAAGCAAAAAGCATTTAATTTTGTTGAAAGTAATTTGTTTGTATTCTTTTCAGGGGTAAAAAGTTTGCAAATAGTGATAAGCTCCCTTTCTTTGCTGCTGGAGTTAGCTCTGTTATACATCCAGTATAAACAACTTTTATTTTTTAAATTTTGAATTTTATTTTCTTCAAAACAAATTAATACAGATTTTCTTATTCTTTTCAGAGAAATCCAAATGTGCCAACCATACACTTTAATTATCGTTATTTTGAAGTGAGCAATGGAGATGGAACAACCACCTGGTGGTTTGGTGGGGGAACTGATATGACACCGTATATTTTGGATGAAGATGATTGTCGTCATTTCCATAAAACTTTGAAATCATGCTGTGATAAACACGATAAGTCATATTATAGTCGCTTTAAAAAGTGGTGTGATGAATACTTTTTCATTAAGCATAGAGGTATGTGTGCTTACAATTGTAACTCCATAGTTTTTATTATTATTATTCTTGCTTTCTTTTTGAAATTTTTTTATCTTTTGCTTATCCTATTAAAAAATTAATATTGTTTGCATTTAAAAATCCCAATTACATTTAGCTACATTACATTATATAGCTACATTATTATATGTTTGTTATTGATTTTTATGGTTAATTTTTATTTACTTTTGATACTCCAAGTTATTTTTTTCTTCAAATTTTTAAACTAATATACATTGATTTCATAAAGTTTACATTTAAGTATTTGTGAAATGTAATTGAGGAATAACTATAAGAAATCATTACCATTCAAATAATTTTTAATTAATAAACTAGAATCTGTTAATCAAATTTAAATATCTCATGGCATAAAATATGACAAAATGGGTAGCATTATTTAAAAGCAATAAAAAGTTGATAAATTCAAATAATTATAAATTTAAGGTAAATATTGATTTAAATTGAATATTATGAAATGCTTGCCTAAAATTTATTAAAAAAAAATATTACATTTTCTTATTTCTGCTTAGCTGAATAATTCTATTCAGATTCTTTTGATTGAAATTTCTTCAGTCTTTTTTTACTATATTTAGTTAATTTTTTTATAAATTAGAATATTTGTATCAATGATAAATCGTCATATCTTTTATTTTATTTGCCATGGAGTTCCAAATGAGTATCTGATGATTAAATAGGTATATTTTAGAAGTCAATATTCTAGATTTTTTTGAAAAATTCTTTTTAAATTTTTATTCCCTTTTTTAAAATAATTTAATTATTGATATAATTAACTGATTTTTTTATTTACAGCTGTGAAAATTTGATATAATGTTTAAATGTTTGAAAACTAAATCCGAACACTTATTTTAAAAAATATTTATGTTGTTGCTTTCTTCCCTCAAGATCAAAATTTCTGGATAATTTACTAAAAAAAAGAAATATTAATAAATAAATGAATAAAATAAAATAAAATTAAAGTTAATAAAACTTTCTTGTTTTACCTCACACTGAAATTTAAGAAAATAATTCTTCTGTGAAATTCATAATTTTATACATCTAAATAAATATTAAATAATGTTGATAGTTTTACTTAACTTTCTTGTTTACTAAAGCAAATAATTATAAAATATTTGTTATTAAATGTTTTTTAAAACTATAAAATTAAAGTTCTTATGTAGTAATTACTTCGTAAAATGTTCATAAAAATTACTTATTAATGACTGAAAGTTTTTTAGTTACTTTTCCTGAATATTTTCAAATGAATTTCCATTTGTTTTCAATGTTTCATAATTAATTAATCTAGATCTTAATTAAAATTTTTTTAACCTTTCTTCCATTTTTTGCACTTTTAACCATTGCATTTTCAGAAATTAAATATATAGCTATTCACTTTATTTATAGTGTATTGACACTATTATTAAAAAATAATTTTTTACTATAAATGTATTATTCATTTTTGTTAAATTTTGTTTTATATGTATGTACAAGTGCATTGTATATCTGTTATTTAGAAATTAAAGTTTAACATCAATGTTTTTCAAAAGTATTTTTGTAATATTTGTCATTCCCTTTTCAATAATTGATGTACCAAGTGAAAAAAAAATCATAACATATTAATAACTTTTGACCTAATGATAAGATTTTCACAGAATAAGATGCAATATTTATGGTCGGTTTCAGAGCTAGCGTTAAATATGCTAACTAAATTCTGCAGACACTATTCTAAGCTGCAAAATTAAACTGGATACCAGAAATAGCAGTGGAGACTGCAGTTTATTAAAGCATCTGCAACTTTATCTCAAATGTTTTGAAAAAAATTGACTAAAAATGACTGAGCCTTTTTTAAAACATCTCTAAACTTTTTCCTTATCAAAATTCTTAATCAGAGTTGAGAGAATCGTGCAGAGAGCAAAAAGTAAATAAAGCTTTTTTTCCTTCTGTTAGTTGATTACGGACGGATTTATTTTGCTTTTTTTGTTAATATCGCCACTCATTCAAATTAAGTTTTTGTCCCATTAAATTTTTATATATAATTTTTAAGTATCTTTGCAAATTTTGCTACTTATCTGATGAGCTAAATTTTTACAATACTAATCTCTATCTGATTGTGTTAGGGGTTGCAGATAAATTTGAATTTATAAAGATTAGACTGCAAATTTACTGCTACCATGTATTCTGCTACAGGGAACTCAAGAATGGGCTTTCCCTGAACAAAAATAACTTTTCATGATAGATTTGAATTTTTTAGTCTCAAAATGCAGGGGGTTACTATAATCTGGATGATACAGTTCCAATAGATCTCTAGTCAGAATATTGAGTTTTCATTCTGTGTATTTTCCTATGTCTCTGAAACTATTTAAGCTAATTCTTGAAATAATTTCATGCAAAATATGATTTTTCAAGCATCTTGAATTTGAGTAATGATAAATAATTATTTTTGGATTTATACTTGTTTTACAATTTATGCAAAAATTTTTGGATTTTACTGAACAGCCCCAGAGCTATGGATAATACCAACTAAATTTACTAAAAGTTAATTGACATGAAAGTATTCAAATTTTCAATAGTTCTTCTGACTTATTGGGGACATATTTTCTATATTTTGTTGGTCTTGAAATCAGCCATATCATTCAGGAATCAATTCTTAGAGAAACTACATTTTTGTGTCACTTAAAATATTGTCTGTATAAACTGATTATCATAATTAAGGTTTGCTTCCCATTTTGATTGGATCTTGATGGTAGGAAGGACTAATCTTATGCACCAATCTGGAAAATGGACAATTATAAGTGTTATGTTGTAATTAAATAACTTGATTAAAAAGAGGTTTTTAGTATTTTAGCTTATTATTTCTTTTTTGAAAAAGATAAAATTAATGCTGAAAGGTCTAAAGTATATGAAAATTTTTCGAAACATTTTTCATTAGAAATATTTTGAAATTATTTTTCATATTTTGAATAAATTATTTACTATCGGTATGGAAATAACTTATTAAGTGATTCAATGTGCTATTTTTTTATTATAATAGTGATATGTAATGTTATGCTTGGTATATGATAATAATGCTAAATATTTAACTTTTATATTAGATGCGCCTTGTATCTGTTTTCAGATCTGTTTACACGTTGGCTGTTTTTCCACTCGGAAAATCAATTTTCCCTATGTTATTCAATGTAGAAACTGTTTCTAACAAAAAATTTTGTGCAAAGTTCTACATAAGTATTTTTTTCCAGGCTTTCATCACTGTTAAACAAAAATGCTTGAAATTTGTAATTGTTTTTCTCAAACTCAGATTTTTCCCCCTTTATATTATTCAATGAAAAATTTGTGTTTGCCGAGGAAATTTTTCTTTGAAATTGCCAAAGTAGCAGAATAAATAAGAATAAGTAGTGTATTTAAACAAACAATTTATCATTGAATAAAAAAGTAAATAGTGTAATAATAATTACATATTAAAGTACTTGGTGCAAAAAAATTTATTTCCCAACCATGGTTTGCATTTTGTACAAAATGAAATTTGAAGCAATTTGTCATACTAATTTTTTATATTTTGCAGGAGAATGTAGGGGTGTTGGGGGAATATTTTTTGATGACCTGGATACTCCAGATCAAGAAAGCTGCTTCAAATTTATTTCTGTAAGTTTCTTTCTAAAGTTTTGAGTACTGTTTTGATCTTAAAATATTGAAAGTATTAACTTGCTTTTCAATAAATGTTAACTTTTTATTGTTTTTGCAAATTTTTGAAATTAGTATGAAATATTTATAAAATTTTTTTCACAATAATTATCTAATACAGTCAATTCGCTATAACTCGAAGTACGATAACTCGAATATTACTATAACTCGATTTTTTTATGAGGTCCCGACCCTTTTATCTTCAATTTCATGTTAATTATTCTTGATTACTCGAATTTTACTACCTTTAACTCGATTTTTTTTTGGATCTTTTAAAGCAAGGAAAAAAACCTAGGAGCTGATATCTTGCCCCTTCCTTTGCAACACACACACAATGTCTTTCGCACTCTTCATGGAAAAGGTAAAGCTGTCCCTCTTGAAGTATGTGAACAGTGGTTAAATGAAGCGTTACCAAATTTACTTCAAGGATACAGTTAAAATGATGTTTTCAATATTGATGAAATGGGTTTATTTTTTNAGGGAGAAATTCCCAGCGCAGGTTCAGGGCCCCAGAAAATTGCATTAGAGCCAGCCCGTGCTGCTTCGTCAGCTAGCTCATTTCCACCGATACCCATATGTCCTGGTACCCAATGCAGGGATACCTTGTTATGAGTGGACAGGTCACAGAGGACCGAGAAGCATTCCCACACTAACAAAGAGGTGAATTTACACCTTGACAGTGATAGGAGAGCAGCCTGACTGTCAGAACAGATGCGGATAGTCGTATTTTGATATCCTTTGTCTATGCATAACTTGCAGCACAAGATAATGGCATAGACCTCAGCCTGAAAAACGGTGGCATAATTTCCCAGGGGAAAGTGAAGTTTGGTACCATCATTGGAGCAGTAAATTCCTGCTCCTGATTTGGCACCAATCTTTGACCCATCAGTGTACCATATCAGGCATTTGCCTTTAAGCCACCGAGGAGAATTGAACCATTCATCTCTAGTAGGAAAATGGATCTTGAAGGGCTTGTGAAAAGCATATCTTAGTGACATAAAATCACTAGGCATAATAAAAGAGGATAAATCCTTCACTTGTGAAACAAGATGTCCCCATGACAAGTGTTTGGAATTCTCTTTCCATAGGCCAAGGTACATAAGACGCTTTACGCCTGTCTGAGCTTCAACTTCAATGCGTAAGTTCAATGGAAGAAGCCCAAGTAAGCTCTCTAGAGCAGCTGTAGGAGTGGTCCTGAGACAGCCTGACAGGGCTACACAGACCATTCTTTGTAGTCTGTTAAGATTAGACCTTGCGGAGCTCAATCTAGTCCTTGACCACCAGACGATTGCGCCATAAGTGATGATAGGACTAATAATCATTGAGTTTATCCAGTAGACTATTTTGGGGGACAGTCCCCATGTTCTACCAATAGCATTTCTTCAAGACCAGAAAATTTTTCTGGCCCTGTTGGTGCAGTAATACACTTACTAATACACTAATGTCTAATACACTTACATGGGTGCTGTGGATATGCTAATTTGCCCCTAACTATTTTGCTTGGTTTATTTCTGCATGCATAAAAAATAGGCAATGTCGTTTGCCTACCAAGTTTCTTAATCAGATGTGAATATAAAGTGTTTCATAATTATTTCTTGTATGGAGTAATAAGAGTTATTTAATTTTTTTGCAGCATTAAGTTAAATAATAATATCAAATCTCATTATAAAAAATTTTCATCGACAATAAAAAATTGTTATAAATTTCAATTAATATTCATTCTGATACTACTCTGAATGAAAATTTTCTTTATGAGTTAATGTTCTATTTTATGATAAGCGTAACACTTTATTTCACTAGCATATTTAAAACCTGTTTGTTGAGCATATGTTAATATGCTATGGCTAGCTTTGCCGTGAGCATATATGTTTGGAAGAAAATATTTTGCTTAAGATTAAGTTTAAAACTATTACTAAAGCTATTTTTAAATTTGAAATCTTCTTACTATATTGTACAAATAACTTGGAACAAAATGAAAAAAAAATGTCCTTTTTCTAAATTGAACCTTTGGTTATATAAAGTTCATATTTATATCATCCAGTCCATCGTCGTATCATTAACGAGTAACATTATATTTATGACTGTTGAGGCTATGTGATAGCATCAATCTACATTCAAATATGATTTTATTTGGATGTAAATTGATGCTTTATTTAAACTGATGAAGGCAGCTTATCTTCCTTTTGTAGTTAAGAGCTTTTATAAGAGGTTTAGGTATTGAGTACATTGATAAGTACATGCATTCTAAATTTTTTTTACAGTGAAACCAAATTTTAATAGCATTTATTTTAGTCATCCAGTCTATCTTACCTAGCAAATTTTTAATATACAGTCTATTCTTTTCAGTTCGGCTCCCATTAGTCCGATTCTTAGTCCGCTACATTAAGTTCCATTCGCTATTCCTTAAATATTATGTTATTTTAACGGCCGTTAGAACGTCTGTTACAGAACCATTCATTCTAATATAGCAATCAAAACTTTGTTTAATTTTTTTTATTCCCAGGAAATCACTTTGAAAGCAGGTGTTAGACATTTTTGCACTTTCAACATTGATATTTTTTTTACTGACAATGAGTCTATCAGTGACAAAAGTCTTCAGAAAACGATTAAAGCCTCTATTTCTTTTGATGTTGTCGCTCAATAAACATGAGACATTTTGAATTCTTTATTGTGAGTGATAGGACCACCTATTCTAAACCTAGGAGGTCCTAGGCATAATCTGTAGTTCAAAGAATTGTGAAATATGGATTACTTATCATTATTGAGAATTAAGCATTTATTGCAATGTCATTTAGAAATCAGAGTTTCCTGTATAATCGTCAAACTTTTTTTTTCAATGGCTTCAATTTCATGTGTCACATTTTTCTTGTTTAAAAATTGTATTCACTCTTTTAGTTAGTTTGTTTGAGTTAAAACACATTTTATTATTTGCATTCTTATTTATATTAGTTTTGCTAATTTTCTGGATGTATGTTATTTAACAAAAATGTCTACTTTTAACTGGTGTAATGCATATAGTGGAAATAATTTTCTTTTAAAGGAAGTGGGTAGAATAATAACAGACATTAACACATTTTATCTGCAATTATTAAGAATCTTGATGTGTTTTCTGAAGGGAGAGCATGTGATTAGAATATTTTGTTGTAAATTGTTCTGATTCCATGACATCATTCTCATGAAGCAAAATTTAGAAAAAGCCCTGAATGACTGACTAAAGTTTATGCGCAGTATTAAAATATGTGATTTAAAAAATTGAAATCTATTTTCAACCCTTAATGAACTATTTTAAATAATACTTTTGCTTTATTGATATAAAAAATTGATTACTGGTCAATTTCATAATTCTATTTAAAGTGTGGCATGTTTTTGTCAAAATAAGTCCTGTATTTGTGAAATATAAGTAATATTTGCACAAATTTTATGTATTCATTGCATAGCGATCTTTCCTTACAATGTCTAGTTTTGTTTGGACCACAGAAATCATTATATTGAGCGTCATTGACTTTTTTACAAGGTCTAAAATGGATTTAGGCTAGAAGAATTCTCGTATAAATCAAGCATCATTATTTTGAATTTTCAGTATGAATCTTTTTACTACTTTTGAACAGTGAAAAGAGACCAAATCATGGGCAAATTTTACATAAATTTTTGTATGAATGGAATAATCCCACTTGATTAAATTCATCTGGCCTCAGAATAAAAACTAGGCTTACAGCACCGTCTGTTGAAAAAATAAAACCATATACATTTGTATCAGGTTTTGTTTCTAATACAACTGTAAAAAAATTAACCTGTCGTAATTAATTTTTACTTTTATAGCATTATATAAATCAGAATTTTATGGCATGTTGTTGTCCTGTTCATCTTACCTAAACAAGATATCAGGTTGTGTTTCTAATACAACTAGAAAAAAATTAACCTGTCCCAATTAATTTGTACTTTTATAGCATTATATAAACCAGACTTTTATAGCATGTTGTTGTTCTGTCCATCTTACCTAAACAATTTTCAAATTATCTTAGTAGTTCTCAATTGAATTTAAGCCTGATGAAGCCCATGCAAATCTATCATCATTACTTTGATTTTCCGCTATGAATCTCTTGACTACTTTTGAACTATGGCAAGAGGCCAAAACTTGGTCAAATTTCACTCAAACGTTGGCATGAATGGAATATTCCTACTTGATTAAATTCATCTTGCCTCAGAACAAAAACTAGGCTTACAGGACCATTTGTTGGGGGAAAAAAACCTTAACAATTGTTTCAGGTTAACTTATCCTAAATAAATTATCCTACAGATTATATCCTTAACTTATCCTAAAATTAACTTATCCTAATTAATTAGTGAGAGTTTTTCACTTCAGAAATCAGAATTTTTTTCCTAATAATGATTATGATTTACAAATATATTTATTTCTGATTTCTCTTTTCTATGTAGTTGTGAAAGTGCAGAATAAAACTGGATAAAAAACTATTATTTATCTCATTATATTACTTAATCAGCCAATATGCTGCTGGTAAAAAAATTAGAAATTATCTCTATGAATGAAGTTTTAAAAACTTGAAGCCGTTTAAATTGTATTTTCAGTTAAATAAATAATTAACTCAAATTCACTAACATTTGTATAAAATTATTGAATTAAGTTGGTCTGAACAATTTGTTTGTTTTTAATATTATGAAATAACAATGCAGTAGTTTTTGCTCTATTATATTTTGTACAATTTTTATATAATCATATTGTTCTGATTATTGTATTGTTTTTTTACTTTACGTTAGATTATTTAAACTATTTTATTTGGAAAAAAGAAGAAACATTTTATAATTAGGAGGCATGTTGAATTCCATGGTTTATGATTTTTTTTTTTTTGTAAATCTTAATGCAAATTTTATACATAAGTTTTTTAAGAAAAAGTCTACTCATAAATATCTACTAAATGTCTTATCGTTTATAATAGAACGTTAATTTTTTTTTCTTTTTTAGGTTTTTCATTGCTGTTATCTATAAAATGTATAAATATTTTTTTTGTTGAAAGAAACATACTATACATTGTTGTGTTCTTTTCGAAAACTAAGATTTAATAATTAAGAGTGTAAATATTGAGTTAATTTTGTTCATGAAATGTACTTATCTGTAATTATTAGTAATCTTTTTCATGATTTTTTGATCTACTTCTATTGATAAATTCTTTTGAAGATTCATTCATCTTTAATTAACTTTTTTTTAGTTTTTTTACAGAGATAATAGCGAACTGTAATATTCACATTTAATTGTGACTATAAAGTAGTCAATCAGAAATAATAGTATTTTCTCTGTGATCAAAGTTGGTATCATTTCGGGCTTTTTATAATAATTCAACTTTACATTAAACAAAATTATAAAAATATTTGTATCATAGAACTGGTTAATTAGGCTAAATTAGTTCAGTAATAGATAATAGCTAGAATTTCTAATGGTATTTTATTTTCATTTTTCTTATTGATCATACATTTATAATGCATATTATACTATTATATCATATATAATGTTAACTAATTATTTTTTATTATGTATTTTTAATGCACATATATTAAATTGTTTTGTTCATTTAGACCTGTGCTCAAAATGTGATTCCTAGCTATTTACCAATTGTTCAGAAGAACAAAGATAAGGGTTATTCCTATGCAGATAGACAATGGCAATTAATAAGAAGGGGAAGGTAAGTTTTTAAAAAAACATTTTGTACCTTTTTTTAATTAATTATAATTATTTTCTACTTAATTTTTTTATATTCTATGATTTCAAACAATTGTTTTTATATTGTATAAAATCAATGGTTTTTAAATACTATTTTGAATTAATTTACATGATCTAAGTTTTTTATTATTCTTGATGAAAATTTAACTGGAGCATATTGGAGGAAAAATTTTCTAATTGTTTAATTTGTTGTTATTTTTTTTAATGTTATTCAATTAATTAAAAAAAGCATTCAGTATGAGAAATTTGCATAATTAAGGCTTTCAAATTAATGCAATGAAGCCATACTTTAAATCTAAGTCAAAAAATAGGTAAATATAATAGTGATTAAAATAGAAAATACACTGTAGATCTCTGAAACCTTATTTTTACTGCTTACAACCATATTAAAAAACTGTTATATTTAAAAATTTAACTTATTTTAGTTGAGGCTTTTAAATTACAAAATTATCGATTGATCAGTAAAGATGGGGAATAAAATATTCCAGACTTTTCTTTTCAAGCAGCTTCTCATATAGTATCTTGGAGAGAATTCACTGTTCATTGTTATTCTTTGAGAAATATTGAAAGAATTCCATTGTTCTTATATTTTATACAGCTAATCTAGGTTTATGATAATTTAATAAAGGTAACATTAATATTGGTGAGTAATAGCTTGAGAAAGTGCCAAAAATAACATTGTTGATTAATTTTTCGTTCATTTATGTTGAAATTTGTAGTTTAATTGTTATGTTTATTTTAATAAAATCTTCATATAAGTGACTGGACAATGTTTCAATTCGTAGTGATTTGATTATTTTTAGATATGTGGAATTCAATTTAATCTATGATAGAGGAACTAAATTTGGTTTAATGACTCCAGGAGCCAGATATGAAAGTATTCTTATGTCTTTGCCATCTATTGCTGTAAGTTACTTTGTATAATAGTTTTCTTTGATGAATAATATATTCGTTCATTTATTTTTATTAAATTTCAATTATAACATTATGTTACAAGCATGAATTAAAAAGTTGTGTGTATTTTTAAAAAAATGATGTTACATATGTTTACAAAAAAATTATTTTCTTGTTGATTTTTATAAAATATTTATTGATTGGATATTTTTACTTTCAAGGTGTTACAAAAATAGGAAATGAGAATCAATTGTTAATTTTTAAATGCTATTTATTATCATAAAGATAAATTATTATTCTAGTTCATATCACATAAGACATAAAATTATGTATAAAGTATGTATTTTTATGTATTCTTATGTACTTAAAAATATAATGCTCACATGTTTATACTGTTGAAAAGTATAATTTTCGCATGATTTGATAGTCATAGTTTCTAAAAAGTCCAGTGTGTAGTTTTAAGACAAAAATGCTGAAAAGAATATAACTTTCTCCTTTCTAACTGAAGTAATTTTTTTAAATAATTTTATTGATATTTTTTTTGACTCATTACAAAAAGTACTTGCTAAGCATCCAAGTGGGATTTTTGTTTCACTTAATATTTTATTGTTTTTCAAAAGTAAATTAGTGTAAAGCATTTGTTATTACATTGACAGAATTTTTTTTTTTTGATTTATTATTCATACTTAATTGATCTAATGATTTTTGAGGAGTAATACGTTTAAGTTGCATACCTCAGACTAAAAGATATTTTTAGTTGTCCTGAAGCTATACAAGCATGTGTATGACTATTTTTTTATTTATTTATTATTATTTTTTTGAAGTTTAAAAAACAAGTATTTTAACTTGATAGTGTTACCATTTCTGTAAGATTTCTTTTTGATAAATGTAGCCTGATGTATGCAAATAAATAAAATAAAAATTTAAAAAAGTGCAGAAACAAATTAATAAAAAGCAGAAATCTTTTACAAAATAATTCTTTTTATCATATATTTATTGTATCAACTTTGTGTTAAATCATATTAAAATATCAGCCTGGTTAATTTTATTTAAATTTATTTGTTAGTATAATGTTTCTTCTGACTTGAAGCTAGACTGTTACCCACCATGCCAAAAATAAAGTATATATAAAAAATAAAATATGTAAAATTAGTTTTCTTGTACACAATAAGAACAACACTTATTTTCAAATTAATGCTAATGTAATAACTAATAACTAGTGTCAAAAAGTTGGAGTTTAATAAAAGTTACGGATTAACAAAATAATTAAAAATAAAAAATTGAATTATTAAACATATTAACAGTTTATGAGCTTTTCTAATTTATTCATCTTGATTTTAAACTTAATAGGATCATTGGCACAAAATGTATTGTTTTGCTACCCCATATGATGAACATTGTTTGTTCTTACGGCATGATTGTAAAAACAAAAATTGCTCTATTTTCTATTGACTCGGCAATTTGTTTACTTAATTTGCACATAAAGATTTTGTTTGAATTCTTAACCCTTTGAGTGTTAGCTTTTCACAAACTTTAAGCTACATGTTACCTTATATCAAAAACTGGTTTTTCCTCATTTGTTCAATAAGAGTTTCAATACTTGGAAGGTTAAACTTCTGTTTTCTTCAAACATAGACGAAGTTAATATAGTTGAGCACACTTATGATGAAAAAACCAAGCATTTTGCTTGTTAAATCAGAGTGCTCATTAAATCCAAGTTGGTCGAAATTATCAGAAATTACATTATCAAAAATTTTTATTTAAGAACCACTTATTTTACACCACATTAATTAATTAAAATAAAACTTGAATTTTTTGTGATTGAGCCTTGTCAATTGTTAGTAGGTTTAATACTAATAGGGCAAAATATCTTATTAACACCAAAAATTTTGCAATTTCTTGGCTAACTCTATGTTTTCAGGGGTAGAGGATCGTATCATTGTCATTTTTCTTTCACAAATATTTGACTAGGAACAAGCACATGAGAAAAAGCAGTGATAAAATCTGTTCAATAGTTTGCATAGCAACATTATCTGCTATTACAATTGCCAACTACTCATAATTTCATATCAACCATTGTCACTCTTTTGCTCTGTAACTTCAATTTGAATTTTCTTGGAATGACTTATGATGTGAACTTCACATTGTTATTTTTTATTGCTAACCTGCATACTGGTCAAAAGAGTGTTTTTAAAACTGTTTTAAGAGAAGGGAATTTCCGGCTATTGACAAATACTTTTTTTTCCTTGCTACTTCAATAAAATAATTTTAAACACGTTTATGTAAAATTCCTCGTTAATTTCTATTTATGTTTGTAATGACAACATTTTATCAATACTTTTTAAAATTGAACCAACCATTAAATAAAAATATAATCATTCAGTAAGGGATCTTGTTAAATTACAGCCCATAATAAATGATCTTGACTAAAATAGAAAGCTTATAATTATGTTTTATTTCAAAATTCTTAATTTGCCAAATCTGTTATAATTTAAACTTCACTTATTTATGTATGTTTTTAAATTTATATAACTTTTTGTAAAAAAAAAAGGGAGGAAAAAAAAACTAGTTTTTAAGCGTGACAAATCATAATTACGGAATCAAATTTATATTTAAAAATAATAACAGAATTATATTGAAACTATTAATTTTCATTTAAGTTCAAAGCAAGATTATGAAAATTGTGTAAACGATAATACAGTCAATCTTTGTTCTAAAAAATTAATATATAATATTTCAAAATATACTTTGATGATTATTGTGGAGTAGCAATGTTACTATACAATAAATGCTACTGTTGAGAATGTGCTTAGTTTGTGTCACTTCAGGTAGGGTTGCATTGTTAATGCTTAAGTTTTGAAGTAAATAAATTTTTGACAAAAATATAATTTTAGCTTTATTGTGCGAAAACTAATTTTTATTAAAAGTTTTTTTTTGATGTAATAATTTACTTAACTAAATTAAATTTTTCTGATTCAATTATAATTCTGAAGAAGAAATAGCGTCAAAGTTTTTTTGTTTGTCTTTATTTGAGCGCTAGTGTAGTAAGATTGCCATAAATTTTGAATGTTGAAAATTGATTTATTTATTTTTGTTTCGTATGGGTGTTTTTCAAAGCTCTTCTTTTAAGGAAAAATTTAGAAAAAAAGATCATATTTTCTTGTTTGAAACTGAATTGCAAAGAGAATCAAGAAAATATTTACTCTTGTTATTAAATATGACCATCATATTGAAGCTCTTATCCATCACCTAAATAAAATTAATTTGTTTTTGTGGACTCCTAAAATCATGTGGTTTTTTTATTTATTCCAAGATCATTTTGACAATGTCATTTTTACTGTGTTTTAGCTTATATTTTTATGAATCAATGAGTTCAAAAATCAGTCATCTTCAACAAAACTAGTTTTACAGGAAAGAAAAAAACTGAATACCTAAGTACCAGTTTCATACAGAGAGTTATTATTATTTTTTAATAACAAAGTATGACTGGTTACAAAATATTCTATTTCAATTGTGCTATAACATCGCTTAATTTTTTAAATTTAAAAACTAGTTAGAACTTTCAGATCACAGGTTTTCTTACAAAACCTTAAAACAAATACTATACATTATTTTTTACTAGCAAAAATATTAATAATTGTTCTTTAGAAATGAAAGAAAGACTTTATTGAAGTCTTAGACAACATATTCATAGATATTTATGTAGATTCAGATATCTTTTGGATTGTGTCTAAATGTACTGGGTCACTTACAAGTTTCTTCATAGAAAGACTAAAACTCATTTGATTTGTATTGTAAAAACTTTTTTGATGTTAGTAATTTTCTTGTGGTTTATGGCAACTTTTCCGGAATCTGCATCCTTAACTGATTATGCTGCCACTTTTAGGATGTTTTTTTCATACAGAGTAAATATTAATTTACATAAACCACCAATGAATACTTCAACTTCACCAGATGCTGTGCTTTTGAAAGTAAAATTGCTGTAATGTGACCCCTGAAATTGTTGTGTTTCCTTTCTTGCTTTTCCATAAGAGCTTTTTGATAACATATTTTTCTTATAATGGCTTTTGAAATCAGGTATCATATTATTTGTAGTTACCTCCTTTACAGTTCATAATTACACTTATCCCTTTTTATTATCATGCATATACCATCTGAAGAATTACCATCTGAATCACTCATTGTGTGATAAAAAGCATAAACAAAATAACAAGCATAAATTAAATAATTAATTGTTAGGCTATGGGAACAATTTTATAAGCATTAATGGTGTATTTCCAAGTTTTTACAAGAAAAGGTCATCTCCATGATATGGCATGCTTTTGAACTAAATCGATATTTTACTGTACAAAATATTCTGTAGCAAGAAAGAGTAAATTAACTTTTATACCCTAACTACGTCAACTAAACTTAAAATGCAAGAATATCAATCTTGAAAAAAAGTGATGACTGGTTTTCAGACTCATTGACTCAAATGTATTTTGGATTTGTAATGTATGACTTTTTATTTCAGAGTGTATGAATTAATAAAACTATGATTTTTTTCCTTTTTTTTTTTTTTTTTAGAAATGGCAGTATTGTCATAGTCCTGCTCCAAACTCAAAAGAAGCAAAATTATTAGAAGTTCTGAAAAACCCGCGTGATTGGGCATGATAAATAATTCAAACTTTATTAAATAGTAAAATTGAAGTTAGTTTGAAATTGAAGTTACATATGTTTTGTAAAATAGGAACATTGTAAATATGATTTAGTTGCATCTATGAGAAAAATTTGTTATTTTAATAGAAAATTTGTTATTGTACTTAAATATAATTATGACTGAGTTTGTAAAGATGAACTTTTTGTATTGTTTTCTAAAGCAAAATTTGTTATAAAGAACTATATTTATGATTATGTTGTTTTTTGATATTATTTTTTTCATAGATTGGATTTTTACTTTTTATTTAAATTAATGCTTCCTGCACTGTGCCTAAATTAATACTGCAATGCAGTTTTTTCAAAATGAAAATAATTACATCCTCTTGTTTTCATTATATACACATACACTTTAACAGGACAATAAATTAAGAGTTTAAAATTTATTAATTAATAAAAATGATTAGTTTGTTTAAAACATGAAATTTAATTAACACATTCATGTCCGCAAAAGTGCTTTCTAAAATTGTACCAGTTTTACAAAGCAAAATATATTAATACAACTGTGTAAAAAGTAGCAATAAAAAAATGAGATTGAGTTTTTCAATAACATTATCTAATCAATTAAAAACAATGCCAAAAATATAAAAGAATATATACAACGAATAAAAAGTGAAGAGACAGAAGAAATGTTGCTTTTAGGAGTATCGTAAATAAATGGTTTGAAAAACTGTAACTGTGTCGTAAAGTTAGAAAGTATAAATTTAATGCATAATATAGCGTAGTAAGAAACATTATTTTCACTAAAATGTATCTTGTTCTTTAGACATGTTTGACCTCTTATAAATTTAAAAATTTATTTCTGTGATTTATTTTCAATAAAATAATTATTACAAAAGAGCGCAAACGAAATTTTTGTTTTTAATCACATTGTTTTTTTTCTTTTCTTTAGTCTACATAGCACAAAGTATACCCTTTCCTTTGTTGGAAAATAATAAAGATATATATGTTTAACAATTTCCTCTTGAATTTCAAAGTTATTTCACTTATAATAAAACATTGCTAATTGCATATCATTGTTTATAAAAAAGTAGTTTTTGCATAATTTGAAATCTCACAGAGAGTATTTGCAAGTTTATAGTAAGTAATATAGTAAGTTTATAGTAAGGAATTACTGCAAATTTAATAGTTCTGCAATTTAAAATTTTGCATTTCAGGTCCATTTTTTGTATGTTGATTATCTGATTTTGTGTATTATCCTTATCTGATTCTTGTAAACTAAAGAGTTTTTTTAAACTTTTTTTTAAAGTTTTCCTTAAAGCCTTGTTTTCTTACTATCAAATAAATAAGATATATTTACCCAATTTTAATTTACCCCATAAGGTATATTTACCCCAACCCAATTTTTTTTCAAGCTATATAGTATGCTTTCAAAAATAAGTTTTTAAGTGAAGACAAGACTGGGTCTGGTAATACAAATTGCTTGCAGATTCGCTCAATGATCTCTATCTTGATAAGTGTTTTTCTCAGAAGTTCAAGAATGATTCATTTCTATAACCTACTATAGAATTTTGCATTAGTCTATTATGATAGAAAAAAATGGCTTCTATAAATGAAGCAAAAACTTATATTTTCCATAAGTTGGAAAATAATTATTGAATGATTTTAAATTGAGAATTCAAACCGTTCTTATCCTACATAAAAAATAATAAGTTATTACGCAAAAGATATTTTTAATAAATATCTGTCAGGCATTATTTGTATTGTCATTGATCAAATGCTGACATTATTTTATAATTATTTATTTATAGCAATGTACGAATGATGAATTTTTATCTTGCTAAACTAAAAAAATACTAAACTAAATTCAGTGGTGCAATAGCCCATTGAGGTCCATAGNCTTCACTGGTTGGTTTACCCTAATATAAAATATTCTGTCAGCTGACTCAAAAATATTTTTGGGAGTGAAATAAAAATATTCTAAATAGCTTTAAAAAAATCTGAGGTTCATTGTTTTCTCCTTGTTACTTTAACAATTGAAACTTAATGGTTTGTATTTTTTGCCAAAATATTTCCGAAATAGTTGATGTTATAGCAAAAACAAATTTTTCAATAATTGGTCCAATTCTGATTTCATAGTGATGCCAAAAGCTTCATTAATACATACACCATTCTACAATTAATTTTTGAACTATTCAAAATGTATTCTTCTATCAAACCTTCTTTATGAATATTTGTTATAAAGTGAAGTTTGATTTGGTGAAAATTTATGTTTTAAGGAATAATAAGTTTCTTTTCTTATTATTATTAGTGTTTCTTTTTCAAATCTTTTATTACCTGATATAACAATGATACAAATTTTACTTCATATGCATTTCTAATGGTTTACTCTGTGTGCGTGTTATCTGCAAGTCTTAACCCTTTGATGCAAATGGGATACCAGTGTTACTTTTGTAGGATATTTTACTGACGCTCCAGTTACAAGCAAAAATATATTTTAGTATTTTTTAATTATAAAAAGCAGTTTAATAGTTACTAAAAAATCTGTTGTACTAAAATATAAAGTACCAAAAATGGAAGTCTGAAAGAAATTTTTTTCATCTATATTAAGAAATTTATCAGTAATTGATTTTTGTAAATTAAAGAAGTTTCACTGATGAATAATTTGTATTTCTCAGATCTAAATAACTGCAAATTTGAAAAATAATTGTTTGGAAGATTTTATCTTTAATACAGAAAAAGACACTGGTGTTGTTACATGTTGTATTTCACAACCATAAATTATTAAAATGCTAACTATAATATTTTCCACTTATTTTGACCAAGTTAATACAAAATAATGAAAAAAGTATGTAAAATATGTTTAATAAAAATTCTGTGTCATAGGGTTAATGATTTTTCGTGCTTTATTGCAGCTTTTATACTGCTTTTGCTCATATCTTCTTCTGTTACATCGGGTATCTTTTGCTTTTTTTTAAAAAAATAAGTTAAACCATTCTGTCTTTACTTTACATATAGTAGTATGAATAAAATAAGCATTTGTGAAAATGGTTGCAAAAATATGTTTAAAATGAAGTTTATGCTAATTTATATACCTTGTTTTTAATATAGCTGTTTATTTTGAAGTTTACAATTATAAATGATTTTAATTAAAAGAAATATTTCAAAAACTAATTGTTAAAGTGATTATATTTTTAAAATTTTATTGTCAGAATGTGGTTTAATTTAAAAATCTGATGCATATACTTTTTCTGTTTGTTCAAAGGTTTCCCGTCGCATTCAGTTTAGATCTATCAAAAGAACAACTCTATTTTTGGGAAGTATGTTCTTTAATGAGTACTATGTACTTTTTGTACTCCATAGATGACCCAGCCATCTATGGAGAAGCCATGAAAATAGCATCATGAGAATCGTCACTGTTAAGAACTCCAAGGGGTCACGTCCTAGAGGCAGGCCCCTTACTAGATGGCTAGAGTTGCCATGGAAGGAGGCACTGGCATTTGTCAGCTGATGAGGCAACCAAGGCCTGCAAGGGGCTGTTGCGCTGACCAAGAAGAAGATGTACTTTAATAAAATGAGTAATATAATTTAAAACTATGGCGTTCAGTTTAACAATACAACAATTTTATTTTCATAATTTTGGACTTAAAAGTTAAAAACGTTGCTTGCCTGATAACTGCAGCTTTCTAGTTAAATAGTTTAATTTGACTTATTAAATTATATGAGCAATAAGTGCTTATTCCTATATTTAAACAAAGTAATTAATTTCAATGATACAATTTCAGATTTTTTAAGCCTCCTGTCTTCCTTTTTCTAATCGATTCTATTGTCCTCAATCTATCTTCCCAAACTACATTAATTATACAGACTGCTTCAATTATTTATTTATTATTAAAAACTAAACTCAGTGGCGCGACAGCCCATAGAGGGCCAAGGCCTACTGTGCCCATCTCAGTTTTCTTGNTTTTAAACTAACTTCCCAACTAGCTACAGACTTCAAATTTGGCACATAGTTTCAGAATTGGATGACAATGCTTGAAAATGAAGAGAAAAAAGACATACCAAGAAAAATTAAAGAAAATATAATATTTTCGCGATTGTCTTTTGTTGTCGATTCGATTATTTCAAATTAGTGTCACATGTCAGTTGAAAAGTTTTGTGTACAGTGAGTGAAAAAATTGAGTACAAAATAAACAAGTGAGTACAAAATAAAAATGATATTTTTAAAAACCACGTTTTTGTAGTGGAGAATAATAACTAAAAAACGAAAACCGTGGGGCGCATGAAATACATAACAGTACATATACACATACATATACCCATTTTCTTACTCATGTACATCCACATATACATGCATATACACAAACATATTCCACATCCACATTCAGATACAATTACAGATATACATACACATATTCTCATGAGCACACATACTGTTATTGTTATGTAATTCATGCGCCCACTACAAAAACGTGGTTTTTAAAAATATTATTTTTATTTATTTTTTTATTTACTTTTACAGTTTTTGAGAGAGTAAGGTTATTATTGCCTTTACTTAAGAATAAATCGAAAAAGAATTTTTTTTACTATTTTTTAAGAGAATAAGGTTATAACTGAATTGAATTAAATATGAATAAATCGAAAGTTGTTCGATTAATGTAAGAGAGCAAAGACAACTTTTTAAATATATTGTATTTGTTGTACTTATTATTTTGTATATTTGTATCTTTTTATTGTCAGAGTAGGAGACAGCCTAATATATTTATGAGATATCCGGGTATTTTCTTCTCTTTCTAATCCTACTAGGTTTTATTTATTTATTTTTTTGTTTGGAGAAAGAACTCTTCCTGAGTGATTTATGGATTTTGGCGAAAAAGGAAGAAAGCATATCTTGTGCACTGCGAATGTTCTGAAGACCCTGGATACATCATAAAGTGTGTGTAAAGCCCGTTCTGGTATATGTGTCTGTGAAACATGATACTTTTTCTGCTGAGGATAAAAAAACCTTTCAGAATGGAAGAAAAATTTCCTTTTATTTATATGTAGTTAATTCTTTACACTCCGTGATTCCATACAATTCTTTACACTTCATTTATTCTGACGTTATTATACTTGACACACTTAATTAAAAAGTGCAAAAAAATTATCTGTATCACTTTTAACGAATAATCGATGCGTTTGCATCACACCTGGCGGACTAATCGAAATATCTTGTGTGTGAACAGGCTTGGAAACTACGCTCAAGTAAGCAGCATTGTTACAAATTTATTTAAAAAAAAATAACTAAAAAAGATTTGTCACAAGTTCAATTTTTTAAAAAATATAATGCAACTTTTGCCAATAATTTTTTTATACAATTCTGAATTCTTTTAAATTTTATTATTTGTGTATTTTTTTTATTTCCTATGAAAAAAAGGCAGGAAGTAAAAACAATTCTTTCGCCAGAAAAGAAAAAAAAAAACGATGCACAAATGCAACACAACAGTAAAAAGCAAAATATGTATCAACAAATGACTGAACAATTAAAAACAGAATGGAAAATGTTAAGATAAAAATTCTCTGGTTTCCTAAAAATAACGAGAGTAGATAGATCTTTCCTTCAACGCCAGACACATACTAATATATGGTCCATGCCTATATTGTCCATAATCATCACAACACAAGGGACAAGGGAAGGAAAAAAACAGACTTGTTTTTTTTAACTTCGCGCTAGAGCTGCACAATGGACTATTAGCAACAGCCTGCGAAGCATCTCTGAAGATGATCCGAAGGCATGCCATCTCAATTTGATCCTCTGCGGAGGGGATATCATTTGTGAGGGAACTTTCACAATTAAGACATAGATTTGAAGGGGAAGGATAATTTCTCCAGATTCCAGTATCCATAATACTGCTCAGCGACCTACCATCGGACTTTCGATTTCACAGATTCTACGGGCACGTATGTCGCATGTACTCGGTGGGTCTAAGCGGAATCGAGGATCGAACCCCGTTCCCTCTGGACCGGAGTCCGATTCCTTAACCACTAGGCTACCACGCCCTTACCTTAAGTCGGTAAAAGTGAGCATAGAGTTTTATTTGATATTTTATTTTATAACCGTCATTGAATAGCCGATCCAACTACGACTACTAATGTTCAATTCCGTAGCCTTGTAATTTTGAACCAATCCAGAAAACAAGGAAACTCCTGGATCAGTTTCCTCAGAGGTATGATTTGTAATGGGAACATGATGGACTTTGAGACTCGACAGATTTAATGTGCATCAGTCACCATTCTTTGGGAAGCGAGGATCGAACCTACGACCTCTTGGACATGGGCGCAGTGGCTACCAACTAGGCTATCCCCTTGTAGAGTTTATCGTTTCTGGTCGTTATTCGGAAAGCAGTGACTGCTCGATATCTAGGATAGTTCTTAAGCCAGTTTTTTGTTTTTTGTTAGAAATGTATTCTTGAAATAATAGATTCATAGCAAACTTTCGAATTCTTTTAGTTTTTTCGATAATTAGTCTCCTAAAGTTTAAAAATTTATGTCAATTTTAAGTTTCACGTACAGTAAAGAGATTCAGGCACCGGATTGGCAGGATCAGGTGGCAGTGGGCCTTTTCGATAAACGCTTTGAAACATGGAAGTTTCGGGTTTGAACCCTGCAGTAATCCTGGATGTATCTTCATGTACTTAGTTCTTGTTATACGCATGCAGGCTAATATGTTTATTATAAAGAACAACTTATTAGCCCTTATGAAGTTGAAAAGCAGATCACTAAAGTTAGAGAATTACAGCAACATGATGCATCCAGGATTTCGGAGGGATTCGAACTCGCTACCTCCACACATCAGAGCATAGCGTGAAATGTGGCTCTTTATGCTGCCTAACAAAGGCTTATAAGCCGTGCATTATATAGGCTTCGGCTCGTGCACAGGTTCTGACAGAAAAGTTTCGACTTCGATATTTGTTAAAGTAATGGAAAAGCATGATGTTTACGATAGGTGTATTGCTGCATTTTGATATTCCTTAAAAAGTCTATGTATTTCTAAAGCAGTTTGATAGTGTAATGGGAAATATGATTTTAAGAATAATTCAAAGATTGATGATTATTTTGATGTTTGTTTTATCGTGCTATCTACTGTCTTGCATCGTTCTTATTTCCTATTACTTCAGCTGCTATTTAATTCATGACTTATAACTTTATTATTATGTTTATCGTTACATCCGCATAGTTTCTCATATTATAGTTCTGTAAAGGAATTCAAAATCTCCATAAATGTTTTTTCAGTCAACTTACAGATGAAATGATTATTGGTAATTCAAAGGTAAATACTATTTTTCTTCGTAAATTTGATTTTATATACATACAGAATGATTCGTAGTCATAGCTCTTGATGTAGATGTCTTGTACTTTTAGAGAAAAAAGAATATTGAGAGACGGAAATTAATATTTTAACGAAAAGCAAAAACGTTACAAAAATATGATGAACCGTTAAAGAAAGTAAGAATAAACACTACAAAACCAGTTTGATTGATGGTATAAAGGAGGAAAGGAAAAACGCTGATAGGAGGTTAAACGACTATTAGGAACTCCCCGAAGGTGCAGCCGGTAACCAACCTGATTTTGATAGCTCTAATCCTAGCTTCCCCAATCGCGATTAGTCAGATTTTGAAAACTTTTTTGTGTTTTCTTTGTTTTAATATGAATTTGCAGTCTTAATATTAAATTTTTTTTGTCTTCACTTTTGTCATAAATTCGAAAGTGTACATGAAACACTAGAAATAAGCTCGGACTTGTTTTTGGAGGTTTGAGCCCGAAGAATTTGAATTCGGCCCCACCCGAGCTCAAGATACATAGAATTACTTTGAGTCCGCTCGAGCCCGAGAAATACGCCCCAAAAAAGCCATGCGATCTCGCCACTTGGCCTTTAATGGGTAAAGAAGGGAATTAGTAAATTAAAACCTTTTTTTCGCTAACCTGTGAAAGAAAAAGCGTAGTCAAAAACTGAACGATCTGAAATTCACAAAAATTAAAAAAGAAAACAATTAACGTAAGCCTCACAAAGAAAAAGTAGCAGATCGCTGTGAATTTTTATACCTTATAAATTTTAAATTTTTAATACTCAACGACTGAACCAAACGTTTGTTTCTGATTTTTGTTTTTGAAAGTTTTATCATGAATCTAAGCCAGCCCGAACCCGAAATCTTTTTTCAGTAAGCATGCCAGAGCCCGCTTCGGGTTCTCTTCGGGTATTCTTTGTGAGGTACCGCGTCGGGTATTCTTTGTGAGGAATCAATTATAAATCGTTTTTTAATGTTGTTTATAATGTTGGATTAAAAAAAAAAATTTCTTGTCATGTGTCTTCTGTTATGTAAGTTTTATGCTTCAATTTTTTTTTCAAGAGCTGTCAAATGTGAAGTTTTAGAGCTACTTATTTGTGCAAGTTCACTTTTCATTTTTCAATAGTGCTTCTAGTACCTAGTGATTTACTAAATAAGTTGAGGCATTAATAATTCTATAAAGAGTTCTGATTGCCTTTTAAAATACTAGTTTATTTTTAAATAAACATAATTACTAAATATAAGTTTATGAGTTAGTACTCTTAATAAGATGAAAGATAGATGAGATGTGAAGCGAAACTTATTCAAAGTTATACATTACATAATTAAACAGCCATCCAGTGGCTAAAATCATAAGCAAATTGGAAGATTAGTGATGAAATATCTATTTTATGTATTTATATATCTATCTATTTTATTTTATCACCGTTTGGATTTTATATTTTAGTTCAAAAATAATTCCGATATTCTAATAGATTTTTTCTAATAAATATTAGACTGTTTTTTATAATTAAAAATATCAGATTTAATTTGACTTGTAATTAGACCGCCTCAAAGAAGAAAAAAATATATATAAGGGACACCGGTGTTTCATCTGTGTCAAAGGGTTAAATCTAATGGTGCAAAAATTGCCAATATTTTGCAACTTTAACTAACCCTTTATAGAGCCATTTTTTTCTAGTAATTTTATGCTAAAATTCGTTTGAAATTGAGAAAAATTTATAAAAAGAAATTCATTTAGCTTCCTAAAATTGGTTGGACATTTATTTGTTACGAAGTTTTGTGAGTATTTCAAAATTTTATCCTCTGTAAAGAAAATAGCCATAAACTTAAACGTCCGTACTAAAAAAAAAAGTAATAATTTATACATTTTCTGTTTGCAACTACGGAAAAAAAAATTGATGAGTAATGGTCAAATCAACGAACTCATAGCGAACGAAAAGAAAATAGTTCCCAGAGTTGGTCTCACTTCTACACGCATTTATGTAAACAAAGCTTTTCATTGGCTTGTTTTTTAAGTCATCAGAATATTGACTACACTAGGGAACTAATAGGCAACATACGTAAATCAAAGGTGGGAAAATAGCGCCTCATAGACATCTAAAAATTCATGAAGTTGATGGCAAGTATTTTACATGCCTTTATAAAGGGTTTAAGAAGAGTATAGTTTGTCTACGATAAGAACTCCCCCACCAGAAAGTCTTCTGCTATGGAAACAAGAATAGCGCATTGCAGGGAGGGTAGCTTCTCTTCAGGGCTAGCACAATAGATCGAAGAAAAAGTTTCCCTTACGACCCGAGCAAAAACCCGTCCTAAACAATATCTCCACACCCTTACTTGAAATATTTATACCTGGGTACCATAGTCACCGCCACGGGTCCGGACGAATGGCTAGGGGAGTTCTTACTTTAGACAAACTATACATACAGTTTGAAAAAACAAGTTTTTCTAAATTTTGGAATAAGTTATTCAACAAATGGCGCGGCTAATTGAAAAAAATTAGAAAATTGATTTTAGATTTAAAACATTAAAAACAACTTACGTCTGAGTAAATATTTAATTTAAAACTGTCTGAAACGTTGTTTTAAGGTTTTTCAGTCAGTAGAGTAATATGTTGATGAGTTTTCCTAAATATTATTAATTTTCAAATTTGACAAGAAAAATTTCTGGTTTCATTAGCAGAACGCAGTAAATCGTACGCAAATTGTTCCATTTTTATTAAATTTATTTTTCAAATCGTCTGAAATTTTCGGATACTGGGCAGCTATTGATATAATTTCAGCTCTTGATTAAAAGAAATGTTATTATCTTTTTACGAACGATATCGAATTATAGGAACATTATTGCTCTATTTTGAATGAATAATAGGGAAAAAAACCGTTAAAATAATGCAATCGGAGGTATATAATGCATGATTAATTATAAATAAGACAATTTCAGCCTTTGGAAGAAAAACAAAATTACAAAACTTCTTATTTCGTTACGACAGTCATAGAGGACTGGTTTTTAGATTTGTTTGCACGAACTTCTTTATAAAGAATCTTAAAAATCGATTTAGAACAATAGCTACCTTCCCAATTATCGCCTGAATTTTTTTTATTACCTCCTTTCTATGGAAATGATTGCAAAAGTTTTTCTTTTTAGCTCTTGATTATGGCAAAGACATTGTTTTCTCGCGTTCTGGTGTCAAGAACATAAAA
The DNA here is from genome assembly GCF_043381705.1 of Parasteatoda tepidariorum. Classification (NCBI taxonomy): domain Eukaryota; kingdom Metazoa; phylum Arthropoda; class Arachnida; order Araneae; family Theridiidae; genus Parasteatoda; species Parasteatoda tepidariorum. The sequence continues at coordinate 67,931,289 of NC_092205.1, read as the reverse complement.
TCAATATTTGAAAAATAAGTACAGTAAGAAACATACAATACTGTAGAATTCTTTCTCTAAAAAATAATTTTAATTGTTGATATTGCGTATTACAATAATTTTTTAAAAATGAAAACACGAGTCAAATGTTTAGGTTTATAAAAATGGTTTTGAAAATGCCATTTTTTATTTTTAAAATTTTCCTAAGCAGAATTTTAGGCGTTAAAAAAGCGAACATAAATTTCTGTAAAATGAAAAGACAACGCTAAGTACAATCGATCGATATTATTATTATTGTTTACTTATTTATTTTTTATTTATTTATTTTTATTAACGGGAAATTGCAAAATTATGTTAATAATAGTAGATAAATTTACAATTTTTGTAATAATAAAACTATATTTTTCTTCACAAATATTTTCGATGTACAATTCTCATTAATTAATAATTATGTTTTTATTGCAGGTCTTTTTGTATTGTTAAAAAATTTAATTTAAGAAAATATTTATGATGACTTTTAAATTAACAATTGCATTAAATTTTATAACAATAAATTACATTAATTGTTGTAATTTTCAACAACATTTAATGTAATTTTCATTAAATGATATAAACAATTGAAAATTACATTAAATAAACAATTAAATAAATTGTNAATAAATTCTGTTTTACCACTCTTTTACAGTGTTTAGATAGGATCTAAGGGAAATTCATAATTTTTCTTCCTTTCCCTACACTTTGGAGTTACATAAAAGTTAAGGAATGTAATAATAATAAAAAAAATAATAAATAAATATGTAGGTTGAATTAAAAAGAATTTTTCAACGTTGTGTTTTACTACCTGATTATTTGTTGTTGTTCATTTACGTCGCACTATACACTACCTGATTAAAAACATCATTCGCTTCAAATATATTGGTCCCACAGTGGACTGATCATAAAGACACGGTTCCCAGTTGAACACTGAAGTCAACCATCACTCGCTACGGTCAGTAAGCGGGTGGGTGACCACTTTGATCAGCCTGCGTAGGGACCGAGGGTGGACGATATTGATCCTTGTTAAACTGTTCTACCGTAAAGTGCTTGACTTCACGCGCAGGTCGTCGGACTACCAAAGCAGGGGAGGCATCCCCTCTGCAGAGGATCAAAATTGCGATGGCATGTCTTCGATTCTTCCTCAGGGATGTTTGTGCAGCTCTAGTGTGGCGAAAAATAAAGTACCTACTTACCTACCTATTTCATAGATATAGGCCTGTTTACAACGACCTGTTAATCGCCTGTTTTAGGCCTGTTAAAATCAAATTTAATTATTTTAAAGATTCTATTAGCTTTGATAAACGGTGGGGCATTTACCACATTCCTTGTCAGTGCGATCTTGGCTACATCGGACAACGCGTCTAAATCTAAACGCGTTTTAAAATTAAGATTTAAGGAACACGATAGATATTTCCGCTATCACGAATACGAGAAATCCTTAATTGCTACTCATTGTTGGTATCTTTGACATTAATTCAATTTTGACAATGCCAAAATTATTTCCACCTTAGTTACATCAGTTCATTATGATGCCCCGATATCTTGTTGTATTTATATGACTGCTGATTTCACGACATTAGTTTCTTACCACCTCTCCACAGCTCGTGGAAATACATTTTACCTATTTGCCCCTCTCGACTACTGTGGTTTTTTCTTGCTCTGTTTTTTTTTATCGTTTTTCTCTCACGGCTACTGTGGTTTTTCTAGTTTTGTTTCTCACCTTTATTTTTCCAGTTTTCGTTAGGCAACTTTTCGGTCTGTATTTTTAACCACTTTTGTTTTTTCTCTTTCACGCCTGGTAAGTCTTGAAAACGGATGCCTGATTTTGAGCACTTGAGTCAAGTCGACTGTTATTTCCTGTTTTTCATATTTTTGAAGTGAATGAATTGATTTTTTGAAGTGATTTTTACATTTTGATATTTTCAAAGCTTTAATTAGGTAATATTTTGCCTATTCAGTTTCTTGGGATTATTAAATTAATTGTTTATTATTATAGTTATTATTTTTAATTTTCAAATAAAAGGAATATTTGGAGATGAAGATAATATTTTTAAAAATGCTATTACTTATTAATATATTCTATTATTAACACTATTGCACCAAAGATTGCGTCTATACCGCAATCTTTCCGAATGTGAAAGTATTTTATGTTATATTTTATTACTCGATTTATTATTATTATTAGTCTACTGTAGAAACTGCTTTAAATTATGTTAGTCTGAAGAATATAAACACAAATGTACTTGATTTCAAGGGTCACAATCTAGTTAAAAAATTTTTTTTCGCATTAAATACATTTCAAATTTTAAAGATGGCTAATAACCTTTACTAACATTCCATTTCATCAAAAATATTCCTTTGAATAAATATAATCCATAAAAACTTATGGAAATTTCTTTGCGGTCTCAAAACTTTTATTATTTTATCGTAAAAGTATTTCCTATATTTATTTTGATAATGAACCGTTAAAATAATTTCTAGAAACAAGAACATTTTTCGTTCACCATTTTATATCCCACTTCTGGAAAGTGTTAAACAGTTTATAGGGACATAATTCCAAACAAGCCAAACACGTAAAATTCGTTTTGCAGTTTTTAAACAAATAAAACACTCACGCCTCGGCTTTAAATTTCAAAGAATTCTTTATTTTTCCACGACACCAAACTTAGAATGTTCACTTGTTTCTTTTTATAACCCTTGCTCTTAAATTTATCGACATTAGGGTTTAAATTTAAAGCCACCCTTTACGTTTTATGCAGAGTTTACAATATATCTTCTTGAAATCATGCACCAAAGTTGGCCTAGAGCGTTGTCAAAAGATTGCGCCTTTGGACGTGTCTCAATGGTATGCTTTAGAAGTTCCAAGTGCGAGGAAATTAATGTTCCAAAAATGGTGAGCTCGAATACTTATTCGCCAAAGTGTGAAGCTGTAAAATATTCGAAGTTTTCTAAGAAACGAGCATTTTCTGTCCCTTGGCATGCTGAAAAATGGATGCGAGAGGATATTTCAAGGCGACATTTTGGTGATCTTTAGTGGAATATCGCCAAAATTCATAGAAGTTAATGTTTTTCGGTGATATAATTTTTCAAAACATCCATTGGCATCGGAAAATTTTTCACGAGGTTAATTTTCTACCAGGAGGTTTGAATCGAGAATATTATCAGCGGAGCAATGAATGTTTCTACCATTTTGTAAAATATTATCGACAGAAATCAAATTGGTTTTGCGAGTTGGGGAATAAAATTTAATGCTATGCATTTTTTATTTCAAATATGAGATTCCGAGAAAAATTTCCTCTGAATTGCTCTTTTAAATTATCTTCTTAATTTAATCCTTAACTTTCGTATTTATCGAGCAAAGGTAGGCTATAGTAATAAAAATGTATTGGCATAGAAAACGGATCATGAGTTACTAAAATTTCCTTAAATTATTGGCATTTCAGGATGTTTCATTGAAAATGAAAACAGTTTCAGTCACATAAAAGCAATATAAACATAGTAAAATTATTATGAGCTTCTTCGCGTAGCTGTTACTTTTGCAATTAGCTTCCTATAATATCGAGATAAAAAATAGATGTTCTGGTACTGATCAATTTTGAAAAAAAAGTTGCCTTGTAAAAATAAAAAAATAGATGTTCTGATACTTATCAATTTCGAACAAAAAGTTGCCTTGTAAAAATAGAAAAATAGATGCTCTGATACTTATCAATTTCGAACAAAAAGTTGCCTTGTAAAAATAAAAGAATAGATGTCCTGATACTTATCAATTTCGAACAAAAAGTTGCCTTGTAAAAATAAAAAAATAGATGTTCTGATACTTATCAATTTCGAGCAAAGAGTTGCCTTGTAAAAATAAGTAGGAAAAAAAAGGGAAGAAGACAACACTACGAAAAACTTTTTTGATCTTTTGGTCCGATTTTCTTGTACGAAATGGAAAGTTAAAGGTTTGATGGACGCACTTTAACTATTAACGCTGATTAATTATTGCTATGTGAATCAATTTGGGAATTTCGTAATAAGGGTAGCTGCAAATTAAAAAAATGGGACCTTACATTTCTGTTAGAAAATAGATCGAAAGTTTTTCCCAATAAGGTTATTTTTCCTTTTTTCCATTATACGTCCCCAACCTGAAACTAAACACACAAATCTAAAAATTCTATATTCATTAACGGAACTCTCTTAAACAAAAATGATTTCATGAAAAAAATAATTTTGAATAATAATTTTTAATTATTTATTTTAATAGTCGATGTTGAAATGCGTGCTCAAAAACTTATCTACTATAAAATTACGAAACTGACACAGACTATATGATATAGCAACTAGACTGCTAACTCATATGGTAACTATTCCAGTTTGATCCAAATAAGATTGGTTGTTTTTAGCTTGGTATTCGCAGAAAAAGAGCTGGTTTTCGCTACATTGCAAAAAATTCCAGACAGAAAAAAAAACTTGCAGTATTTTAAAACGACACAAAAAGAAAAAAAAAATCAAAACGAAGATAAGGGAGCAATAAAAATTAATAAATTGATAAAACTGCATAAAAAAAAGTCGCCAAAGTGAATCCCATATTTAACTAACGAAGGCCAACCCCTGAGAGATCTTTTCTGATTATTTTAAGTAAAAAGTAGAAATATTTATGAGTTTTTAAAAAATATTTTTCCGCATTCTTTCTACCATATTATTTTATAAATAAAAATTCGAATACCTTATTAAATGCATTTTCTTTAATTTACAATACTCGCGATAAGATTAAATCACACCATTTTTTTTTTATTTCTACTCCTATTTTAACAACAACGGCATTTTATTACTATCTTAATTAACGATACATGCACTTTTCAGTCACAAAAGAAGTAAAGAAGCTTTTTAGTTCTAAATTTTTTTTTTTGAACTTTATTCTGTGCTCTTAAAAGACAGGAGTTGGATTAAATAATTGATTTAAAAAAATAATAGCCCGAAACTTTTTAAAAATCTTTATTCCCTAGAATTTAAACATCAAACAACCAGATTATATTTATATGAAGAATTTGGCGCCTGAGAAGCATTCTTTTTCGCCATTTCAACTAAAGCGTATTAGTTAATGCCAAAAGCTGCAGAGTTAACGGGTAAAAAAAAGTCATCTCTGTTTTCTTTCTTTTTTTCTTTTCTTTTTTTGAACTTAAAAGCTCTACAGCTTAAAAAAGTTTCACATCGATTCTCATCTTTTCGTAACGATTTTGGCTCTGAAAAAAAAAAAAGTAAAATCGTGAGCCTTAAGGAGGGGAAAAAAAAACTAAAATGTTGTAGTGTGATAAAATAAAAATAAATAAAAAATGTAGATCTATTTTTTTCACTGGAAAGATGGGATTTGCACTTAGAATTTGGTCTTACTGCGAGGATTTATTGGAGTTTAGTTCCACAACTTTTTTTTTAAACTTTAAATATAGTTTTCCCATTGGTTTGGCAGGAAAAAACTGCATTAAACAAAAAGCACACAAATAAGAAATAACTCTCAGAGGTCATTGAAAAAAAAATGTTTGAAATTCTTCTTCATATCCTTCCCTTTCCCGTCTATATTTCATATCATGATATACTGTTTAATCTTTATCTTCTTTTCACGAAAAATCAAAGAGAAGAATTCTAGAAAACTGAATTTAAAGCGAAGTGTAAAGTAGAACTATCATATCTCCAAAATCCTGTTTCGCCAACTCTATCTTATGCTTTAAAGAGACTTTTAAGAAACTGGTATTGTCTAACATACTTTCTATTTTTAAAATACTTTCTCTGTCGCTGGTCCATGGTATTATTTTTTACTTCAGTAAGAAGATATTTAGGTATTAGTACGTGTTCGCGCCAACTAAAATCGCAAAAGTGGCAATTTTTTTTTCTACTCGTAAAAATAAAAGAAATAACATGTGGATGTTTGCTCGTGGGTGGCTACGAGTTATACCTTTGCAGTTAAAACCCCTCCTGTGACGTTTTTTTTACGTTCTCTCGTACCCTGTTATCATCAAAATTTAGAGACTTCTGTGGCGTACGGGAATCTTCCCTTAAATTTATCAACGGCATTGAACAACTGATCTATTTCGAACTTACAGCTGCATCAATGTCTAACTCTATATTTGTATTTTCGGTCTTGTATTTTTGGCTTATTCCAGAAGACAAGTGAACTTTCGAATCTAGCGTTGGGGTAAACTCGCTGTACATTAAGGAGTGAAACTAGCCGGCATTTGCATTCAGTCAATATCCAGTTGATGAGTTCGCACGGGCTGGAAAAACTTGAAAACGTCCCAAGATTAGCTCTACTTTTGTGGGATTCAAACCCATGATCCCTATACTGCTGTGAAAACTGCTCATTATGGGTGTGGTGCGAGTCTGGAGCAATATACAGTTCAACCAGTCGTTGCAGAAATTCGAACCTGGGTAGCCTTATTACGATGCCAGAACTCTATCTCTGTCATATTTTTACCTTATTTTATTACTGGTGTTGAGCAACTTTCAGCCCACCAGCTATTGATGTGCGCCGGATTCAGCATCTGAGCATAATAATAATAATTAATTAAAAAACTATTGCAATATTTTTCTTCTGAAAAAAAAAATCGTAAATTTTAAACTGCGCTTTTAAAGTTTGAAAGCACCAAATCAAAATCATCGCTCGATCGTTTTTTTCGGTGGTTATCACCAGGGCAACACTGGAATCATGCATTTCAAAGTGTACTTTATTTGGGCTGATACCATCACAAATCTAAGAGATTTTTTATTTTATTTTATCGTTCCTTCAATTATGACTATACGCTTTTCCACGGTGTTTCGAAAATGCTGATATTTTTTAATCTGATGCTATAACGACTTGCGATTTTAAAATCAGGCATTTTAATTATCACCTTTGACATGATTTATTTGTGCCGATTTTATCGTCAACCCATGTTATTTTTCAATCGTTTTTTCATTTTTATTTTTTAAATCTTGATATTTTTAATGCAATATTATTACAAAACGGGAGATTTGAATGACTGTTTTCAAACTTACAGTTGTTGACATAAATTACAATGTTAATATAAATGAACTGTTGTTAATATAAATTATAATAAAAGTATTTTTTTCTTTTTATAAAATGTTTTTTTAATTCACTTTTCAAAAAAAAAATAATTTTTATCTAAAGTCTGAAAATAATTATTGTAAGGGAATGAGTTATATTTTTAAGCCTAATTTCATTTCAATGTGGTAAATCGGTAAGTATATACAATGTTCCAATTAAGTACTTTTTCTAAATTCCTCCTTTCCACAGCAATTATTAATTTTTATTAATTAATATTAAAATAATTAAATCAAAATATATAAATTATATATATAAATTAATATGTATAAGTTAATATAAATTAATGATTATAAATACCCGAATGTCTCTTCATTGTGTCCTTGTTTCATATTATAATTTTTAAAAAAAATATGTTAAATCTAAGATAGGGTGCATTTTTAAATCTTGCTAGAGGGCGCATCCAAGTCTATGAACTCCACTGGGAAGCATGGTACGGAGACCGAGTCGTTACTATTACCACCTATATTATCTAATGTAATGCCCCGTTAGCAGCAAGATAAACCAGAAGTTTTGATTACAATCTATCACTAATCGCAGGGATCGTAAGTGTTGATGTACCATGATTTGTTTATTGTTAAAATAAGGATAGATCATCACTAATACTGCTAATAAACCATAATAATTTGACATTAATTATTCAAATCAAGAAGAAACATTTGTGCTTAAACTATACTTCGTGTAAATAAAATTGCGCTTTATGGTCACATTTTCTACCTTCGATGCAATAGACAGCATCGCCACTATTTTTATCCTCACGAAAGTTGAAGAGCATCTATGGTTCATTGTAGTTCCTTTGATCATCGTAGTTTGTTCTCTTGCTTTCATTTCTTAGCCATTTAGACACCATTTTGATCTCTGCTATAAGTTCATTTGTTTTCACAAACTAATGTTAATTGTTTGTATTTCACGCTCTGCTATCATGAATAGCTTTCACGCCAGGAGGCAATCGAAGATGGTTATTTACTGTGTCTACGAGTACTTTAAAGAGTTGGTGACACCTGAACCAAAAGCCATTTTAAATTAATTGTTTTTAACCATAAAATTATTATGTCAAAATATTCGAGTGGCTCTAATTTAACATCATGAAATATCATCGTAGTGTAAAAATATTTCGGTAGCATGCGACAATAAGCTTCGGAACAGTAGTCGAAGTATGAACTTCTAGTTTCTTATTCCAACTTTTCACTGAAACGTATTGGTGTGGCGAAAACGCAAGATTCGAGGTTACCATGGTAACGATGAGAGGTAAAGTATGGAGAGTTGTAAAATTTCATAGCCTTGAAATCCCTATTTTATTTACAGATGTTTCTTTCTTTATACTACTCAATATTAATTTGAGTTTTAAACATTTACGTTTTATCTCTGGGTGCACCGTGGTCAGACCAACAGCAGTTATCTTCTTTTAATAATATAATTAAAAAAAAAGCTTTTCGGGTTATTAAATTTCAGTTCAACTAGTCAAAAAATATTATTTTATTTACTCATTTATTTTCAACAAAACCTAATCTAAAGCACCTCATTTATAAATTTACTTTAACAACTATATTAAATAATTTTAGAATTCGAAGCGCTTCCGCCTTTCCAATTCTGTTAAATAACGAAAAAGAAAGTTTTTTCTTCTTCTTTTTTTCTTTTCTGATATTTCACATAAGTTCGGTCGAGAAATAACTAACGCCGCAAGCCATTCGCGAATCATAATCGAATTTCAACTTTCTGAAATTTTTCTTCCGGATGTTTTGATTTATATTTCCATTTTTCCACTAGGGAATTCTGTAGCAGTCTTTCATGATCAAGACAAATCAAAATATTTTTTTTCCTTCCTTCTTTTCAAAATAGAGTAGGTCCTTTATGATTGAATTTTAGAGGGAAGATGAACGAAAAATGTTACATCGTGTTCGTAAAATCGTTTTCTTTACTTCAAATTTGAAAGATTGTACTGCGTTCATTTATTTAATATTTAATTCTAAAAATAATAAGTTTTTTCTACCGAAATAACAAAAAAGTTTTGTAATATTTCGGAAATGCAATAGATAAAAAATCATTATTCTAACCAGATAGAATAAAATATATTTGTTGTAAACATATTTTCCTACGTATTATTTAGTTAATGCACTGATTAATTATGGCGATCCATTTGAGTGACCTAGATATCTGCTCAAATGATCTAGTTCAATGAAAATCTTAAATGACCTAGACATCTTCTCATTACCTACTAGGCACTCGACAAAGTGAAAATACGAGTTTTGCTAGAACAACATCAACGTTTCTGTACGCTTTCAATTAACATTATGTTATTTATTTATTTTTCCCTATTTAAAAAATCAAGTTACTACAATCAAACAAGCGACAGATTAATTGATAGAATAGATCATCATTTAATTTGAAAGCTATAATCTCAACTCAGTTGATTGAAAGAGGAACAAAGAATAAAAGAAACAAACTTTCGAAACTTGTCAAACTTTTCAATTTTTTTTAGCGTTTTTCTGCCTAAACTATTTCGTTCAAATTTTTCAAAATGCGGTTAGTCCCTCCAAATAGTGAGCGTTAAAAATTTGTCGTAAAAAAAGATGTATATTTAGAGTAATTATGTTTTTGAGTCTGATTTCTTAACTTAAAATATCGTCTGCCTTAATTGAGGTTAGCTCTGCTATCCATTAAAATTGAGGCCATACTATTACAAAATCATATCATTAAATAAAAAGTTATTAGAATTATCCCTTTTTCATTTGTGCACAGTGTTCGAAAGTACCACGGTCACCACTGTCTACTTTTAAACTCCTTCCAAACCCCGGCCTGCGCGCAGCACAGCCCAAAGAAAGAGTTTTGTATAAGTGTTCTTTTACTTTAAATTTCGAATTCTTTTTTGTAGTTATTTTGGCGAGCGATATCGAATCAAGAATCAATCTAGTTGCGCCAACGCTTTCGCATAAAATTTTTAATGTTTCGCTATTGAAAGGAATGATTCCGAATTTTAACTCATAATGTGCCTATTTTAGACTGAAACATACTAATTTTTATATCCCATTTAAATGTAATAAAAATAACTGAAAAAGCTAACATACACTTTTTATGATCTCGGAAAAAAATGGCAGATCCAGGATATTCATTTATGCAAATACAAATGTCATCCAAATATAGCCATAAAAATTCTTGAAACATCAAGAAAGACAATCTTATTGAGAATGGGCTCATCGCCAGTCTGTGTAAGTTGACACTAGACAAAAAAAAAAAAAAAAAAANAAAAAAAAAAAAAAAAAAAAAAAAAAAAAAAAAAAAAAAAAAAAAAAAAAAATTACACCCATTATGGTATTTCGTTTTATGTGACGACTAATACAGAACTTCACTGGAGTTATTTCCTCCAAAATTATTAACTAGATTTCAAGTCCTCCTGCATTTTAAGAAAATTCTTTTTCTTGGAATAAGTCATGTGAATTTGATATTATATGGCGATATTCCAAAATATTCCACTTGAGATGATGAAGAAACTTACAAGTAATCCCTTCATTTACTCCAAACAGCAATTGAAGCTATAATATACTTTGTAGGAACTATTTTCTTACCTCATTTAAGCGTTTATTTTTGTTTCGAACATTCCATGCTACGATAATTATATTTTCGGAGAATAGATAATTTAATTTCCTTTTAAACAATGGTCATTTATTTTATGTTAATATAAAAATGCTCTTAAACAACATGAATCTAACAGGAATGCAAAGGTATAGGCTGTTAAATATATTATTAATGTTAAATATGTTAATAATGTTTAATTTCGTTGATTTAATTTGAATAACAATGTTAAAACCGACTTCGTTCTCGACGTTTTTTAGAAGGAAAACTGAATAAAGTTAAGAAACCATTTAAGTGGAGAAAATTGTTATAACACTTGATTTTTCCCAAGGAAGTGATTTTGACTGCTTTTTAATTTCAAATAGAAAAACAATGATGTATATAATAACGCAATTTCTTAGCATTTTATGACTTTTTGTACAGCATATAATTTTTTTATTGTTAATATTTACTAATAACTAGTTACATAACTGTAAATGATATAAAAAGTATTAAAAATTAATTTTAAACACATTTCTTTACACATAAGTTATTCTTTCACAATCTAAGTAAATTTGACTGCTTTTGGGGAATATAGGTATATACTAAGTTTCAGTCTTTCTAGTGTTAAGAAAAGTGATAATGAAATGTAGGGATAGTGATCATGTAAAATTGATATCACGCCGCGGTTGCTCAGGGGATAGAGCATTCGGATCCCAATGAGGTGACTAGATTCGAATCCGAGCGGTGGCTGGTTCAAACGAATTCTGCTCCCGGCTCGTACCGACAACAATGTTCAAGTCAAATATCCTCAGTGGTAGATTGATCGTGGATTAGAATCTTCTTACCGTCGGTTTAACCGTAAGAGGTTTTAGTGGTTTCCCTCTCTATGTAACGCAAATGTAGGTTAGTTCCCTCAAAAATATTTCCTCGAAGTCTAGTTTTTCCAATGCTTGATCTAGCAGTTCCCTTGTCTTTTGGATTGGTTTCAAAATTACAAAGCTACGGAGTTGAACATTGGTAGTCGTAAACCCAAAAAATTGGGTCGGCAGTTTAACGACGGTTATACTATGGAGAATAGGTAAATTTATGTATCTTTTTATGAATCCAAAATTTTTTCTCTAGCCCGCTTGATTGTTATTAAAGTTCTTGGTGTTATTTTTCAATCTAATCTTGATTTTCCTGATCACATTAATAAGTCAATCTCCAAAACTTATAGTAAACTCGGTATTGTAAAACGTACAACTTAAGACTTCACAAATGAAGAAATCTTAAAATTTCGTTATTTTACTGTTATTCGTTCTAATTTGGAATATTGCAGTATTATTTGAAGTCTCTACGATAATATTAAAAAGCATTGTATCGAGAAAGTTCAAAATATTTTTTTTTACGTTTTCTAGTAATACAACTAAGCAATATCTTCATGATTTTCCTGCTTCTGCATAGCAAAATATTTTTGATGTTTCCTCATTGGAATGTCGTAAAAATTTTTCACAATTATTATTTTTCTGTAAAATTCGTAATAGTACGATGTATTATGCTGATATTTGAAGTGTGATTCAGTTTTCTATAAATAGTCACTGTACGCAATGAAAAAATAAATATATCTTTGCCTATATTTGTAAATATAATTACATAAAATTTTTTCCACTTGCAGATTTTATGATATTTTTAATGTCTTTTACTGTTTTTTTTTTAAAAATATGTTTAAATATCTTATATTATTCATCACATCCTCCATTCACACCCTTCTCTAAAAATAGATTAAAGAATGCAGTAATTATGTTTTTCCCTAACAGAAATACAAATTCCCGTAGAAAAACTATAGCAAACAGTACTGACCTATTATAGTTGTTGAATTATCCCTTGTATCATGTGATCAGAAAGCCTTGTAAAATTTTCCCTTAAAAAATCCCTAGCATTAAAATGTAAGCTGCAAGACTGAACTTGACAGTAACTGCTGTTAGTTATTAATCTAATTTAAGCCAAGTCGTATGTTTTGCTAAACGTCTGGTACTGAAAAAATAGGCATGCACGATCTTGTATTTTTGTCTCGTTTAGCTTATTTTAAAAACGGTTTCTATAGATACCGGTAAAATTAAACGAGCTCCTTAAATAACTAACAATTTGCGCGGAAATGTAAACGAACAATTTTCATTTGTACAAATTAAGCCCCTTTAAATCATTTTAGATTGCTATTATGATAAGAAAGTCTCGATGTCTATTTAAATTAATATCTGAAATACTAAATCCCTTAAGGGCTTAAGATGAAAATATAAAAATGCACATATTTCTGATTGATAAATCCATTCGTTATACTTTAGGAACATCCATAAGCTTTTGAATAAGAATACTACTGCAGAGGAATAATATTTTTGAAACTAGAGAAAAATATTACAGTCTTTCAATCTCTGCAGTACGGGTATGGAATTCAAAATCTGACACGAATTTAAAATTCCATTATCAGCTCAAAATATTTTATCCCCTTGTGCTTTCCCTAAATGGATTAAATAGAAGTAGACTGCGAAACGAATTTTAAACAAAGGAAGACAAGGAAATTTTATGTAATCCTTTAAAGACTTGTAGGGAGGATTTATTTTAAATTATTTTCGTTTAAGTTTGTAACGAACTCATATTTACAGAGCATGTTTAAATTCCCCATTTTATGTGATTTAGTTCGTTAAATGAATCTGAATGTAAATCTGGAAAGTAATAAATGTCTAGGAAAAGTATAATTTACAGTGTAGAATATACTGATATATCATTATGTCGAGTTCTCGGAGATATATTTCCTTTATATTGACAGGGTGTTCTGTGATGATCACTCTTAACATTTATATTTAGGATTCTTTTAAAAAATGAGGTCAAAAACTAGTCATATTAGGGGTAGCAAACAATTAAAAGAGGAAAAAAAAATCACTACATTTTAAAATTGTGACCAGTCACTATTAGGGCAGGGAGAAAATTAAAACCATATAAAACCAGTTTATTTGAGTATGAAGTGGAAAAAAAAAACAACAAGCAAAAGACAAAGGCCTTCCTGTCCAAAATTTTTAATGCTTCTTTTGCTATTCTTGACCTCATGGTCAGGTGATAGAGCGATCGTCTCCCAGTGCAAAGGAATGAACAGTCTAAAAAAGCTGAGGTTAGAACATTGCTAATTAGTTAACATTGCTAATGGACGAACAGCTCGTTGACAGTGCTGAGAATCGAACTGTCTCGTTAAGAGTGCTGAGGAACGAACTGTCTGATTAATAGTGCAAAGGAATGAACAGTCTAAAAAAGCTGAGGTTAAAACAGTCTAGTTAACATTGCTAAGGAATAGTGCAGAGGATCGAACAGTCTCGTTAAGAGTGCCTTTGTGTGCTTTTTAAAGTGTTTTGAGGTGTCACCAACGCCCCAGAAAAGCGTTTCCAATCATTATTTACAATGTGATTTTTTATCGTTTAGGTATACTGTATATATTCTGCATGTTTGTAATCCCGAAGAAATTTTTATTTTTAGACTACATCACCACAAAATTTGACTTTTTTTCTTCAGATAATTGCGGAAGTTGCATCTAGGTGTTCAATGTATCCTTCACCATTTTATATTTTGTTTGATGTAGGATGTAGGGTAATCGCTTCCCGCACTTGTACCATTGAATTTTACAAATAACAGTCTAAACTTGATAACTCTCTGAAATTTGCCCATAGTTTCAGATTGGTATTGCTAAGAATATCTTTTTCACGGGTGTTAGTTTCGCCGAATTTTTTGTGACAGTAGTCGATGTTTGAGCAGCTGTCGTTTCAGATGCATTTTTTTGTTGAGGAAATACACTGTTTAATTTAATAAAAAAAAAATACTCAGGCGTTGTCGCTAGTTTTATGGAATAAGAAGCATTACCTTTGTTGGACTCGATTATTTTTTGGGGTACTAACAAAATGAGGAGAGAAAAAAAAATGCATGAAAATCAAGTTGGCGTGCAACATCTTAGTTGAAAAGGGGCTTAAGGTTAGCGTGCTGGTAAAATCTATTCGAACTTTCTTAACCAAACACTTTATAGGAAATTCGCGTGTTCTTTTATCTTCATCCGGTACTTAATTGGTAATGGATTTCTGGGAAGCCCATTTTAGGCACTTTTTGTGTGCTTTTGAAAAGAAAGTTATTTTCAATTGCAGCCTGTTTTTATTTACATACTTTTAGTTTTCTACCATTATTTATTTTTCTTGCTCTCCCTTCTAAGAAAAGGAAAATAGATTCTTTTTTTCATGAGTGCTTCGGTATTTTTTATGTTTAAGTATTTGTTATTGTTTATTCCGGTATTGATTTGAGGAATTTTAATTTCGTGTTCCTTAAAGGTTTGTTTTTAATTTCTATTAAAGGCTAATTTTTAAAAATTTGGTTTAAGAGTCGACAAATGTTCGTTTGATTTACTTTATTTATTACTTTTTATTTTAATTTATGCAACCTTAAAATCAATGTAAGACTGAATTCAGTTGATTCTGTTTTGTTGTTTCTAATAACACTCGAGCAAGCCAAGCTCACCGGCTCTAGGTCTTTTGCCAATTAGGAAGGTGCGCCTTTCGAGTGACGAGAGCACCACAACACAAGGGTACATACCTTGGCTCAGAACTTCACTGATAGATGGCAGCACTACTCAGCACTTCATGAGGTGACTTTCTCAATTTAGACATATATCTGAAAGGGGAGGAAATTCTCTCCTGATTCCTGTACCCCCGGTTCTGCTCAGTGACGAACTATAGAACTTTCGATTACTCATATTTTAGCGATTCGATTACTCAGATTCAGCAGTGTAAATCGCATGTACTCGGTGGGTCTTAGTGGAGTCTAGGATCGAAGTCCGGCTCGCCCGGACCGGAGTCTGATTCTCTAACGGCTGGGCTACCACGTCCCTAATTAATTCTGTAGTTCTAATTAGTGGTTTGGTCACTAGAATATTTTTTGAGCAAACTTTGCATGGAATTTCTTTTTTTTTTTGAATATATATTATGAAAGTATAATAAACGCATTTGCCTAATCAACAGCATTTATTATTAAATGTTTTTGTTTCATTTTCTTTTATTTTTGTTCTTTATTTAATATTTTTTGAATTATTGAATTATTTGAATTGAATTTATTGAATTATTAAATTTTGAATTATTGAATTATTTTTTGAATTTTTTAAAATTTTTATCGTAGTAGTTTTTATTTTTGTTTGAAGTTACTTTTTTCGGTGGCAATATTTTAATTCAATTTTTAGAAACATTTTTAAAAATCTCTTTGAGAAATCTTCGTGCTGCGAAAATTTGAAAGAGAAAAGGACTAAAAAAAGTTTTTGAAAATCTACTCAGCAGTATTTGATCAATTTAACATGAGATGCATGTTTCAATACATGGAATGCAAGGAAAAAAAATTTTTGTGGTTGCAATTTTATAAGCTAAAATAAATACTATTTTTCATTTAAATAGCCTTAAAACATTTCAAAAAAGGCTAATGAAATATATCCTAAGTTGATAATTATATCAGTATTTTATCTACGATCTCCCCACTGAGCTGATTAATGTTATTTATTGGGTACCTGTAAAATGGAAATTTAAGATTGCACAAAGTTTAGTTAAAGTTTTTCAAACACAACTAATTTTAGATTTGATACCTCCTCGCCCAAATTAGGTCATGTAATTGTATAAATACAACGAATTAGCATCAAGTACTTCTAGAAATGCATCAAAAAACTTGTTTCCAGAGTTATTATCTCTCTATATTTATTAAAAAATTTGAAGGGCCTCCACGATACCATTTTGGTTGTTCAACTTAACGTTACATTCTGTTTTGAGCAATAAAACATTTAGAATTTAGGAACTTGAAATTACTAAAATGAGTAAGAATTGTACCGAGATTACGGTGAAATAAGATAAACATTCAATTATTTATTCGAGAATTAATAGCTGTCAAAATTTTTGAAAAAAAGTGCGATGCAGGCCGCTCTACAGGCCGCAGGAATGTAACTACAGAGTTGAAATTCGTCATGCTGAAATAGTCACTCTGGCTTATAAATTTAACGCAGTTTCTTCCTTCGAAATTTTAATTTTTTCGAATGTTATTGCAAATTTAAGTGCTTTTTTTTAATTTTTCTTTTTTTTTTGCTTTTCTTTGCGTTTTACTTTGTTGCACGAACTTTTTAAAGGAATCTCCAAATCTGCCTTTCTCTGAATCTGCCTTTTGTGTAGGGTTTAAAATTATGAAGTTAAACACTGATAGCCGCAGTTTTGATGTGTATCTTATGTTCAAAACTTATGATAAAATGAAATAAAATATTTTGTTAAAAGTGAAATATGTTGATGTTAAAAAAGTAGTTTTTAAGATTATTTTTAAAAGAGAATACTTATCCCTTTCCAGGGATCATATAAAACCTCTTACCAGATAATCTATAATAAAACTGCACAACATTGGTGTTGTTTTAAGGGATATCAAGTAAACTAGTGTATTATTGTCGTAAGCCATTAAGAAAAGGGGTGCAATTGTTCTTGTTTTTCAGTGGCATCACCTATGACCAAGAATTTGATTTTTGTCGCAACCATGCGTCACACCCGTTTTATAGGGCGGACCCATTCATACACACATTTATTCATCCACACATCGTAATTTTGACCTGGACCAGGGAAAGGTCAATCTACAATTCTGTACCACTAGAGGTATAATTTGTTATGGGGCCATGGAGGACTTTGTGATCCAACAGATTTAATGTGCATCAGTCACAATTTACTACACGTGGAGTCTTCGGCCGGCTGGATTCGTACTCCCGTTCTCAAGAACGCGAGCCCAGCATTCTGCTAACCAGGCTATCCCGGCTTACTAATAATATAATACTTTACGAAAATTAGTATATCTAGCACCTATTAAAATCGCACATGTTACCGTAATACCAGTAGTACCATTTTCCGAAATTAATAAAGCATCACTGGCGTAAATAAGAGTTGCGGCAATTTTTTAAGCTTCTCCTTGATAAATAAGTACCATTTTCCCCATTAGTTTTGCTTTTCAGTTCATAGCTTATTTTTTTAAATTTTAGTTAGTATTCCGTTACAAGTATTAATCAAGCATTACTGACGTCAATAATAATATGGCGATTTTTTTACGTTTATACTAAGCGAATTAGTACAGATTTAGTATTTCTCCATTAATTTTGCTTTTTAGTTCAGAAGTTTTTTTTCTTTTTTCTTCTTTTTCTTCTTTTTTTTAAAATTTTAATTTGGTATTTGCAAGCGATGCACGTGTGGGTGTCGAACCTGAAGATTTGTCTGAGAAAATTAATGCTGTTGAACACGCATCTCAATCGATTAAGAACTATTTTTTTAGCTACTCAAAGGAATTTCCTTGAGTGTTTGCGTTTATACTTTAATTAAGTTGTTGACCATACTCGTTATTGCATTTAATCACGTATACAAATACAATCGGAAAAATAATTATTCTTAGAATTGTAGTCATAAAAATGCTAATACAATAAAGACAGACCTTCATGAAGTTATCATAAAAAGAAAAGAAAAGAGAATAAATATTTATCAACCAAACACTCTGAAATTTATCAGATTTTTTATTAACACTCAATAATGAGAATTATTATTTGCTAATTAAATTAAATAACGAATAATTGACTTTTTATTTTTTATTTTATTTTATGTTCGCGACAATCACAACTGAGAGGATGTTTAGTTCATATAGTTTTGGATTCTAGGTATTTAATTTTATAAGTCTGGCTTACTTCGTTTAAACTTAAATATATAATCAGCTTTAAAGCTTAAATGATTGAAATGAGATCACTTTGAATTGTATTCTTATTTATTTGATCCTCATTTTATGCTATTTATCAAAAATCATTATTTAATTATCAATTTATGTTGTGATGCAAACTTTAATCTCTCTGCAGCTAGAAAAAAAAACTTTGCATAGTTATTTAGAATAATAGGATTTAATGCTTTTGATTTTGATTACTGTTCAAAAGTAAAGGCGTGAAACTAAGTGTTGCTCTTTCATTATTTTACTATAAATTAATCTTATAATATTACTTTATTAAGAAACTGTTTTGTGATAAATATATTTAGTTACTCTTTTACAATTTGCCAAGCAATAAATAAGTTATTTATTTTTTAAAAAGTAACATTAAATTTCAAATTATGTTTATATAAAACTTTGTCTAGTCAACAAGTGCAATTAAAATAAGGAATGAATGTAAAATAAAGAATGAATGTAAAATAAAGAACGAATAAAGAATGAATGTAAAATAAAGAACGAATAAAGAATGAATGTAAAATAAAGAATGAATAATGAATGAATGTAAAATAAAGAATGAATTAATGTAAAATAAAGAATGAGTAATGAATGAATGTAAAATAAAGAATGAATAATGAATGAATGTAAAATAAAGTCACCTCAGTGGGAGATAAGTGCTCTATCCCCTAATCCCCCACAGTTCTACCAAACTGTTTATCGTAAAAAAAGTAAATAAATAGTGCATCCCTGATAACATCCCTGAGGATGACTCGAAGACACGTCATCGCAATCTTGATCCTCTGCTGGGGGGGGGGGGGGGGGGGGGTTTGGTAACCTGACAAACTGCCCCTGCTTTGGTAACCTGACAAACTGCGCGAAGTCGAGCATTTTAAGGTAGAGCAGTTTAACGAGGACCGATACCGCACACTCTCGGTCCCTACGCAGACTGATCAAAGTAGTCACCCACCCGCCTACTGATGCTTGACTTTGGTGTTCTACTGGGAGCAGTGTCTTTACAAAAAATTTCCTCTCAAATGCTTGGAGCATGTAAAAAAGTCAAAGCCTTTTTTTATCGATACTCTCCAAAATGGCAATGTTCTGATCCAACGGTTTTAGTGTCATGCTACGGCAAAATGTTTAACTATCAGTTAGATTGATGAATTGATGAGTTTGTCGTTTTCTTTTATAATTTTTGAATGAATTAATATTTTTGTTTAAATTGGTTAGTTTTTTGCCTTACTTTATTCTAAGAAAAGCTTAGATGTATGTTGATTCGTTAAGAATATTGTTTATTATTGAAGATAATAACTCATTTCTCAAAGTAAATTACGATTGATTTTAAATATTTTAATTTCTCACTATTTTCTTGTCCTTAAATTTCATATGAAAAGGCGACGCATATTATTAATCGACGCGTGCCATAATTTCAATGTAAAATAAAAGATTAAATAAAAAATCTAACAGACAAAATAAAAGATTTGTAGTTGATTAGAAAATTTTATTTTTCTATGCGAATGTCCAATACGGAAAAGTTCTGACACACTAATATAAGCTCACATATTCAATTCTAATTCTATAATTTTGATAGAAATGAAGCATAAGAAATCAATCTTAAAACTATAAATAACAAAGAATTATGATCCATTCATTCATGCTACAAATCTAAATAGTACAGAAGTAAATAAATATATGACAGAGAGACTACATTATAAATTGTAAAGTGTCAAATCTCATGTCTACTGAATCAACCAACAGTTTCCATTAAATGTCACTAGAAGGCGCTTTAAACAATTGGGTCAGGAGAAACTCCCAGAAATGCGTCGTGATGACGTCAGGGTCTCTCTCTCTCATAATCTCTACTCTACTCTTAATATTAGAACGATAAAACTTTTTCGTCTGTTTTCGAACGAAAGAGTCAGAACTTATAGCAGTGCATTCCAAAAACTGCAAGTTAAGGAATTTTAACAGCTTTTACTCAGTTTGTTTGCGAAGGGTCAATCTTGCAATGAAAATTTTGAACACTTTTCGACCAGCTTGAATTTAAACTGAAGCTCTGATCTGAATGACAATGGCAAGTTTCAACTATTTCTTAACAAGTAGAATTCATGGAATTTTCCCGTCAATCGAAATTTCGATTACTTTTTGAAATGAACTAAAATTAAGGAAGTGCTAAAAATTGAAAAATAACATTTTTTAAGTTTCTGCTTAAACAAAAACGTGAGGCGCATAAATTTAATTGTGGACTTTTTATCACCACCTAAAATTCCTTCACGCATTTCGGAAACAAATTTAGATAGGATTTCCAGTGTTTTTAAAATTTCATTTTACTGTTTTGATAAAAAAAAGTGTAATTGAAAAAAATAACAAAACAATATTAACATCCTTCTAAATTCTGTAACAATCCTTCTAAACGGATTACATTTATAATAATAAGAAGGTAAATCTGTATATATGTGTCTTTCTTATAACTCCAGAATAATTTTTTCGATAATTCTGAAATTTACTGAGCGTTAGTGAGGGGCAATTTCAGCATCCTATTCTAAAAATCGTTAAAAAAATTTAAATGATCCCTCAGATGAAACCTTTAGAAAATGGAATTGGTTTAGAATTAGGAATTGGGTACTTGTACACCAAGAAGAAGAAGATGTTGGATACCCACACATGTTACATATGACGTCGGTGCCAGCTGATAGTTATAAGCCAAATGGCGTGTTAAAGTCGAGCTTAATTTTTCCACATTAGTTGGAATATTACTCAATACTTGATCTAGAAGTTCCCTTGTCTTCTGGATTGGGTTCTGAATTAAAAGGCTACGGAGTTGAACATTGGTAGTCATAAACCCAAAAAATTTGGTCGTCTGTTCAACTACGGTTATAAAATAAAATAAAATAAAATAAAACAAAACGATCACCTGGCGCTCATGTCATAGGTCACGCGTCTGTATATCGGTGATCGTCTTCTTCTCGAGTTGCAAGTACCAATTATTTTTTATTCGTTATGTGAGATAAATTCAATGATCAACACGAACGTGGCATCATAGGCGGACAATGTCACGTAGTTAGTTATTTTTAAGTTATCTGAAACTACGTGTTTACTTTCTTTATAGGAATATGCTTCTTCTAAACTAAATAATTTAAAATTAACGGTAATTGGTTACCTGCAGCTCGAGAGGTAGAGATTACTTAAATTAGCTCGTTATCTATAAACAAGAAGGCGTGTTAGCGTTACTTCTATTAGGCTTGGTGTACTGTAATACTGAATCAATGTTCGGATCAGATAAAAAATTGGGTACCTGCAAGCGACGTCACGCGTGGGTGTCGAACCTGACTAGATGCGAAATCGTGGCATAAACTAATATAATAAACTAATTCCATTATGAGAAGCTCCAAAATTTGCCATAACTATTTTCGAGGCCTATAATGTTTCACTAATTTTGGTAATTGGTACGATGGCAAAATGTGCGATTTTAATAGGTGCCAAATATGCCTATTTACATATAGTATTATATTAGTATATTTGGTATCATCAATCCCAAGATACCCCCGATCCCTTAAGATTGAATCCAAGTTCGTAAAAATCCGGTCATTAGATCAAAAGCTATTTCTGGTGTTTCATTTTTTTCGCGCTACAAATCTTAAAAGAAGTTTAAAAATCGGCAATGATAGTATCTTGTCATAACAAGTTGTTTTTGTTTGCTTTCTAAGTCTATTTTATTAGGCGTATTGAAGGAAAATTGCGAACAAACAAACTTAATGCTAATTAATACAATAATAAACAAGAGTTCTCTCCTTAGAGTCCTGCAGTGGACTGATCGCTAAGACACGGCTCCCAGCAGATCACCGAAGTCAAGCATCAATGGCTGTGGTCAGTGTGCGGGAGGGTGACCGCTTGGATCAGTCTACGTAGGGACCGATGGTGAGCGGTATTGGTCCTCGTTAAACTGTTCTACTGAAAGTGCACAACTTCACGTGCAGGTCGTCGGGCTACCGAAGCAGGGGTGCCATCCCCTCTGCAAAGGATCAAAATTGTGATGTCATGTCTTTGGATCATCCTAAGGGATGTTTCCCAGACCGTCGCCAATAGCCCATTGTGCAGCTCTAGTGCGACGTAAATGAACAACAACAACTCTTCTTAGAATTAAGTACCTTAATATTTTGATCCCTATTAACCCCTTAACGATAGGTTAATTTTCAAGAAAACTGCCATAAAAGTGCTTATTTTTTGATTTTTGTATTTGTGTTACGTATTTGATTAGTGCTGCAACTAGTTTAAAATAAACTATCTACTATTACCTTAAAAATATCCTAGTACTGGCATCAGGTGTGTAAAATGAGAAATAAAATGAATGAATTAGTTTTATACTTATTGGCGCGCTACTACTGAATATTCCAGCCCGTCAATATCACGGGAGCGAGAAATAGCGGGCGAAAACTCAGCCCGTCATTTTCACGGGAGAGAGTAGGAAGGGGTTAAAATGATGATGCTTTGTAACTTTGTGATTCACTTTTCCCCCCAAGAATCACAGTTTACAAAGTATTTCCGCAATTTTCCACCACGTGGTACTGCAAGTGGTTTTTATCAAAACACGTAGAGCCCTTTTATTCTACCTAGACACCATTTTAATAGCTATTCCTGTTTTAAGGCTATAGTGGATATCCGGCACATAATAACCTTCAAGCAGTTTATTATATGCCTTTTCTCCCACTGATCATTTATTTTCAATATTATGCAAAATAGCAAGCTGAAGGATAAATAATACAATCATTTCATCACGTTAACTAATCTTTTTTCAGAAATTATTATAATGTAGTCACTTTAAGACTATTCAAACTAAATTTAAAATGTTCCATTATTCATATAATTCTTACAAGGAATTAAATTATTTGAGATTCCAAAATATAATTAATGGTTTACATTTTCCAATTTTCTCCAATCAAAATTATTAGTCTCTTATTTACTGGGTTTCTAATAATATCATCTTATTAGTCAGAATTAATCTGGAAGTTCCTTTCGCATCGACGAGAAAAATTAACTTCAGCAAACTTGAGTGCCTCGTAATTAATTTCATTTCATCACTGTGAGAAAATGTAGTTATAGAACGCTTCCACTTCTGGCTATTTCCAATAATTTAACGAGAAATGTTTGGTTATCGATTGACGGTTGCATGCTAGAGTACTTTTAGAAGCTAGCTTTTTCTTAAAATTTCTTTTTCTTTCATATGTTTTTATTGAATTAAAGAAAATGGAATTAATAGCTTATTATTTTTGCATTTTTTTACATTAAAGAAAATTATTATGTTTTTATTGAATTAAAGAAAGATATTATTATGTTTAAGGAAAATTACTATTTTTTTATGTTTTTATTGAATAAAAGAAAATTGAATTAATAACTATTATTTATTCTTTTATTGAATAAAAGAAAATTGAATTAATAACTATCATTTCTTATGTTTTTATTGAATTAAAGAAAATTAAACTAAAAGCTATTATTTACTAAAGAATATTATTTTCCATTATTAACAGTATTTATATATGTTTCTTATTGAATTAAAGAAAATGGAATTGATTACTTATTTTTTGCATTTTTTTACATTAAAGAAAATTATTCAGTATTTATTTAATTAAAGAAATTTATTATTATGTTTAAAGAAAATTGTTATTTTTTATGTTTTTATTGAATAAAAGAAAATTGAATTAATAACTATTATTTTTCATGTTTTTATTGAATTAAAGAAAATTGAATTAAAAGCTATTATTTAGTAAAGAATATTATTTTCCATTATTAACTATATTTATGTATGTTTCTTTTTGAATTAAAGAAAATGGAATTAATTACTTATTTTTTTTACATTGTTTTTACATTAAAAACATTATTCTGTTCTTATTGAGTTAAAGAAAGTTATTAGTATGTTTAAAGAAAATTACTATTTTTTATGTTTCTAATGAATAAAGGAAAATTGAATTAATAACTGTTANGCCATTACATATTTCTATTAATATAAAAAGTTTCAGAGCTTTTTATTCACTTTACTTTTTCGGGATTTTATGAACTGAAAAATGACAGTTTTCGTGAGAATGACCCATATGTTGATTCGTTAAGGATTTGTTTATCATTGAAGATAGAAACACATTTCGCAAAGTAAATTACGATCTATTTTAAATATTTTAATTTCTCACTATTTTCTTGTTCTTAAATTTCATAGAAAAAGGCGAAGCATTTTTTTAATCGTTGCGTGCCAAAATTGCAATGTAAAATAAAAGGTGTAAAATAAAAGATTAAATAAAAAATGTAAAACACAAAATAAAAGATTTGGAGTTGATTAGAAAATTTTGCTTTTCTATGTAATTGCACAATACGGAACCGTTTTGACAATGCACAATACGGGAAATGTTTTGACACACTAATATAAGCTCACGTTATTCAATCTTAATTCTATAATTTTTATAGAAATGAAGCACAAGAAATCAACCTTAAAACTATAAATCACAAAGAATTATGATTCATTCATTCATACTACAAATCTAAATAGTACAGATGCAAATAAATATATGACACAGGTACTACATAATAAATTGTAAAGTGTCAAATCTTCATATCTACTGAATCAACCAACAGTTTCCATTAAATGTTGCTAAATGGTGCTGTAAGCAATTTGGCGAGGAAAAACTCCCAGAAACGCGTCGTGATGACGTCAGAGTGTATTGTTCATAAGTATTATAGTTCATAATCTCTACTCTACTCTTAACATTAGAACGATTAAGCTTTTTCGGCTGTTTTCGAACAAAAGTGTCAGAACATGTAGCAGTGAGCTCCAAAAACTGCAAGTTAAGAAACTCACTCATCATGTTTTACAGGTTTCGTTTTTTTCTGTGTTTGTTTGCGAAGGGTCAATCTTGCAGTGAATATTTTGAATACTTTCCGACCAGCTTGAATTTAAACTTAAGCTCTGATCTGAATGACAATGGCAAGTTTCAACTATTTCTTAAAAAGTGAAATTTACTGCCATTTTCCCGTCAGTCGAAATTTCGATTACTTTTTGAAACGAACTAAAATTAAGGAAGTGCTAAAAATTGAAAACTGCATTTTTTAAGTTACAGCTTAAACGAAAACGTGAGGCGCATAAATTTAATTGTGAACTTTTTATCACCACTTGAAATTCCCTCACGCGTTTCGAAAACAAATTTAGATATGTTTTCCGGTGTTTTTAAAATTTCATTTTACTGTTTTGATAAAAAACTGCAATTGAGAAAATAACAAAACAATATCAACATCCTTCTAAATTCTGTAACAATCCGATTAAACGGATTAAATTTATAATAATAAAAAGAAGAATCTGTATATATGTGTGTTTCTCTTATAACTCCAGAATAATTTTTTCTATAATTCTGAAATTTACTGAGCGTCAGTGGGGAACAATTTCAGCTTCCTATTCTAAAAATCGTTAAAAAAATTTAAATGATCCCTCAGATAAGACCTTTAGAAAATGGAATTGGTTTAGAATTGACGACTGGGTACTTTTACTCCGGGAGGAAGTAGGTGATGTTGGATACCCAATCATGTTACATATGACATCAGTGCTAGCAAAATTGAAAATAAGCAAAATGGCGTGTTAAAGTCAAGCTAAGTTTCTCCACATAAGTTAGAATGATACTCAATACTTGATCCAGGAGTTCCCTTGTCTTCTGGATTGGGTTCTGAATTACAAGACTACGGAGTTGAGCATCGGTAGTCGTAAACCCAAAAAATTGGGTCGTCCGTTCAACTACGGTTATAAAACAAAGCAAAACAAGACAAGACAAGACAAGACAGGACAGGACAATCACCTGGCTCTGATGTCATGGGTCACGTGTCTGTATATCGGTGATCGTCTTCTTCTCGAGTTGCAAGTAGCCAACTATTTTTCATTCGTTATGTCAGAGAAATTCAATTATCTACACGAACGTGGCATCATAGGCGGACAATGTCACAAAATTAGTTTTTTCTAAGTTATTCGAAACTACGTGTTTACTTTGTTTATAGAAATATGTTTCTTCTAAACTAAATAATTTAAATTTAACTGTAATTGGATACCTGCAGCTCGAGAGGTAGCGATTGCATAAATTAGCTCGTTATCTATAAACAAGAAGGCGTGTTAGCGTTACTTCTATTAGGCTTGGTGTACTGTAATACTGAATCAATGTTTGGATCAGATAAAAAATTGGGTACCTGCAAGCGACGTCACGCGTGGGTGTCGAACCTGTTTAGATGCTAAATCGTGGCCTAAACTAATATAATAAACTAATTTATTAAGGAGAAGTTCAAAAAATCACCATAACTGTTTTCGATGCCAATAATGCTTCGTTAATTTTGGTATTTGCTACTTCTGGTACTGATGGTAAAATGTGCGATTTTAATTCGTGTCAAATATACTTACTTTGATATAGTATTATATTAGTATATTTGGTATCCTCAATCCTAAGATACCCTTGATCTTGTAGGATTGAATCCAAGTTCATACAAATCCGGTCATTAGATCAAAAGTTATTTCTGGTGTATAATTTTTTTCGCACTACAAATCTTAAAAGAAGTTTAAAAATCGGCAATAATGGTATCTTGTCATAACAAGTTGTTTTTGTTTCCTTTCTAAACGTATAGAAGGAAAATTCCGAGCAAACAAAATTAATACTAATTAATGCAATAATAAATAAGGGTTCTCTCCTTTGAATTAAGTACCTTAATATTTTGATCCGTATTAAATCAATGACGCTTTGCAACTTTGTGATTCACTTTTTCTCCTATGAATCACAGTTTTCAATATATTTCCGTAATTTTCCACCACGCTGTACGGTAAGTGGTTTTTATCAAATCCCGTAGAGCCCTTTTATTCTACCTAGACACCATTTTTATAGCTATTCCTGATATCATATAAAAGTTAAGAGAATGTTTTAAAGCTTTAGTGGACATTCCTCATATAATGACCTTAAAGCGGTTTATTAGATGCGTTTTCTCCCATTAATCATTTATTTTCAATATTATACAAAATAACAAGCTGAAGGATAAATAATACAATCATTTCATCACGTTAACTAATCTTTTTTTAGAAATTACTATAATATAGTCACTTTAAGACAGTTCAAACTGCTCCATTATTCATATAATTCTCACGAGGAATTAAATTATTTGAGATTCCAAAATATAATTAATGGTTTTCATTTTCCAATTTTCTCCAATCAAAATTATTAGTCTCTTATTTACTGGGTTTCTAATAATATCATCTTATTAGTCAGAATTAATCTGGAAGTTCCTTTCGCATCGACGAGAAAAATTAACTTCAGCAAACTTGAGTGCCTCGTAATTAATTTCATTTCATCACTGTGAGAAAATGTAGTTATAGAACGCTTCCACTTCTGGCTATTTCCAATAATTTAACGAGAAATGTTTGGTTATCGATTGAAGGTTGCATGCTAGAGTACCTTTAGAAGCTAGCTTTTTCTTAAAATTTCTTTTTCTTTCATATGCTTTTATTGAATTAAAGAAAATGGAATTAATAGCTTATTCTTTTTTGCATTTTTTTACATTAAAGAAAATTATTCTGTTTTTATTGAATTAAAGAAAGATATTATTATGTTTAAGGAAAATTACTATTTTCTTATGTTTTTATTGAATAAAAGAAAATTGAATTAATAACTATTATTTATTCTTTTATTGAATAAAAGAAAATTGAATTAATAACTATCATTTTTATGTTTTTATTGAATTAAAGAAAATTAAATTAAAAGCTATTATTTACTAAAGAATATTATTTTCCATTATTAACTGTATTTATATATGTTTCTTATTGAATTAAAGAAAATGGAATTAATTACTTATTTTTTGCATTTTTTTACATTAAAGAAAATTATTCAGTATTTATTGAATTAAAGAAAGTTATTATTATGTTTAAAGAAAATTGCTATTTTTTTATGTTTTTATTGAATAAAAGAAAATTGAATTAATAACTATTATTTTTCATGTTTTTATTGAATTAAAGAAAATTGAATTAAAAGCTATTATTTACTAAAGAATATTATTTTCCTTTATTAACTATATTTATGTATGTTTCTTTTTGAATTAAAGAAAATGGAATTAATTACTTATTTTTTTTACATTGTTTTTACATTAAAAACATTATTCTGTTCTTATTGAGTTAAAGAAAGTTATTAGTATGTTTAAAGAAAATTACTATTTTTTATGTTTCTAATGAATAAAGGAAAATTGAATTAATAACTGTTATTTTTTATGTTTTTATTGAATTAAAGAAAATAATTCTAATTCCGGTTCTGTACTGATTATAGTATCTGACGTAAGATATCATCAGTGGTAGATGGATCCCCTTGCCACACATCAGATTTTCGTGGTTTTCCTCTCAATGTAACACAAATGCGTGTTAGTTCCCTCGAAAAATATTGCTTAATCAAAAGAGGTCACCAGTGACATTTTCTTGTGCTTTTTTGTTTTATATTTCTTATTCTCCCTTTTGTTCTGGCTGCATTTACGGATTTTAGCACTGTTTTATTTTGTTTCTTTAAAAGCTATTTTCATAGGTCTTTTTGCCAAGAGTTTGACTCAGAATACCACGTGCGACTTTTGCACCATCAAACTGTTTGTTCAATCTAATCCTTTTTTTGTCTTATGACTTCATACCTCCTGTAATGAATGAATAGATTGAAAATACATCTTAAAACTTCACATCTTCGTTATTAACAGGCATTATTATAAACAAAGAAAAAAATAGTTAGTATCGATATATATTTAAGATCGATTCTTAGTATCGATACGTTCAAAAAACATTTATAAATTTATTCACTTTAGTTAACATTTATTTATTACATCAGAAAAAAAAAGTACATTAAGGGTTAAGCGTTAATATTTATGATAGAAAAATTATAACAGAGCTTCCACGACTTATAAAAAACAAATGAGTGATTTCTAAGGTTTCTTACCACTGTTGATAAATGCTTAAATATGGTTTTATAAAATTTTTCCTGCATTCATTGCATTTCATATACATTTCCTTTTAATTAAAAATTTATTGGAAACTTAAAACATCTGCATCTATCTCAAGTTTGCAACCACTTTAACCTTTTGATTACGGCTGGTACGACATGTGGACCACTTGCGATGGTACAACATGGTATACCGTAAGCAAAGGGTTAAAAAAAATTTCAGATCGTGAGAGCCCTGTTACGAGAACGTTATCAAAATCCTGATGAAATTTCACGGAGGTCAATCCAAGTAAAGAAGGGATTAAAATATAGCTCATTCATTTTATAAAAATGAAAATGCTCATCTTTCGTAATGAACTATCTTTCATCCTCATACCATAAAAACATATTTATTTTACCCTGATCAATATCTATAATAATTCGCCAGATTTTGGTAATAATTCGTGAGATTTTTGTTTTTCTCTTTTAAATAATAACAAATAAGCATATTTTTTATCTCATTTTTTTTTAAAACAAAGATTCAAAAATTACTTATTAAGTGTGGTGTATGCAGAAGCCTTTGAATAGGCTATTTGTAAAACTGAGACCGAGCACTTGAAGTAATATTTCGATATACATAATAAATACATAATCTCGCAGCTGTACGGAGCCAGTGAGGCACTAAGAGATGACAGATTACATTTTGCTCTAGAACGTAATGATATGACTTAATGCGGAATTGATAGTCGTTCCGCAATGGACTTAACTACTTCGCTGTAGGAAATTAATCTGGAATCCATTTCAGTCTGGGACGCACAGATACGCTGTTACACACTTCCGAAGATGCAGAGTTTGAGTTGACTCTGCTCCAGTCTTCATATTGATTTTGTTCCCCTTTTAATCACACACAACTAATACACCATTTAATTATTTCTGAGCTAAGACTTTAATAAGAATAGTTAAGGACAGTAAATAATTTTTCTGATTGTATGAAAAATTAAACCGTAATTTATGTTCTGTGAAATACGTGATTGGGATCTAAAATGAACGTTATTGTTTCAGTAATAATTGTTTTTTTTTGTTTCAATCAATGATAAATCGGAAGTCGTCATGGAGAAATCTTCAGAGGAAGGCATTGGCTCACATTGGGCTGTCTGGCAACTTTGATGATGATGTTTTTTTTTGTTTCATCTGTTCTCAAATGGTTATATTGGTCAATATTCAACTGAGTAACTATGTAATTTCGAGCCTACCTTAGAAGACAAGGAAACTCCCGAATACAAACTACTTTCGTAGAGGATTTTTTCATCTTATCAACACGCAATTTTCGTTACATTGAGTGGAAAACTGCGAAACCTTTTACAGTTAGCTCGACGGCAAATGAACTCTGACCCATGATTCACTTCAACAGAGGATGTTTTACGTTATCATTGTGGTCCGTGTGAGCCATCAGTACGACTCTTATCGACCGACCGTCGTTGGGGTTCGAACCTGGGTCACTTCATTGGGAAGAGAATGGTTTATGCCCTGAGCCCCCAGCAGCTTCTATCCCCCTTAATAATTTTTTTCCATCATAAAGTAGGTTTTTATTGGTTAATACATTCACCAATGTCTTATGTACTTTATTTTTAGAGTCCGTATTTCGCTAAAAAAAAGTTAATCATTTGGGGTTCAATAATGGAAAATAATTGGAATTTGTGTTACTATTATTGTAAGTGACAAACTCGGTATAACCCAATAGAAGTCAGTCAGCCTCAGGAAGTCCATATTTAGGGTGATTTTTTAAAGTCTACATTAAGGATGGTGATTAAGTAACCTCTGCTTTATCTCTAAGTCTTAGTATCTATTATATTGATCAGCATTTAGCTACAGTTTTTTCTCTTAAAAATACCAGTTTAAGATTTTTTGTTTGTTTGTATATTTTTACAAAGTGATTGTCTGTGTAAAAAAAATACTGTGAGATTTATTATCGTTGGTTGTAGTTCTATCAATGGAAAATTATAAGAAAGGCAAGAAATTCGATTCAAGTAAGCAGTTTTATGGTATATATTATTATTTGAGTTCAGTGAATTTTATTTCATGTCCAAAATGTGAAGGAATGAACTGTGCTACAATATGCAAGAAATGCTTTAAGATGGAAACTTATCATTTTCTTGTGTAGTAATTAAAAATAACTAAAAGTTAATTAAGGTCATTTAAATGAAGTTTTATTAAAAAATTAATGTTGAACCATATTTATTAGTTAACTTTCTTTTAAGTTAGATATTCCGCAGTAAAAATTGCATTCTTTGCCATTATTTAAACTATGCTTTAGGAGTGTGTATGAAATATTATAAGTTTTAAAATGGCATACTTTTTAGTGACACTGAATTTCAGATGAATTTTTATTTTTATTTTACTGTGCACGTTTTATTATTAATACAACATTTCATTTTACCGACACAAATGGATTAGTTTCGTTTAAAAATTAGCGGCGATAAACAAGTTTAAAAAGTTTCATTTGTTGAAAAAATCCCCTTTTTTATTGATGTAAACATACTGATATGACTCGTAGACTGTTAGAATGAATAAACTTCAAAGGATTATATACTTGTATAAAGAGTCTTTAGAGAACAATAAAACTGCAGTTTTTATAAGATATCAAAGAGAAAATAAATTTAAAAATATATTTTTCCCTCGGGTGTTTTGTCTATTTTCATTTTAAGGAGGATTTTATTGACGTCTTATGAAATATTTATGATGAAAACATTTTAAAAGTCTTTTCATATTTTTTCTATGTTTTTATATATATATTTTTTAAATTAAATTTTGAAATTTTTCTGAAAGGATTTTGTGTTGCGTTGACAAGCTGCCTAATAATTCATTGTACATCGTTTTTATTCGCAGTTTGATCAGAAGTTGAAATAGTACTGGCGACAATTTAAAAAAAGAATTCTTACAGAAAAACACTTTTTAAGTTCCTCTAGGTCAGCGGTTTCAAGCATTTTTATTACCTATTTTTCCCCTTTCATTATTGCTTGCCTTCAAAACTCGAAACACCGCTAAAGCTCAAAAGCCGTAAATATGCACATTATCTTGCTATTCTGCAAATTAAATTGGGTAATCCATTCAAGCCAGGAAGCTAAAGTTTATGAAATTTACCTAGGTAATGTAGCTGTTTCTGTATCACTTAGTAACAAAAGTTTACTTTTTTTCATTTAATCAACTAATTTGTTGGTTGCTTGATTGTTGATATGATTCTTATAAAGCTGAAAAATAAATAATTGACATCATGTTAATTTCCTTAATTGTTATAATATTCTAAAGCGCTTGATTCTTTGTATAATAGTTTAAAGTGGTTGATGATTTATTTTATGAGCTTAATATGAGTGTTGATTGTAGTAACTTTTCTTTCTTTTTTAACATAGTAAATAAATAAATTACATATGTTAAAATTGAGTGTTTAGAAACGTTGCTGTAGTTCCAGAAATTTATTTCAACTTAAACGAGCGCCTATTAGATAATGTGTAGATTATCCAGGTAGCTTGCAGATTGCTTAGGTCCTTTGAGAAAAATTTTTTTATTGGCACTTAAACCATTCAACCCTTGAGTCCCCCCTGGGCTTCTAGTGTGACTTCCAGTCTAGTGTGACGTAAATAACCTACCTATTTAACTTTTAGTCATTTGTGGATAAAATTTGCACTTTAAAGACTAAAATATGTGACTGATTTTTATTCAAACAACGTTTTCTTCTTCTTTTTTCTTGGAACCATTTCTGAATAAAAAAAAAAGAAAAAATCATTTAGCCAAACTTTGATAACAAATACAATAGAAAACTGCATGGATTTCCTATTTAAATTCAACTTTTTATCAGAGTTCATAAAAGCAAATCAATATTTTCTGACGACACAAAAACATCTATTCTGTAGAAATAAAGTGTAAATGAAATTGGCTTCGTCCTCCCCGGAAACTATAAAATTCCCTTTTGTTATGGAACTATAACTCTGATAATATTACTACTTACTAAGTTAATACTACAGACCTGCGCAGAGCGTGTTTAAAAAATTCCTACGTATATATTTATTTTATCATTGCTTATTTTAGTAACTAGAGTGGAGGTAATGATTTTTTATTCTGTATTTGTGTATTTTTAAACCTAACTCAGAAGACAAAAGAATTCTTTATTTTAATATATAAATAATCTCGCTTTATAGGCGGATTTTGAGTGTAGCCAAACCATACTTGTGTCAGGATATCTGCTCTCACTTAGCTCAACAGGATTAGAGCTTTAATTGTGAATTTATTTAAAATAACACTCTGATCACAATGAGTCGAAATAACTAAGATAATAAACCAACTAACACCGTGTGTCAGGGGGTCGAAATGTTCTGGAGGAAGTGCTTTTTTCCTTGAACCATATCTAAAAATTTTCACCTTTCATTAAAAAAATCATTCTTTTTGCTCTTAACTATGATGTTTTTTAAAAATCCGAGCATGAACCCGATGTCGCTCAGGTGATAGAGCACTCGCCTCCCAATGAGCTGACTTTGGTGCGATGATTGGTAGATACGAATTTCACACCTGGATCACAACAATCACAGCATTGACGCAAAATATCCTTAGTGGTAGACGGATCATCAGTTAGAGTCCTCTAGCCGTCAGGCTAATCGTGGGATGTTTTCGTGGTTTTCCTCTCAGCGTCTTCCAATGAGTTGAACCTGGTTCGAATCCCAGCGATGGCTTGTCGATACGAATTCCGCACCCGGACAACACCAACCCTTGCTGTCAGGCTAACCGTGTGAGGTCTTCGTGGATTTCCTTTCCATTTAGCGCAAACGCGGATTAGTTGCTCCATGAAAGCAAATTTCTCCCAATACTTGACCCAGGAGTTACGTTCTAGATTGGGTTCAGATTTACAAGGCTACTGAGTTGAATATTGGTAGTTGTATACTCAAAATTGGGTCGACTGTTCAAATTATAAAATAAATAAAATCCACGTTTGAAAATTATAATAATGATACAAACTATTAAACTCTTTCTTGGTTTCCTATTTCAAAAACCTAGGTTATTACAACGAGGTGCTATAGTTACAAGAATTGTACTTTCCAGTTAGAGAAAGTGTGGTTAAAGATGGCAGTGCTTGGCTTTTCCACTCCAGCAAATGAAGAACTATGCCGAAAGGTTTCAGAAGAGCTTTAATTAAGCGATAGCAACTGAGTTTCGAAGAGGCGGCCAATTCTCTGCTCTAATGTAGGTGTCTAATTGCCAGGGTGCTTTAAAGTGAAATAGCTGCTTTGGCTAAAGGTAAAATATCAAAAGCGGAGCAGGTGTATGATTGGATGGCGCTCTTTTACCAAAAGATCTAAGCACTTGGCGCGAATCTATTTGTAACGAGTCTCGCTTTTGGAATGAGATAAAATTATTGATTTAAAGCGAAGTGGCGCTGCTACCTACATAGAAAAATGTGGGTCTCTCTTTATAGATAATTCGAAATTTCTTTTTTTTTTTCTTCATTTGGCTGCCTTTTTTTCTAGGAGAGGGAAATCACGTGAGAAGAAAATAAAGAAGATTGTAAAAAGCCAATACGTTGGAATGTAGTGTATTTTAGGTGCATAAATAAAGAGAATTATTATTATTTATGACAGCTTAAGTTCCTAAGATTTAAAATTTTTTTAAATGATATATTTTCCTAACCTACTAATTTCTATTGTGTGCAAAATCAAAAGTTCGTTTATGGTTGTTACGATCAGAGAAATATTAAGAGTCATATATTTTAGAGCATGATTTTGATATATATATATATATATATAATGTTAAGCTAACTGATAAAATTACTTACTCTTTCATTTATAGGAGCTAAAGAAAAACATATGCAAATAAATTTGTATAACCTATCACGTTTTTTTAATGAGAAAGACTCATTGATGCTTGAAATTACAGCAGTTTACTTTGCTGATACAATCTTTAATTTCAGGAAAAAAACGGAGTACTTTTAATATATTGTAGTTATGTAATACTTTTATTTACGTTAAAATACTTTAAACATTTATTTATTCAACATCATTGCATGTCAAGTTAGTTGTAATGCCTATTTTTAACATGCATTTAAGAATGAGTTTATTTACTTTCAAATTTTTAAACGTAAATTATTCAAAAGAAAGACTTTTGGAAATGTTTTGCATATTTAGACTATATTCTGCATTACTATTAGTTGCGAACTCATTTAAAAAGCTTTTGACTTCAAATTAGCGTAAAAAGGATATTAGACATTTAACTAATTTAAATTTATAAACTTCAATTAATTTATTTTCTTAAATAGTCCAATTTATTGCGTGTTATTAAAAGAAGACATAGTCTAAGTTTTGATGTTTTATAACTTATTTTGCAATTTTTGAAAATAATATTTTGCACAATTTATCTAATTTACCTAGAAACATTTGTAATAAGACTTTCCTATTCAAACCTTGTGCATGAAATTTGGTATATACGTTCGAGGGCGGCAATTTTAAAATTTTGTTAAATGAACTGTTTCCGAAGGAGTCAACGTTTACCTTAAATTCACGTTGTTTGGTATGGTTATGGTGGTTTGTGATGACACTTCACGCGACATAAATATTAAGAAAAAGGAAGAAGTGTCACGTAAAAATAGTATGAAAGTCGATATTTGTCTTGAATTTATACTGTTCAATGTGTTTGACGTAGTTGGTAGTGAGACTCCCTGTCACATAAATTTGAAATAAATAAAAAGAAGTGACATGTAAAAATAGTATAGACGTCGATGTTCGTATTGAATTTACATTGTATGGTATGGTTGTGGGGATTTGTGGTGACACTTCTAGTGACATAAATTTGAAATAAATGGAAAGAAGTGGCATGTCAAAAAGTATAAACGTCGATATTCGTTTTGAGTTTGCGTTGTATGGTGTGGTTGAAGGGGTTTAGAGTGAAAATAGAAATAAATGGAAAGAAGAGACTTGTAAAAATAGTATGAAAGTCGATATTCGTCACGAATTAACACTGTTTGGTATCGTTGATGTGTTTGATGGTGATATTTCNTGGTGGGAAAGACTTTAAAACAAAACTTACAACAGTTACTTTTCTCAACAACTGAAATTTAGAATAGTGTGATTAAGAAAAATATGCGAACTGTTTTCAATTTTAAATTAATATTGAAATGCACATTTTTAGAATTTTCTACAGTGAAAAGTTTTCGGAACTTCAGTGTTCAAATAAGTATACAAAAGCTAGACGTTAAGAACGTATCCAATGAGCGAGTAAAGCGATCATCGGATTGCGAAGCAATCCGAAATGAACTGCGAAAGCAGTTCCGGGGGTTGGCGAGCACCAGCGAGCAGGGGGCGAAGCCTCCTAGTATATATATATATATATATATCCTCTTGCCGTAAGGCTAACCGTAAAAGGTTCTCGTGGTCTTCCCTCCATGCAACGCAAATACGGGTTAGTTCCATCAATGAAGTTTTCCACGAGGACAAATTTCTCCCAATACTTGATCCAGGAGTTCCCTTGTCTTCTGGATTGGGTTCAAAATTACAAGTTGAACATTAGTAATCGTAGACTCAAAAATTAGGTCTGCTGTTCAGCGACGGTTGTTAAAATGAAATAAAAAAATGCACTGTTGAGTAATGCTGTTGTTTCAATTTTCTAAAAAGAAGAGTTTGCTGATGTTATGATATGAATGATAAAATTTTCAAGTATGGAGTATGATAATAATAAAATTGTACTAGTATAAATTAAACGACACAAAAAATTCTAAATAATGAAATTTTTCTTCGAATACATTTTGGTGACTTGCGTATATTTTCATGAATGTTTAATAGTAATTATTGTTTACTTTTGACTCGGATATTGATATCGGATTTGACTAGGATAAATTTTAACATTACAACTGAATTAGGCAGAGTTTTGCTATACATTGATTGCAAGCATATCAAGCATGTCATAAACTAAATCTGAATATCTGTAGTTATGCATAAATAGATGTTTTAACCCAGAAATGCTTGAAAATTTCATTTTATTTTCATATAGTTCAATTAAAGACATCCTATATTTTCGTATTTAGACTATTTATTTCCCAAATTATTAAAAAAGTATAAAAAAATGTGCGAATCTTTTTTGCGCCATTAAAAATGTCTTTAACAAATATTTGTTAAATATTAAGAAATTTCTAATTTTTCATTAAAGTACTCTCTGGATTTGATACATAACTGATGATAATTTAAGAGTAGAAACTGTATAAAAAAAAAAAAAAATACTTGTGCATATTTTTTACTTCTTGTCATCAATTAGAAATATTAAAATGTTGACCACATTTCTAATGAGTTTTTTATTGTTATTTACAATTGTAATGTATCTGTTATCGCAATTGTATATTTTGTATTCAGTTGTGTTAGAATCCTGGTGGAATTACAGTTAAAACAATTTTATTTTCTTCAATTGCCGACTCCGACTGCCAAGCCACATCTTCTTCTGTACATATAAAAAATACTGCATTATGTTTAAAAAATATACTACTGTAACTTAGCGAATCATGTATAAATATTCTAATAAACGTAACAAGACCACATAAAATAAGTCACTATTATTCTCAGTGCAATTTATAAAATATTGATAGTTCGAATATGAAACTTACCGGTTCCTAAAATACACATAAAAATCATCAAAGTGTCAAATTTTAATTAAAGTTAAACATTTGTCATTTTGTTTAATTACTAGATAAAAAGGCTTATAAATCAATAAAAAATACGAAAGATACGAATTGCAAAATTGATAGAGATAGAAAGTTGAGAATTGAGGAACAAAGATTAAACCTAAAATGGCATCTTGGAACAAAATATCAACAACTAAATACTAAATATTGTTCCATTCCAAAGCAATATGAAAATACTATTACTGGGACTTAAAGTGCATTCAGTGCATAAAGGGTTACATATCTCCCTGAAAAATCTGAAGACTGTATGGTAAAAATTAGGGTTTTTTAGAAGCTTTACAATAAATTTTATTTATTTTTCATAAACAGTATTACGTAAACAACTACTATCATCTAACAATTAACCAAAATTAATATAGCTCAACTGGAAAATTAGTTTATCTCAACAAGAAGGGACATCAGGGCATTGTATGTACTATAGGAAAACTATGAAATTTGATCATTCTTCTAGCTATAAATATTTGGTTGCAACGGCTCAGGTGGTTAAGTATCAATAGCGAAGAGAAAGGCCAATTACGAAAAAAAAAATTCCCTTATTGACAATTACCGAATTCTGGAAGAATGTGTTCCTATTCTCCCCGGCTATTGAAAAGCATCATGGCTTATGTTATGATGAGAAGAAAAAAATTCTCATTTTTACATTGAACACGTGGTTTGATGAGAAGTGGTCAGAAATATATGATTTGACTTTTTATATAGACAAGGAAAGATTTTAAGACTTGTGGTGGCCCAGTGAATAGAGAGCTCGTCTTCCAATGAGGAGAACAGGGTTCGAATCCCAGCGATGGCTGGGTGATTTGAATTCCGCCATGGTCTGCACTGACCACTGCGCTGATGTAAAATATCCTCAATGGTAGATGGATAATGGGATAGCCCCCTTACCATCAGACTAACCGTGAGAAGTTTTCATGGTTTTCCTCTCCACGCAACGCAAATGCTGGTAGGTTTCATCAAAAAGTATTCCATGAAGGCAAATTTCTCCCAATACTGGATCCAGGAGTTCCCTTGTCTTTTGCATTGGTTTCAAAATTGCAAGGCTATAGAGTTGAACATAGTCGCAAACCCAAAATTGG
The DNA here is from genome assembly GCF_043381705.1 of Parasteatoda tepidariorum. NCBI lineage: Eukaryota > Metazoa > Arthropoda > Arachnida > Araneae > Theridiidae > Parasteatoda > Parasteatoda tepidariorum. Next base: position 67,892,175 of record NC_092205.1, on the reverse strand, counting down.
GTCTGTTATTCAATGACAGTTATAAAATAAAATAATAAGGAACTATTTTAAGATTACAAAAAATACTTATTATTACCTTTCATGCTAGGAAATGCATGAAAAGGTGTTATAGGAAATGAAATACAGTAAGTATTTAATAATATATTACGCAGTTTCTAGGAGAATTAATAATAATATGAAATGATTCCATGTATGTGAATGGTTGACAATTTACCGGTCTTGATAAAAAAAAATTAATGGTAGAAACGTGTCTGACAAAATAAGAAATGAATGTTTCTATTGAAAAATTTTACAAGAAATGAAACGCGCCAAAAACATATCAACGATTGAAAGAAAATTTGTCTGAATGCAAGAAAATGTGCACAAAACTGTGCAAGAATGGAAAGATTTTAGAAACGTCTCAATGATTGACGGCAACTTTCTTGAATGCAAAAAAACTATGGCCAAAATAGTGCACGAAACGATACAACTCTAAGATGGAAAGAAATGTTTTTGAAGGCAAGAAACACTCAGAAAAAAGTGCAAAAAAACATTTCAAAAACATTGAATAAAATAGATAGAAAGAAACTCTCTTGAGTGGAAGATACTGCGTGTAAAACTGTGCGAGCAATGGAGCATTTCAGAAACATTTACAAGATAGAAACATTTCTGAAAGCAAGAAACCATGTACGAAACTGTGACAGATATGAAACATTTCAGAAACATCTCAATGATCGAAAGTAGCGTTTTCGAATACTCTCATAATTTATACTCTTAAAAAAATCGGTTCAACATTGAAACGTATTATTAAAAGTACTTCAAAATAGAACAATTTTGTTACAACCATAATATTAACCTCCTAACTTGTAAAACCGTAATTAGAACACTTAATTAGTGTTTCAACTGAATTTAAGCTGCACATTATCTTTGGATCAAGTTTATGAAGTAAGAATGAATGAATTAGCCTAGCACCATATTGCAGAAAATATGACTGATATAATAATTCAACTGACTCCAATATTCCTAACAGACTATAAGCAGAATTTATTGAGATGATAACTTGTGGTAAATAATATTAATAGCATGCGTATCCAATAAATTCCCACATTCCAATATATTCACAAAGAGACATATCACACTTGTTTACAATTCTTTGACAAATAAAAGAATTGTTTAGCCAACCTTTCTAACCATTACATACATAATGCTTTATACTATTGTGAAAGAATGAATACCTTTTCCCGAATAAAATAAAAAAAACCTGCGAAAGGTACTAAATTTATATACCACTCTAGGAATTCATTACCAGAAATATGCATGCACAGAAAGATAAATCTCTTTACTTATAAATGAAGTTGCATGTCAGACACTGGCGGAAATTTCATCTAGTTTTCTGCCATCTGATGTTTCCTAGAAAAAATATACCAACCTTTTCCAAGCCCTTTTTCTATGCAATTTTTATATAACAAGCAGCAGCATATGAAGATAAAACCTTTATAGAGTTCTCAACCTAGTTTATTTTTCCACCAAATAATTTCGAAACTTGCCAGAAACAGGAAATTTACTCGGGTCGAATAAAAAATATTAGAGTTTATTTCGTCGAAATTCTCTAGACGCTGCAGATTGGACATAAGAATTTATGGATCTACTCTGCTTTGATCGTATTTCACCGAACTTAGGTGGTGTAACGGGATTTTAGTTCGTAAACGATGGCAAAAAAGAAAGTGGATGATGATATATTATTGTACTTTATACTTATTTATTTGGATTTCATTGCAATTAAATGAAGATTAACGAAAGGGGATGATATAATTTTGGTCTTCACACGACTTTGAAGTTGGAAGTAAATAAGACTGGTCTCTCTATTGCTGTTTTCTGTGTATTGGAATTAATGGGAAATGTGTGCTACGTTTTAATAGAGATTGTGGATAGAGTGACAAATCCTTATTAAAGTTTTTTATTATTATTGAGATTTAATGCTATAAAAATCAGATTTCTTTTGAACGCAAGTTATTTTTAAATGCATTGTTGTGTTTCATAATGATTAGAAGTATTCAGGGGACTTGAAACCGAAATATAGTTAATTGGTTATAGTTCGTTCACTAGGAATTGGCACTTGGCTCCGCCTTCATTACGTGGTATCCGACGATACTATTTCGCTATTTTTGGGAGAAGGATGTAAACAATCCTGAACCTGGTTGCTNTGGTGTTGTTGGCGATGATCTCGTAAGGCGATAAAGAATCAAGGTAAGGAAGATATTAACCTCGATGGAAAAGTGGATGAATAGCCCAAGGAACCCTTGGCTCCGCCTTCATCACGTGGTATCCGACGATACTATTTCGCTATTTTTGGGAGAAGGATGTAAACAATCCTGAACAAGGTTGCTATTTGGCGATCACATGACAAAAATATTTATTTCGCATTCTTTATGTGCATTTTTTCTAACATTAAATATTTCATACATTCGAGGATATTTCTCGCTTTTGAGTGAATAGTTTGTCCTTTTTGAGACATTTTGCTGGAAAAACAGCAGTTTTTACATTTAAAATATATTTAATTAGCTAGATTAGCGAAAGGTATAATAGCAGATTTATAAGGCATGGGAAGTGACTGAAAAAGAATTCACTGTTTGCGCTTGGTGCGCATTAAGGGTTGTCTCAATTTCAAGCGCTGAGACGTTTCTCTTCTTTCTCCCGCGCTGACATGAACTCTTCGTCCTAAGAGGTGGTGCCAAGTCCTGGTGAACGAACTATACCTGCTATGTTTGGTTTGTGTCTATGATCAGTGGTCAGTAATAGAGGCACTACAAGTAGTAAAACTACTTTTGTAGTCGATACTTTTTTTCGTAGTTAGTAGTCTAGTGTGCTACTTTTTTTTATTTTTAAAAAAGTAGTGTAGTGAGAAGTGCAATACAAAAAAAAAGCATTAGTTTGTACCAGTGCCGGATTACCCATTAGGCTAGACTAGGCCATTACCTAGGGCCCCCAATGATTAGGGGCCCCCTTAAAATGGATTTTTTGAAAATAAATTTTAAAAAATGAAGAAAAACAAGGATTTTTTTTTCAAAAAAATCAATTTCAAATATGTATTAAAGGAATACGATAATTTTTTTGCACAATGTTAATCATATTTATTTATTACTTATTTTAGTTATTATTTATAAGCATTATTATAGTTTATGTATTACAAGATTTACCAATGCTTTTTAAGTTCAAATTTGTCATTTTCACTGCTCTTCGCATTTTTCTAACTCTTATGATAACAAATTGTTCTACGGAGCGCTCGTTTTCAAAAATGAAACGAATCAAGAGTGAGCAAGGAAGCGTCATGTTTCAAAAACGATTAGACACGCTAAGTTTGATGTTTATGGAATCAGATGTTCTGTGTGAATTTAATTTTGATTACATTATAGATGAGTTTATTGATCGCAAGAGCAGAAAAAAAGATTTTTGAATACCAATTTTATAGTAGCGTTGATTTTGTAAAGTGTTAATNCGATAATTTTTTTGCATAATGTTAATCATATTTATTTATTACTTATTTTAGTTATTATTTATAAGCATTATTATAGTTTATGTATTACAAGATTTACCAATGCTTTTTAAGTTCAGATTTGTCATTTTGACTGCTCTTCGCATTACTCTTATGATAACAAATTGTTCTACGGAGAGCTCGTTTTCAAAAATGAAACGAATCAAGAGAGAGAGAGAGCAGAGAAGCGTCATGTTTCAAAAACGATTAGACATGCTAAGTTTGATGTTTATCGAATCAGATGTTCTCTGTGAAATTAATTTTGATAACATTATAGATGAGTTTATTGATCGCAAGAGCAGAAAAAAAAGATTTTTCAGTACCAATTTTATAGTAGCGTTGATTTTGTAAAGTGTTAATAAATTTCAAATTTTTTCAAAATTGTATGATTATTTTTTAGCTTTAATTTAACAAAATAAAGTTAAACTTAATTATTTTATTTTAAATATGCATTTCTTCTTTATTTTTATTTTTATTTTAAATATGCATTTTTAAATAAAAAGATACATAAATACTTTAATATTTGAATAAATAAAAAATATACGAGAAAAAAAAATAGTGCATGGGGTCCCGCCGTGCGGAAGAAGTTAAACTTCGCAACCTGCGACATTAATTGTAGAAGAATCAGCAGTCGTAGAAGGATGACTAGTTCTATTCAACGACTCTTTTTCCTGCTCCGCTCGCTTCCGTGTTCTGTAATCACGGTAATATTGTGCATTTTACCCTCGTGGACCTCTTGAACCAGTGGAAGTGCTTGTGGTTGCGTCATCGTCTCGCCCTGGAAAATGTATTTGTATTAATAATGTATGTGAATGCGTCATAATGTAATTTCAAAAGAGAAAACCTAACAATCAATTGATATTCGCAGGAGACGTACCTTGACATAACCTTAAATCCGTCGCATTGTGCGTGGGATTGTTTTCACTCATTTTTTTACAATTGTTATCCACTAAATTTGAAAATAAAAAATACTACTCTATTCAATTATATGTGTATCCAATCAAACTAAAAAAATATTTATAGAAAAACAATACTTTTATGACTTTTATTAATTTTATGCTAGTGAGAGCCCAAACAATATGGAAATGAATGAGGGAAAACGGGATTTCCCTCCTAATAAAAATGTATCGTTAAACGCAACCTTGTTGGAAGTCACATAAGAAGTATAACTTCAAAAAAATTTAAACTAAGGGCCCCAAAAATTTGAATGGCCTGGCCCCGCGTACGCTTAATCCGGCACTGGTTTGTAGCAATTTCTGGCAACTATTTTTAACCTTAGTTTAGTATGGAAACACAGTTCTAACACAACTAGTTTTTCGAATTTGATGCATACAAATCCTCGTGGGTCTGTCAATGGATAAATAATCTATTTGGTCACACTTTCACATGCGAATGCACCCTCGTGAAACATTGATGTTATTTCATAGGAAGGGAACGTATTTTCGATGTACTTTATTTTGTAGAGGAAATAAACGAGCATTAAGCAATAAAAAAATTTCAAGCATTTCATTATTTCGCGCTTCTTCGATAAGATATTCACTGTCGAGAGAGGCATAAGAAGTAAAAGATTAAACGAATAAATTCGGAATGAATAAATGAAAAACAAACTGGCTCATGTAAGCATGAATAAATAATCCCTCTCATTTAACGTAAGTTCATCTCCTTAGAGTAGTGAAGTACTTACTATAATTCCAAAGCAGTTTGTAATCACTACATTTTAAACAAAAGTAGTTGTAATTAAATACATTTGTAACAAAGTAGTTGTAGTAAAAATATTCATCCATTTTATTTACGACCAGAATAATAAAATTGCTCTTAAAACATAACTAGAATAAAATTATCCATTTCGTTGTCAGCCATATCTCGCGTTTTTCTATTCAGCTGCCACTTTTGGCGAGATATGTCTACTCTTGGCGAAATTATACGCTCTTTATTAAATCAGAGTTCTTAATAATATCTGATTTAGAAAGACGCTTACGGAACACCCTGTATAAAGACTGAATCAGTGACCATATGTCTGTGATTTGATTTTCTTTTTGTTATACCTAATGCTTCTTTTGCAGCAAATTTCATAATTTTCTAGTTTTGGCTACGGTAATTAATGAACTTGAAAGTTGTAAAAAATTTCAGTTTCTTGTTAATTTAAGGTCAATTTTCAGGTCACGCTAAATGTGCATTATACATACGTTAATTTGTTTCGGCTCTACTCACTAGTACACATTCACAGAAATTTATAACCTTGCGGTTCCCTGTTGGTACTAATAGATTTTGGCTCTCGAAGTCATATGAAATAGCCTACTTTTCGAAGATTTTTGAATGACTTTTAACCTTAGATGCATGAATCCACTGAAAACAGGTTCTCATGGAAACTATCTTCAGTGGGAAACTATCATAAAACGAAACTATGATCAACGCAGTGTTTCACTCATTTCACAAAAAGTATTGCCGCCTGTAAATTGATGTGTTATTCTCANAAAAAAAAATAAATAAATAAGTAAAGGAAACTTTTTTTCGTAAAAATAAGAAGAATCCTGTCTTCAAAAGTTTTACATATAGAACATGAAAATTTCTGCATTAAAAAAGTGTTAAGTATTCACCTTGCCTGACTCATGAAAACACCTGGATCTTTAATTAATAAAGGTTTTGAAAAACCACGCTTATCAAGTGATCACATAAAAAAGAGAAAATAATTTTATTTTTGCTCCATCTAAATAAAAAAGGAACACGAAGGAATTTTATGTGGTGATAGAAACTTATTACAAGAGTGATACGCCTCAAGTCGTGCTTTTAATTTTAGGTGAGACAAAAATAAAACTATTTTTTACTATTTTATTCTTTCCACTTGAAAAATTGATTTCTAATTCTTTTCTTCCCATTTTGATGTTTTCTTTTAATTTTGAGTCTGGTATCTTGTTAAGGTAGATAAAAGGTTGAAATGATAATAGAGGATATTTTATATTCGTTGATCAATTTATATTGCAAAGGTGGGAAAACAATTAAAAACTCGACTAAACATTCAGTTTAAAGTCCCAATTGTATTTTGAGCATTCTATCTATCTGGGAAGCAATTTTCCAATCCAGTGGATTTTAATGACCCGCGCACCTGTAGGGAATATTTTTTGAATCAGGAAAAAGATGATTTTTGATTTCTTTTTTACTTCAGATAACAAATTTTAAGAGAAACAAAACTTGCACTAGTGACCAACTACAAAGAGGAAAACCTCTAAAAGAGAGAGAGTCGTTAAAAGACGTTGGATTGCAAATTAGCAGCAGGGAAATAAATAAACTTTTGATAAGCGATGGATTTAATTGCCGTTAAAATATTCCTGTAGTATCTCTGAAATATTTGGAACTTATAATTTTATCTGACTTCATTTGGGATTTGAGCACCCTAACTATACGGATAATGATCGAAGTTTTGATTGGCAATAAAGTTTATTTGCTGATAAATTTTTTTGTATACGTTAGGAATTCATAGAAATAGCATAGCATAGCTGGCAAAAAAAAATTCAGTTGAAATATTAAAATTCTATAGCTAGTTATAAAATCGTCAAAATTCTGATAGTAAAATACCCCTCCTCCTACTCAGAAAGTTTCTTGTGGTTATAGTTATAAACATGGCTTAAATTACGAAAACAATAATTAATCTAAAAATATCTTAAGTATTTTCCCGAAATGAAAATAAAGTAATAATATTTTCTAAATGATTTAGCATTCTATTAATCTTCTAACAAGTATGAAACAATCATTCTTCTTGTAGGTGACTTATAAATATCAAATGGCTTAAAAGGGAGCTATAAAATTCGAGAGCTCTCAAGTTTTGCTTCCTGAATCGTTTTATTACCTTAGATGAGAATCTTAGTATTAGCAATAAAGCATACATAAACCAATCGATAAATTGAATTCCCGTCCTGTTTTACAACGAAACTGAAAGAGATGACCCATATAAGAGCCTTGTTGGAATTTTATGAATTCGCCTCAGCGTAGCTGTAAGAATAATTGTTTGAAGTTTGATACAAATTCATAAAGTTATGCACGTTATTAGAAAGTATGCAGAAATTTGTTATCTTCAAAACTTCAAATATTCATAAATAAATGAGCACGTAAATTAATGGACTAGTATAAAGCATTCGAAATACACATGGAAGATTTTTGTTTTAATTAATAAAAATTAATAAGCACTCTAATGCGATAATTGCTTTCTTGTCATGCACAGTGCGCAAAGTAAAAAATCCTCACCCTAAATAACTTTTGATCTGATGATTGGATTTTAGAGTTTTGGAACTCAATCTTATATGTTCAAGGGGGTGAATTCAAATGCACTAAAAATTTAGTACAGACGGTATTTTCAGTCACGAAATCAGACACAAACTAATTTCTCTAAAAAAAACCATTAATATTGAGTCTTAGTGCGCGAAAATACGATCATTAAGTCAAAAGTTATCCAGTATGTCTCGTTCATTTTATTGCTCGCTGTAATCTAAAAAATTGTGCTATGTATGTAGTCAAGTACCATGGGTTCAATGATATGGAGAAAATTTCCATCCCCTTCAGATCTTTGTCTAAATTGAGGAAGAGGCCTCACGAATAAGTGGTGCGTAGGATTCTGAGCAAGACGTTAATTCACCTCTGTGGTGCTCTCTTGTCTAACGAAAAGCGCACCCTCCTAACTTAAAACAGCAAAAAAAAAAAAAAAAAAAAAAAAAAAAAAAAAAAAAAAAAAAAAAAAAAAGCTGGAGAGCTGCGCTTGTCTAAGTTCATTAGAAACAAAAACAACAACAAAACCATTCTTCTTCAAGTCGTCCGAGGTAATTTTTTTCAGTTATAATTTGGTGGCTATGTCGTCATTAAATAACGAAAACGTTTCCTACTTTCTCTTATAATAGGATAAAAAAATTTTTAATCATATATTGAAATATACAATTTATCTTGCAATTCTGAAAGACTAGTGCGACTGAAATTCTTTCCGTAAAACTTATAAATAAAGCATTATAACATAAGTAGTATTTACTTCGAAAATAATTGAAGCCCGAAGCAAGAGATCTAAGTCATAATATCCTTCGAATTTCTTACAATGATTCTGCAGGAAATACAATATATGTTTCCTGTCTGTTTTATAAATGAATCCAGATCTGACTTTGGCGGATATTCCTCAGAGTCCCTCACCATCATCATTCTACTTTATGGACAAAGGATAGATAGCAAGATGTCTTAGGAGTAGTTCTCTATTTTTCTTATCTCATAAACAAATTCCGGAAATATACAAAGATATTTTATCGCGTACTCAATCTATTCAATGAGTTAGTATTCAATGACAATATTTCCAAATAGCTATTGCTTAGAATTTAATGCCCGCTTTAAATATTAAACAATGTCAAAATTCTAATAAAGGATATTGTTTACCTTAAGTTTTCATATTGAATTGAGTGGTGATTAAGGTATGTAAATTAATGTAAGATAACACAATTATGTAAATTTAATTTAGAAATATGGGTTCCTTTTCGTGTTTTTCAACATTTTTGTGCTTAGTTTCATCAAGTAACATGAGTTTGATATAAACATTCGCTTAACGTAACGTACGCTTGGTAATACCAAATGTTTTATGAAACATATATTTGATTATGATAAAAATATCTTACAACCAAAAGCACAAATTTTTTTTATCAAAACAGAAACTTGAATCTTTTCTTAATTCAGTGATAATGCTTTCAAATATACTATTCAGTCAAAAGTGTCCGGACTTACTCTTAACTTGAGGTGAGGGGACATATTTCCTGGTTTAACCTGGGTCTTTTACACTGTAAAAATTTCTGGATCAAATTACTGTAAACCGTAATTTGATACGGTTATTTGTTACTACGTAACGGTTAAAAAAGTATCAGCATTTAGAGTACTTTTTAGTGCAAAATCCATTTTTATCAGAATATGTTGAGGAACAAAAATGTTAGCTATCACAGTAATAATTAATTATGAGAGTACTTGTAATTATTACAGTAATAAATACCGTAAAATCACTCTCATTAAATATTACTGTAAGAATTACGGTTTTATATTTTACCCTAAAAATGGATTTTATGGATATTGTACCCAAAGTGGCAGTACTCTGTACTGTAACTGGTTCCGGAATTTTTTTACAGTGTTGTAGTTCTAAGGTTTGAAACATAAAATATGAGATAATGTGAACAATACTGACCTCCCAGCTCTTTGGCAATATTTCGGGGAAGGCTCATTTCTCTTTCAGACAAACTGATCCACTCACATAACGAGACTGGAGCAGCTATGGTCTGACCATTCCATTTGTTTACCATTCCATTACCATTCCATTTGTTTACCATTACCATTCCATTACATTAGTTCTATTTGTTTACTGTTAAATAATGCAGAAAAAATATAAAGAAATCTTTGCAAAAGTCGAATTTTTTAATATCCAAACTCACTACCTTGCCGCAGATGGAACACCGGTGTCCCTTTTTTTCGTTTTTTTCCCGACGCTCTAATTACAAGCAAAAATATATTTTGATAATTAAAAAAAAAAAAAAACCACAGTCTAATAGTTACTGAAAAAATTCTGTTGGATCATCGGATTTATATTATTACTAAAATGTAAAATCCCAAAAAGTAGTTTGAATTTTTTTTTTAACATTATTAATTAAAACTTCATCGATAATTGATTTTGTAAATTAAAGAAAATTTAGTGATTGAATACTGTTCCTGAAGGTCTAAATAACTTCAAATAAGTGTAAATTCGAAAAATGATTGCATAGAAGTGAATCATGCTTAAAAGAGTTTACCTTTAACGCACAAAAAATCACTGGTTTTCATGCTATATTTCATAATCATAAATTATTAAAATGCTAAATAAAACATTTTTTACTTATTTTAACCTAAATTAATACAAAATAACGTAAAAAGTGTCAAAGATATGTTTAATATTAAATTCTGTGTCAATAAAGATATTTCAACAGTTATCATAATTTCTCTAAAAAGAATTCCTTGCTTACATGCATATTTTATGAAATATGTTTGGTTTATGAAATTTTGATTTTGATTAAAATTTACTTAGCCTTAAAACTCAGACAGTATTTAATGAATTTCGACAACAAACTACAAGTAATTAAATAATTAGTATTCTCCCCTCATCAGCATGAGGACAGTAATAATGGAATCAATTGGAGCAAAAGAATATTTGATTAAATTTATCAACGTTCATTAAATGTTTACCTATTAGTAGGAATTTGCTACATTTCCTTTTAACTATCATTTACTTAGCATCGCAACTGATCTCCATATTATTTATCAGTGCAGCATTTCCCCATTCCACAGATGATTTAAAATGCACCGACCATGAAGGGGAAGGAACTAGATGGAATATTTTCCCGAAACTTAATGAAGCATCATCTTTTGAGCCATGAGTACCCAGAGAAATAGATTCCAGATTAATTTCCTCCGTCAAAGTGGTAAAGTCCGTTGCGGAAAGGTTATCAATTGCGCATTAGGTCGCATGGTTTCGCTACAGAAACTGAATTAAATCTATAATCTCGGCAAAACGCGGCTATGTCTTGGTGGAAGTTAAGGAGGATGTATCGAAATCTCATTTGACGCCCAGCAGTATCTCTCAAGATGGTTTAAACAAGTTATGCCATGTCCTGGTCGCATTTGTTGATGTAGTTAGTGATTCAGAATAATCAGTATCTTAGAAATGTTTGTAGAAATGCCGTAGGAAAATAATTTGGAATTCTTGGCGACTAATGCAAGTACGAAGTATTCAGAGTGATGTATTTAATCGAATTTTTTAAAATATGAAAATAGGAATTTTTCTTGATTGTAATTAAGTTGCTCTAATGTAGAACATAAAACATGACGTTTTAAAAGTATTGCTTTCAAAAGTACATCAGAAGTGTTAATGAAGTAACAATTTTTCAAATCCTATTTTCTGAAAGCTTGACATAAAGGGGGTTTGTTTCTTAGGTCGCACAGTGTTGCTCCAGAATATATATATATATATATATATTATAAGTTAAAAATATTGAAAAAACGTGAAAAATAAAAATAATAAATATTAATGAAAAGACAAGAAGAAAAATTAAAAAATTATTAAAATAAAATATTTTTTAAAAATATTAAAAAAAATTCATTAAAAAATCGGAAAACAACAACAGTAAAAAAAAAACAGAAAATATATAATCTCTTCTTCAGCTCACACGATTATATCAGCAAATATGAGTGATTTCTAATATTTAACAATTTAGCCAAAGCAAAATATATTAGAACAATACTGTGAGGGGCACTCAAAAATATTGAAACAAAATAGAACATATTAAGTAAAAAATAAATCACGCAAAAATAGAAAATAAATTGAAAAGAAAAGAAAAGAAAAGAACAGAACAAGCACAAAACGAAATATATAAAGCGAATTCAAAGGAACTGACATGTACCGGAATCTTTCAAGAATGATTTAAAATATTTTCGTAATGAGATTGCTAGTTACAACATATGAAAACAGATGCGCAAATAGAGTTAAAAGCGCAAATAGATGGATTTTGTTTCATGGTGCATTCTTGCTGCAGTACTGAAGCACGATTGATTCGTAAGTTTCCAAGGATTGGCCCGAAAATGGATGTGCGCATGGTAATAATATTATACTGGATAATTTAAAGACGTTTATAATTAATAAGGCTGATATTTAATTATACAATTTAAATGATTTTAGAAAATTAACATTTATTTAAAAAAAGAAAGCGAGAGAAACATTATTTGTCCGAATTGGATTTGCACATGTTAAAAATGTAAATTATTAAGGAAGTTTTTAGTAAATTTATTAATAGTAACATACAATTAACTCACTGATTTGACAATGATCACTGATTGAGATTATATATATATATATAATCTCAATCTAAATCTCATATATATA